>NC_045427.1:654605098-654930098 GCF_902635505.1 Sarcophilus harrisii
GTTGGAGAATAAGTCAAGTTTTAGAACAAAATTTTAGGTTAAAAAACTTTGGAGAAAAAAAAAAAGCTTATAAATGGCAGACTATGTAAGTAACCCATTTCTGCTCCATTTAAGATTTATTTCAGGATTTGATTGTTAGTTCATTTTCAGATCAGGGCTTCTGGGAAGGGCAAGAATGAAGAGAGATGTTCTGTAGAGGGACTAGAGAATGGCCTTCAGATGCCCTTGCTCTGGGCATTGGACTGGGTGGTGTGGTGAGGGCTTAGAGGATGCTCTGGTGAGAGACAGAGAGATGTGAGCATGAGTGGACCTGGTGCCAGGCCTTCGCAGGAGTCA
This sequence comes from Sarcophilus harrisii, assembly GCF_902635505.1. Taxonomy (NCBI): domain Eukaryota; kingdom Metazoa; phylum Chordata; class Mammalia; order Dasyuromorphia; family Dasyuridae; genus Sarcophilus; species Sarcophilus harrisii. The sequence continues at coordinate 654,605,435 of NC_045427.1, forward strand.
GTTGTGCTCAAGGGACAGACTTGAGACCATTGTTGGGGAAGGGAGAACCATTAGAGCTCAGGAATAATTAGACAGCTGCTTCAATGACTTCTGAAATGGATGACGTTCTGGCCTGCTCCACAAGGCCCTTTGACTTATCCCACTTGTCATTTTCACTCTTGGCATCTGTCTCATGGGCTTTTTCTGAGCATCGATGAGGGAGCAGAGGGCTTTAAACCATTTAAAGCTAAAAGTTCATGTGTACCTTTTAAAACTTCGTTAAGACTTTTGGAACACTCTCAGGACGCCAGTTACTTGGTGAACCTTAAAATACCCCATTAATGTTCATTGTTACTGTTGTTGATATCTTTAAAATGTCTTGGCTCACCATGGAAAGCATCTACACTTGAGAGTAGTAAGTCAGAGTTTCTCTTAGATTTAGTGAAGGCTTATTTGGGTCCTCAGAACCAAAGAAATAATTATTTAAGCAAGTCTTCCCTCTTTCTTGTTGCAGTGATGGACGTCACAGATATAATTAATGGGAAAGTAGACGATGAAGATAAGCAGCACTTCATTCCATTTCAGCCGTAAGTATGGCGCTGGGATAGCGCCGGGCAGCGTGACTTGGGGGAGGGCTGTTTGTCATGTTATCCTCCAAGTTAGTTCCAGAAAGCCAACTGTCTAAGAGGGAAATTTACCCATATTTGCATGTCATCTGTATGTTTTTTTCCATCCAAAATTCACTTGTCTTTTAATTAGGGAATAGAAATAGCATAGTTTTTGTTTTGCATCCTCAGGGCTTAGCGTGAGGCTTGGCCCAGAGAACAGGTTTTCTCATTCATTCACTCATAGGTCCTACAGAATGTTGTCCCCTCTTATTTGTTCTTTTTCTAATTTTGGTGGACACACTGTCACCTAGTGACCTGGAAAGACTTAAATGATTTCTTTTATCCTAGACATAATTGTGTCTCAATGTTTATGATTATTATTTTCCAAACAATGCTGTGTAAATGTAATTTTATATAAAATATCCCATAGAATTTAGCTATCTCCTTATAAAGCAATCCACCTGGCCACTAAATATCGAGGACTTCATTATTTTGTCAAGTGGCAAAGCCTTCGGGGTGGTGCCCAATTACCCTCTCAGTGCTCCCTCCTTCCAGTCCTTCAGGGGGTTTTTACCTGAATATAGCCCTCACCTGTTGGTACCTAGTTCTGGCCAGAAACTCCTTAGAGGGAGACAAGAGGCAGGTGGGATCCTAGAAGTCTTTGTGTCCTTAGCGATGGGAGCCGATGAATGATTCGTTAATAGGTTCTGTGGGGAGAATTAACGAGATGAATTGAGTCTAGGAAAATTGAAACGGAAGGGCCCTCCATGGCGGCCGTCGCCTGGAGCATTCGGAGGTTGTGCTACTTGGTACATCTCATGTTCTACCATGGACAGAAGGGAAAGCTTGGAATGGTGGCTTGTGGCTTTGCGAGCCGATGCCGTCTGACTGTTGGAGCCTGGAACTTGGCCTTCTCTCACGCAGATCCGGGTTCATGGGGCCAGGCTTTGTTGAGAACATCTGTCCGTGACCCCTAGATTTTGTAAGTTCTACTGGGCGAAGACCTGGTCCTCATTACTTGGGTCATTTGAGCTTGTTCCCTCTGGTAATTTTATCTTCTGGGAACTTAGATGAAGCAACGGAAAGAATATTCTGGTGGGAGACTGGCTTGGAGTCTCCTTTCCATCCCAGCACTTAAAGAGCTGGGAATTCTTGGGCAAATTATTGTTTCTCTCTTGCCCCATTTATTTCACCTGTGAAATGGGGAGAAGAATACCGCGCCTGTTTGGCCGGTAGGAAGGGGGGACCCAAGTGATGCTTGGTTAGGACTACCTTCCCACTCTCTAGGACCTGTGATTCTGTGCTTTTTAGAAAGGAGAGCCTTGTTTGGAATCAAGAACCAAGGGGGAAAAATGCCAGTTGTTAGAGAATTCATAACTCACCTCCATCTTTAGCCCATCTCTTTAGGGAAGAAAGCCATTTTGTTGGCTTTTAGGAACAGTAGCTAATGAAAAGTGATAAAGGGGAACACGATTGAGAAAACACTTTGGGATTTTTGTATATGGGAAGGAATTATGAACAGGCGGTAAAAGGAGAGATAATAACATTTTCCTAAAATTAAAACATGCAACTATTTTCATTTTCTTTAATGGTATTTGTTACGGTATTCTACCGAGTCTCTTGCTAACTTGACAGTGACTTACTATAATATTAAACTGAAATCATTTATCAGCAAACAGGATCCATTGGAGAAACTCAGGTTCAAAAAAGGGAAGTGTTATTGTTGGGAGGCTAGTGATGAATTCCCGAATAACTCCCTTTCAAGGAAGATGATAGACTCTATTAAGCACCTACCTAATGGCCCAGTTTACCACAATCTCTTTAGGAAAGTGTCCCGTTTTTACAACGTTGGATGTTAAATCTTTAGTGTAATTTGTGACCCCTTCCCCTAGAGCCTGGTAAATAATCCAACACTGCAGATAAAAGCTTAACATGATTTTAATAGTAAAACAATTTGTACAACTAGGTCTTTGTGGAAGACCTAGGTACCAGGGTAATGAAATCATCTTTTAATCCATTAAAACGGATTTATTGCCCTATGGAAGAGATGCTGGGAAGGCTGCCCCATGTATTTCTTTCTCTCTGCTGGTAGTAAATTGAAGCATCCTTCACAGGGGTGACAGTGTGGCCCGAGTGCCGCCTCCCCATCTCCTTGATGTCCGTCATGGACGTCCCTTCCTAACATGTGGCAGATTCTCTCCCTCTTTTCTCCGTCCACATGTTGCTCCATTGTCCTCATTCTCGGGTCCCGACGTCTGTCCAGTTGATGCCCCGAGCAGGGTTGACGCGGGACTCAAACGACCTTTGTAATCTTGGGTTTGTTTATAATGAGCCCGCTTTCCTGTTTTCCGCATGGCGTTACCCTAACGCCTCGACGTGGATTATCTTTGCCTCCACGTAGAGCCAGCTGTCTCACAAGTAGGAAGGAGAAGCAGCATTTCTGTGTTGAAAGTTTTTTTGTCTCCTGTGTTTTTTCCTTCGAATCATGTGTTCTCTGCTACCTAAAGTGTGTCTAAAGACGATTCAGGGTGCGGAATCTCCCTTGAGTTTCTGTGCAGCCCCGTCCTCCCGCGCCAGGCGGCCCGTGACGGGCGGGCCCCCGCCGAGTGTGTGTGCTAGGGCCCCAGGGCCCCCCCGATTGGCTTTGCCTCTCGGCCAGTGGAGTATCGTCCTGATCAATGATCTTCCTGTGTCTTTCTTGTTGCTTCTCTGCCCGCCCCTCTGTCCTGCGTTGACTAATACCCGGCTCTCTGTCACCACTCAATGACGACCATCTCTCGTGTCCCCTTGTTACGGTGGCTTGTGGTTCCCCGTGCCCCCTTGTCTCCCGTGGTGTTGGTCGTCCCGCGCACCCTCCAGGCTAGCTTTGGACGACGTCATTCGACACAAGCAGCTGAACCTATCATCCCGTTTTTCACCCAGGGTGGCAGGGGAGAATGATTTCCTGCAGACCGTTATAAACAAAGTGATCGCAGCAAAAGAAGTCAACCACAAGGGCCAAGGTGGGTGAATAGCAGCCTGGCTTACTGAACTCAGTATTTATTCACTGCATTGTTACAATGAAATGAAAATTGAGATTAAGTGAAAAAAGTGGGCTTTTTCTTGTTCATGTTCCTGGGTCGGATGGGGGATCCTTGCTGGGGATTTTGAGAGTTTGGGAAAATCGGGTTGGGCTGCATGGAGTGGAGAGGGCTCAGAACTTGGATTCGCCTTGTTAAGGCTGTGGGAGCTGAGCTGGATACGACCTTATTCCAGGTGAGTGGAGGTCTCTCCCCCAATTTGATGGAAGACCCGGGAGAGGGAAGGGGCTTGTGATGGTGGCCAGGGCTCCTGTGGCCCTTTAAGATTTGCTTGTATCATCTCATTTGATCCTCGGGGCTTTTGAAGTGGGGACTCTTGTTCTCATTTTAAAGAAAACCAAAGGTCTTACTTAAGATAGCCCGAGTAGGAAGAAGGGGAACCTGCATGAAGCTGGGGCCCGACTTCTGCCCTTGCCCAGCCATCTTTCTAAGTCTTACATTTTCAGGATGTCTGGAATGATTTTCCATGTGCAGAGGGCTCTCACTCCCAGTTGCCCAGCCACAGTGGGGAGTCCCCTGGATGATCTGGGACGGCCGTGCCCCTCAGTAAGGAGCCCCCCTACTGTCCTCACTCCCATTTGGGGGTGCCCCCGGGCATTTGTGCTTGCAGCCGTCTCTGATTGTACTGCTTCCTTTCCATCCCTGTCTCAGGCTGTCGTTCCTGAGTTTTGTCACCAGAGCCATGTTGCCGTTTCCACTTCCTTCCTCGTCCTTTATCATTTTTCATTCTCCTGTGACAAGTTTCCCACCAGTCGACCTTCTGCTGGGGGAGGGGTGGGGTGAGCCCATCCCCACAGTGGGTGTCGATGGGCACCATGTGTTGTTGAGGAGAGGTGCCGGAGCGCGGCTGTTTAACGCGTGCTCCCCCATACTCCCTATAGCAAGAGTCACTTTCAGGCACCCATGGGTGCCTGCACATTGGGAGTGTTGGAAAAAAGTTGGGAAAGGACATTATTGCCCAAGTTGGCCCTAGCCCATACCATGAGTGCTGCCATTTTATCTAACGTGGTAGACGTTATTCTGTAGCTTACATTTTTCATTTTTCAAAACATTTTAAATTGTCTCACAACCTCACAGCTCTCAGCGCTATTCTAAAGTATTTGGAACCTAGAATGAGTATGGATGCCTAAAGAACCCCCCAAGAGTTCTTGATACTTTTTTGGTGTGGATTTTTTAACAATTGGCTTAGATTTGTAATTTCACCAATTTTTGTTGATGTCGTGAGAGCTCTTGGTGTGGAAGTGGCATCTGCTATGTAGATGGGTCCCTCATGACCTTGGATCCTTGAGACCTTGTACCCCAGTTACAAGGGGTTGAGTGTCCCCTGGGCTCCCCCAGGGTCACCTCACCAGTCTGTATCAGAGGCGACTCTCGAGTACAGATTTTCTTTCCAAGGACAGACTTCTACTCACCGTGGCCCATTGCTGCTTCCCGTGATGGTGGATTAAAAACCAACGCCCCCAAAAAACATATGGCGAAAAGTGTTCAGCTCTCTCTCCTTTCAGACGTTCCTTTTAAATGAAGTCTAATTGAGCAGCAAACATAAAGTCTCCCTAAGCCTACACTATTTCAGTCAAAGGGGACTGAATCTCCCAGATGTTCGATTTCAAATTAAGATAGTGTATTTCCTTCTGCTGCTTCCCCCGTTTTCCTTAAAGAAACACTTCTTTTTGACATGGGGGAGAGGAGTAGCAGCGTCCTGCCTGTTGTCCTCGGTTCTCTCTGCCGTCCCCCAGAAACCAGCAATAGCGGCCCCTGCCAACTGTCCTTACACTTTGCCCCTCCAGGAAAGAGCCCGCCTTCATAGCAATGAGGAAGGCCGCCAGTTAGCGCCAGAGCTCCAAGACGTTTGGAAACCACTTTCTTCTCCTCTTGTTGGTTTAAAACGAGGAGTGATCGATCCTGCTTCTCCTATGTAGCTGAACCCTAATTTAGAGATTCTGCCCTAAAATGCATTTTGGGGCCTGGACTTAAGATGGTCTGGGTTCAAAACCTGCCACTTGGGCACTTCCCAGCTGTGTGATTTTGGCATTTAGCTCAGCTCACCTCAGTCAGTCTGGGTGGGTCCCCCATCTGTGAAATGATGGGATTGTTTAGAAAGCCTTTGAGGTCCCCTAGGTTGGCCAGCGGTCTGTTACTCCTGGGACAAGTGGAAAATCATTCCAGCTCCTTGTTTGTCTTTTCTGTGAGACTGGATCAGAAGAATTCTAATAACTGACGTCTGCCCACTCTGCAGATCTGGAGGGGCTTCTGTGCAGAGTTTTAGAGGGTTAGGCAAATAGCAGCAGCAGCAGCAGCAGCAGCAGCATCATTATCATCATCATCATCATTGTTATTATTGTTAGTACTTTGTGGAAGCAGTAGGAGTAGAAACAGTAGGAGTAGTGTGAATTGCAGTAGCCAGAGTAATAGGAGTCATAGAAATAGCAGTGGCAGTGGTAGTAGTAGGAGGAAGAGTAGGAGAAGGAGGAGGAGGAGGAATAGAAGGAGTAGGAGGAGTATGAATTGTAGCAGCAATAGTAGTAGTCATTACATAAATAGCAGCAGCAGCAGGAGCAGTAGCAGCAGCAGCAGTCGTAGTAGTAGCAGTTGTAGGAATAACAGTAGCAGTAATAGTAATATAAATAGTAGCAGCAGCAGGAGCAGTAGTAGTAGTTAGTAGTAATAATAGTAAAAAGTAGTAGTAGTAGTATGAATAACAGTAACAGTAATAGTAATATAAATAGCAGCAGTGGCAGTAGCAGTAATACTAGTAGCAGTAGCAGTATTAGTGTGAATGGAAGCAGTAGTAGTAATAATAGTAGTAATAGAAGTGGTAGCAATAGTAGTAGTAGTAGTAGTAGTAGTTGTATGATCTAATCACAGCAATAGTAATGTATGAATAACAGTAACAGTAGTAGCAGGGTGAGTAGCAGCAGCAGCAGTAGCAGTAATACTAGTAGCAGCAGCAGTAGTATTAGTGTGAACGACAGCAGCAGTAATAGTATGGATAGCAGTAGGAGTAGTCATATGAATAACAGTAACAGTAATAGCAGTAGCAATAGTAATGTATGAATAGCAGTAGCCATAATAGCAGTGTGAACAGCAGCAGCATTAGTAGGAACGACAGCAGCAGTAATAGCAGTGTGAACAGCAACAGTAATACTAGCAGCAGCAGTAATAGCAGTGTGCTGAGAATGTGATTGGAAAAGAACTGGATCTGGATTCAGAAGACCTGAGTTCAAATTCTGACTTACATGAAAAATAAAAAATCTCTTAGTGTCTATTTTGTCTAAACTCAGATTTTTCTGCTTTAGGATTGTGGGTAACACTGAAGCTTCTTCCTGGAGATATTCGCCAGATTCGCAAAGAATTTCCCCACTTAGTGGACAGAACCACTGCCGTTGCTCGGAAAATGGGCTTTCCGGAGATCATTATGCCGGGTAAGTGGGAAGGCGGTCCGGGCTGCTGGAGCAGGCCCTTGGATTGGCGAAGGGAAGGCCTTCTCCATGGTTGTTGTAGCGCTGAGGATGGAGCAGGCGCATGGTTGGTAAAGGCCAGCTGGTGTCCAGAGGCAGGTAGTTAGGGGAGCGGGTACACTTGTGCCCCGCACCTCCAGTGTTTGCTCGTCATCTCCAACTCTTAGAGTTTCCTTCAGTCCTCATCATGCTGTGTGTCTTCTTTGGTATCTACTCAGATGAATTGTTGTTCAGCCTGTCAGCCATGCTTGATTCTTCACGTCCCCCCTAGACCCTTCCGCCCTCCACTCTCTCTCCAGGCTTGTCCAGGCTCGCGTCCGTTGTTCCCATGGCACCGTCTTTCCATCTCATCCTCTGCTCTTCTCCTTTTGCTTCTCCCAGCTTTAGGATCTTTCCCAGTGAGCTCTGTCCTGAGCTTCAGCTGCAGAATTGCCCGTCCAAAGAACAGTCCGAGTTCATTTCTTTAAGAAGCACCTAATATGACCCTGGCTGTTTAAGGGACTCTGAAGTATTCTCCATCTCCCTCAACATCCAGATTCTCTCCTTTTCTTAGCGAGGTTGTTTTGTGCAGCAGATGATGAGACTGCAGGGTAAAGAGCCTCCTGCAGATCAATCCCCTGGATAGTGTGAGAAAGACTTATGGGAGCGGCTTCCTTGCATCCCTTTCTTGTTTGGTAGAAATGGGATTTTCCATAAGACAAATGGAAGTTACCCAGCCATTAGGAAATGACAGTGATCTTTTCAAACTCGATTTTATTTTATTTTATTTTTATTTTTTTTCATAATTATAACTTTTTATTGACAGAGCCCATGCCTGGGTAATGTTTTACAACATTATCCCTTGCACTCACTTCTGTTCTGACTTTTCCCTCTCTCCCTGCCCCCCTTCCCCCAGATGGCAAGCAGTCCTATATATGTTGAATATGTCGCAGTATATCCTAGATACAATCGATGTGTGCAGAACCGAACATTTCTCTTGTTGCACAGGGAGAATTGGATGCAGAAGGTAGAAATAACCCAGGAAGAAAAACAAAAATGCAAACACAAACTCGATTTTATTAAGAGTAAACAGCCATCCCTGTTAAAACCATTAGAAAATAATGGCCATATGAAGAGAAACTATCTGCATCCAGAGAAAAAACTAATTATAAATTAATTTTACATATATGTACTAATTTGTATCTAATGGTAGCCACCTGTAGGGTGAGGGTGGGAGAAAAAAGAGGGAAAGGAAGAAATTTACTCAATAACTTTGTTGTATATTTGGAGGGAATAGCAAGGTGTACAGGATGATGTGCAGTCATTTTTATATTGTACTGTATTATGGAGATACTTGTTTGGTTCCCTGCATTGAAAAGAAATAAAATTGTGAAAACAAAAAAAAAGTTGTAAATTAAAAAATAATAGTAAAAGAAAAAAGATTGAATGAAAGGTCTTACCAGTAGCAACCTTGCTCTCAAATTCAACATCCAACATGGTGCCATGGGAAGAACGTGAGACTGGATTCCAACTTCTGTTATTCTATCGCTATTTCAGTTTTCTTCCTTCCTTCCCTCCCTCCCTCCCTCTCTTCGTCCCTTCCTCCCTTCCTCCATTCCTCCCTTCCTCCTTCCCTCCCTCCCCTTCTTCAGTTTTGCTTGTGTGGTTTTGACTTTTCAGCATTTGAAATCTTTTGTCAGTTGATCAAGTTTTAAAGCCAGCCAGTGCATCAGAGAAGGCCCAGTCCATTTCCAGATGAGAAAACGTTGGTCTAGGGAAGGGAAGAGATTTATCCAATATCACCATCCCATTTGCGGGCAGATCCCAGATTCTCAGTCTCCTGATTCCGATGCTCAAATTTGTCTTGAAAATATTAGATGCTGTTTGTCTTGGGGTCAGGAGAATGGGCCCCTGCTCCTGTTGGTCACCTCCTTTAGGGTTGTCCTTTGGATTAAGGTTATAATAATGTTTTAATTTATTTTAACTTAACACATTAGTTTGTTTCTTAAAAGCCAAACCAGCCTTTCTTTTGTCAGAAGCTGAAGCAGAAACATTAGAATCAAAATAGAAAAGTTAGCTTTTTGACCAAGTCAAGTTTGAACGTCTCCATCTGGCATTCAACAACCTTTCCGTCCTTCTCCGTTGGCTCAATGGGCCCTTCTTCATCCGCCATTGGTGCCTTGGGCTTCTCCTCCTTCTTGCTTTTGCTCAGATCAGAAACCTTCTCACTATGACCTGAGGGAGACGGTCCCAAAGCCTGGCAGATAGTACTGGGTCTGCCTCAGTCCAAAGATGGAGACCGCGGGGCTGTGGGGCTCGGCCGCTGGCTTGGGAAGCGCGGAGGCCGTTTGTCACACTGCGCTGCTCCAGAATTGCCTCTTCTCCTTGCGTCCCAGATGTACGATGCTGTCACTTTGTTTGAGCCAGTATTTGTGCAGCACTTTCTGGCCTCTGGAAGCTGGCTCAGTGATGATACAAAGTTACGTTGAGACTCCGTTCCTGCCCTCCTGAAACTTAGGGTCTAGCAGGACGTCCCATGTAAAAGAGTTGCCCTGAGAGAAAAACGCCTGGAATAAAATGAGTGAAGGCAGAAAGTAGGAGAGGCAACAGAGGGGCTGGAAGAGAGAGGGCTGGAAAGGTTGGCCAGCATCTGTTTGTTGGAAGCTTTGAAAGCCGGATGAAGACATTGATCACTAATAGGCCATCGTGCGGGTTTTGGGAAGAGGAACGGCCAGATTTGGCCACGGCAGTCTAGGAAAGAGCCTTTGAGATTAGGCCCTGGCTCTGCCTCTGGTTTGGTCATCGTGGGCGGCCATTCTCTGACAGGCTTGGTTTTTTCTTCTGGAGACTAAAGGGGGAAGATGAAGCCAGCCCCCCAGCTTCTAGTTACGATCCGATGATAATATCTGATTAAGGAGGGTTCTTCTGATGGAGTCAGGAAGGACAGGTTGGAGGGGGTGCAGAGAGGCGAGGAATAGAAGGGAGAACGGTTGCTGTACCGAGTAAGGTGGGGCTTTGGGGGGCTGGAGAGGAGAGGAGTGTGAGAGAGGCAGCCTTGGGGCAAAGTCATCTATGCAGGTCTCAAATGTGGAAGGTGGGGCTGTTGGTGGGACTGGTGAGCTTGGAAGGTGGGCTCCTGGGATCATCCGTAGCAAGTGGCAAACTCCAGGTCTGGGATTCAAATCCAGCTCTTTCGCTCTGGGAAGCTCCCTCACGTTGGAGAGCCTTTAAACTTCAGCTCCTGTTGGAACATCAAGTGGATGAACGGACATTTGAAAGTACAGGTTGGGAACTCGGACGCAAGGTTAAGACTGAGGCTGGTGACAGGTGAAGGGACGAATCAGTGAGATTTCATAGGGAGAAAGTGGAGAGGGATAAGAGAGTCAAAGGCAGAACCTGGCAGGACATTGGTTGTAAGGGATCCGTGACAGAGATCCAGGGCAGAAAACACAGTGATCCTCTCGTGTCTAGATGGAGCGTCTCTGAGGGGGACGTACTCCAGGAGAGTCAGTGGCTGTGGTGCATGGGTGGGTCTGGAGAAGGGAAGACCTGGCTCGAACCTCAGACATGTAGATGTGTGGTCTTGGCAGTCCCTTAACCTCTCTCAGTTTCCTCATTTGTACAATGAAGGAGGAGGAACTGATTTCTCAGCATCCTTCTCATGCTCACTCTGTGCTCCTGGGATCCTTTCTCAGTTTCTCCTCCAGGCTGAATATCTCCAGTTTCAATGGTTCTTCATGGCCATGGTTTCCATTCCCTGGGTACCATGCTTTGAGGAGCCCCAGATTGCTCCTGTTTTGTCTCCTCCCCGTCCTTTCTTTGGCTCCTGTTTTAACTCTCCTTTTCCCCATCCTCTCTTTGGCTCCTGCCAACAGTTCTAGGCTAGATCCCTGCCTCTGTGGACTTGGGCTGTCATCACTTCCTTTTTCTCTGCCTCAGTTATCCATAACGTGATGCTGGTGCCCCCTGCCAAGGCTCCTTTCGGTTCTGAACCTGGGATGCTCTGGTGGTGGGTCGGTTGCATCACTTCTTGCACGAAGGCCAGAAGAGGTAATTAGAGTTTCTCTGGGCTGTATCTTCATCTTTGACAAGGCAAGGTGAAAAAGAAGCATTTGCTGACTAAAGATGACCATTAGCCTGCCTTTTAAAAAGATCCTCGTTTGGGAAAGTGCTTCTTAATCGCCTGATCTAGTATTTATAATATTCTGAGGGGGTAGCCGGCAGTTTGGCAAGGTTTGCATAATTCGCCGTCATGCCATGCATAATGGATTGACTTTACAGGTATCATTTTTCCCCTCAGGTGATGTTCGGAATGATATTTATGTAACGTTCGTTCAAGGAGATTTTGATAAAGGCAGCAAGACCACGGCGAAGAACGTCGAGGTCACCGTGTCTGTCTATGATGAAGATGGAAAGCGATTGGAGGTACCGTTTCTGGGGCTGGGAGCCGCTTTTTCCCAGAGCCCTTTGTTCCTGGCCCTCCCCTTGGTTTCAGAAAGTGAAGGAGCAAACCTGGCTCATCTGTAGCGCTTTTTGCTTCTGTCTGTTGTGAGATAATGTCTTTAAAGTGTGGGCCTTGAGGAACAAGGGGAAGGCCACTCCTTGGTGCTCCCTTTCTTGCCCAAGCTTGCTCAGAGACTTCTGGTAGACCCAAGCTCCTTGGGAACCACTCGGGAGACCCTGGGCCTCCTTCTCTGGGAACCTTGAGTAGAATGTCATCCTCTGCCTGTCAGAGAGGTTGGCACTGGGGGTTTCCAGGTCCCCACGAATGGCTTTAGATTTAGATTTGTGATGAATTCATCAATTTGTCTGTTTAAGTTTTGTTCAGAACTTGTGTTTTTTATATCATATTCCCCCAGTTTCCCCTCTGTTCTCCACTTTGCTCCCGTTTAATAAGCATTTATGAAGCACCTACTACATACAAGGCATTTTGCTTGGCCCCTTGAGGGGCTCAAAATAAAAACTTTCCTGCTCCCAGTTTAACATTCCCATTTTTCTCTCGATTTGAGATTTGTAAACACGTGATCTGCTTTATTTCATTTGATCAATTAGACAACCCTGTCATGGAGGTGCTTCTCCCAGGGAATGGAGGTCCCAAAGAGCTAAGTCACTTGTGCAATCACTAGGTCTTGTGTGATGCCCCACCCCTCTCTCCACACTCTTCCTGCCATGGCATTTCTTGGGCTTGCACCACCCTTTTGTTCAGGAGGAAACACGGGAACGCCTCCTGGAACTAGGCTGTGGGGCTTGTTCCTCCTGTAACCTAAAAGCCGGAACCCCTCAGCTGTGAGCTCCCTGGCCCAGCCCAAACGAGGGGATGCTCTGGCTTCTCTCAGCCCCTAGAATGGTCCGAGGGAGGACTCGGTTATGGCTGCTGTGCAGAGTCTCTGAGCCTTCCCCCTCCTCCTCCTCGTGTGTGTGTGTGTGTGTGTGTGTCTTGTCTGTCTGTCTGTCTGTCTAGTGTGTGTCTGTTTGGTGTGTGTGTGTCTGTCTAATGTGTGCCAGGGAGCAAGCCTGCGGGGCCAACCCGGGCCAGCCTCACCTCTCGGACCTTCCTTCACAGAGCGTCATCTTCCCTGGCGCTGGCGACGACGCCCTCTCCGAGTACAAGTCGGTGATTTACTACCAAGTGAAGCAGCCGCGGTGGTTCGAGACTGTCAAGGTAGTTGGGGCTCCTGGCAGGCACACCCTTTGCCTCTGGGCTGTCCCCCATTTGGCCCCTCCTGCAATCTCCCTCTGTCCTTCCTCCTTCTTCTGCTCCTGGTGTTGTGGGGTCCCAGAGAAGGCTGTTCGCAGCCCCATTTCAGAAGGATCAGAGAGTCTTTGTTGGGCCGAGACCATGAAATCCCAGGGTTGGATGAGCAGGGGTCCTAGAGTTTTATAGACAAAGCAGCGGCCGTGGCGGGGTCTAACAGTGTGCCCAGATCCGGGTTCCTTTGTCAGGGGCCATGGCCCCTCTTTTGCCCCTTCTCTTTTTCTCTCCTCCTCTCCCTCCCTTTCTCCTCCCTCTTCTGTCTCTTTCCCTCCCTTCCTTTCCTTTTCCCCGTATCTCTCTTTTTCTTCTCTTCTTTTTCTCTTATTTTCCTCTCTCCCATTCCCTACCCTTCCCTTTCCTGCTCTCCACCCCCAGTACTCCTGTGGGCTGACTGGCCCTGAGAGAAAGCCGGATGGCTGAGCCCACAAAAGTCATCCAAGGTTGCTAAGGAACAAGAGCAGCTTTCCTTGGAACATGGCAGACTCTGCTCCTTTGGGACGGAAGCACAGGACTTCCATGGCGAAAAATGACCAGAGTCCTGCCAAAGAGAGCACTTTGTCTTCCTCTCTGTTAGGTCTGTGTGTGTGTGTGTGTGTGTGTGTGTGTGTGTGTGTGTATGTGTGTGTGTGTGTGTGTGTGTGTGTGAGAGAGAGAGAGAGAGAGAGAGACAGAGACTGATAGAGACAGAGAGAGAGAGATGGAGAGACAGAGAGAGAGAAACAGAGACAGAGAGAGAGAGACAGAGAAAGAGAGACACAGAGACACACAGAGAGAGAGAGACGACAGAGAGACAGAGAGACAGAAACACATACAGAGAAACAGAGACAGAGTGACTTCAAGGGAGGTGAGGAGCCCACCCCAAGATGTCCAGACTGGGCTCCCTGTCACATGGAGGTCCAGGATTCCTTAAGAAAGCCATCTGTTGATCTAAGCCAGTGAACCTGCCCCTAGCCAGGTCTGAGCCTGGGTGTGCAAAGGTTGAGATATTGGAAAATCAAGGCTGGGGCCGGCTTTCTGGATGCAGGTATCGAGGGTTAGAGTGAGAGGCAGTATCGTAAAATAGAAATTGGAATTAAAAATGCTGTTCCAAACGAGCTGTGGTTTCTCAGTGATGAGACGCCTTTCCCATCTGGCCTGACGGGCTGGCTCGGCCTTTGTTTCCTGGGTATTAGTGGAGCTTTCATTACAACTCCTGCCAGGAGAAATTGGGAGCATGGGATTAAACCTGCTTTCTTGGTGGGGAAGGAAGTGTTTTTGTCATTGTCACCAGAACTGAATTGAAAGATATGCTTTAGAACTTTAAAACTCAGAATTCTGGACCTGGAGTTTATGATTAAGAGAATATTTTAATAGCTGCTTAAATATAAATGATTTCCTTCAGAATCACTTGTGATTAGGACAGCTAAAAACCCAGAATTCTGCAGAGGCTTCCATTGGCTCCCTGGATCTAAATCTCTAGTGGACAGGGAGGGGCTGTGACCCCCAGAGGTTCAAACTCTGCTTGAAAATGAGAAGCCATTTGAAGATGTAACGAATACCTGTAATTTTTTCTCTTTGATGTAGGTTGCAATTCCCATCGAGGATGTCAACCGCAGCCACTTGAGGTTCACGTTCCGCCACCGGTCTTCCCAGGATTGTGAGTAGTGCTCGATCTCATCGTTCTGTGTTTGGTAGAAGGGGAGCAGCGGCAGCCTTGGGAGACCCCTCAGAATGAGCCGTCCCGGCTGGAAGGACTCCCTGCGACTCTCTGGGAGTTCTGAGTTGCTTCCTAGGAGAAGGGTCACCTTCCCTCCCCCAGGGCTGTCTCTGACTCCATAACCTTCTTTCTGAATTGCCAGTGTTGGGGCCCAACCCCTCCAGCCTTAACCTCGTGCTTATGGAAGTAGCTCTTGCCTCACTCACAGTGGCTTTCCTTTAGGAGAAAGTATTTTCTGCAGGCCCGCCTCTTCTGGGGAATCTTAGGGAAAGCTTTCTTTCCATATGTGTTTGTTGAAGGGGATCTGCCGTCTGCCCAACAAGTTGCGTGCAATATTAATTGAAAGAAGTAGCTGAAATTTGACATCATATGTTTTGGAAGGAAAATCAGTCTTCTTGCCTTTTTCTACAATATCTCAGTGATTTCTTTTTATTCTCTATATTCAGAAAACATTTAGACTTAGGCTTTTATGTGGAACGAAATGATGTTATTTGTATCTCTTATTCCAAAAATCTCTAATAAATAAGCCAGCCCCATCCGGGTGAAACTTCAGCCAACAGCTCCAAAGTTATGCTACATGCATTTTGCTTAGGAGGAAAATAATAATGTCCTGTTGATTTCAAGGGAATTAAAACCATGACAGGATCCGCTTGCTCTCTTTCAAAGTGATTCCTGTGTTTCTCAAGCCTGATCTGATGTGATCCTCAGCAAGCCTTCCTATGTGCAGCCGGGCCGAGGTGCAAGACTGGGAACTATTTGTTATCTTGAGGACTTTGTGGACACAGCGATCTGGGCCACTCCCACTCTGGAGCTCATAATTCCCTCTTGATAATCAGCTTTGTTTAAGTGGTGATAGTGACTACAAGAGTAGCAGAGCCCTTTGCAAACATTATCTCATTTATCCTCATGACAGCTCCAGGAAGTAGCTGGGCGTCTGTAATTATTCCCATTTTATAGGTGAGCAAGCTGAGGCAAATGGGTTAAATGTTGACCCAAGGTCACCCAGCTAATATGTGTCTGAGGCAGAATTTTGAACTCGGATTTGGTTTTGAATGCACTGTGCTGTCTTGTGGCTGGAACCGCATCCGGCTTCTCTTGTGGCTGGAGGGGGAGCTGGTCTGGGGTCCTGTAATGGGAAGGGATCCCGATTGCCGCATAGTCCCATCCGCACCAGAGTAATCTCAGTGTCTCTGACAATGGTCGTTCGGGCTGGGCTGGAAGAGCTTGGTCATAGGGAGCTCCCCATCTCCCGAAGTCACCGTTCCCCTTGGTCTGGCTCCCGTGTTTAACAAGTTTTTTCCTGACCTCAAACCTAAATTTGTATCTCTGCCCCGTCTCCTAGTTCTGCCCTCCGGTGCCAGGATTTCTTTTCACCAGGTAATCCCTTCACCCAACATTCTTCCCCAGCGTGGAGACCCGGCCTGGCTGGCCCGCGTAGCCCCGTGGGCTGCTCTTGGGGACCATCCCGAGGCCTTTCACTTCCCTTTTTGTAAAAACATGGCCTCTGGAAGGGAGGACCCTGCTCTGAATGGGCACTGGCCTGCCCACAGTGGTTGTGGTCTCCCCTTGGCTTGGGGGCTGCTCCTTATAAAGAAGTGCTTATCTCTCTCTGTCATCCATTGGTCTGTCATCTGGATTCTCTATCTACACTGTCCCCCTGCCATGGACATACAAAGGATATATCCTGATTTTGGTCAGAATTTTAAAAAAAATTCAGAAAAGATGTGGAAGGCAAGAAAACCAGCCTGTTCCTTTGTGCCCATCTCACCTCTGCTTTCTGATTACTTGAGGCAGCTCTTTCCCTTGCAAAGCTGCAGGTTTAAGGATGTTTCTTTGCTGCCATGACACTGGCCATGGGCCTCTTCCCTCTTCTGTCTCCCTTGGGTTCCTATTGGCAGGTTCTAAGCCTTGAATCACGGAGCTGGACTAGGAAGAGGCTGCTCTGATTAGTGGGGTTTCCCTGTTGTTCCTTAATTGTGGATCCCTGGGAAATCCACCTCAGCTCAGGGCTTGTCATCTCTTCTGTCTGGAGGTCCTGGGGCCCATCAGGCTGCACTCTGCCTCCTGTCAGAATATAAGCTCCCTGAGGGCAGGGACTCGCCCAAGAGGGCACTGAGTCCTAGACCAGACACCCAGGACAGACAAGAAGAAGAGGATGTTGCGGGGGCTAACCAGGAATGTGTGAGATGGTCCTGCCCTCCAGGAACTCACACGTAGTGACCCTGTAATCTTGTTAGCCAGAACGGAGTAAGCTTGGGGAACCCGGAGAAGGGGGAGCCCCCGTACAGCAGCCCCCAAGCCTTAGAGAGCGCTCCTCTGACAGCCACGGCTGCCATTGTCCCCATTTAGCAGACAAGGAAACCGAAGCTCTTGGACTCAGTTCTCATGGCTCGAGGTCTAGAATTCTTTTCTCTCAGCTTGGACCTTGGAGGATTGAATGGCAGGAATGGAAGGGAAGGGATACAGGGCATTAACAGGCAGCGGGCGAGCAAAGTCCTGGTATTGGGAGGGAATGGGGTTTCATTTGGCACTCGCAGGATGGATGATTAATGTTCTTGGTCACAAAGAAGGCTGATGGGAGGCTAAAAATGGTTATGGAGGGGCGAAGGCTTTGACCAAAAGGCTGTAGGGAGCCTTAGCAAGTGACAAAACAAAGGAGTCACATGACAAAGCAACCAATTTAGCAAATGAGGAACATCTCTTTAGTCTGTTAGCAACTTCAGGACAATTCAAAAAATTGGGAGTGAAAACACTACTGAGGGGTCTCCCTTTCTGGGTTTGCTGCACATGATTTTGAGATGACTCAATTGTTATTAGAAATATCTTAATTAAACAAGTTTTTTTAGAACTCCTTTGACTTAGTTGGATATTTTCAGTGAATCTCAACAAGATCCACGCTCCCTCCAACAGGATAGATCTCAGCCCATCATTACCTTACATTTCCTGTTCTTGTCCAGGTCAACCCAGTACCCCTCCAGATTATATTGTGTGCAGCTGGCATGTGTATGCCATGTTAAGGCTTATAATTAATGCTGCACATGGTCTCTCATTTGAGCTTTACCAACAGCCCTGGGAGGTAAGTGCTGCTATTAGCCCCATTTTCTCAGTGGGAAGTTGAGGCTGAAAATTTTGCCTTAACACGTAACTAGTAAAATGTTTTCCTGACTCTTCCCCATTGGGCTGTCCGGCTGCCCCCAGAAAGCCATTCCACTTCTTCTTCCAGATCTTTTCATATTGTTGCTCCTGGGTCACACTTGGCCCATTCTGGGTCATTATCTCTTTGGGAAATTATACCTTACGAGATGTTTGCTAAAGGGGAAAAAAATCTTCCCTTAAGCCCCGATATTTGAGGGATAGTGCCTTGTTGGAAGAGTCAACGTGGCAGATGATGGAGAGGCCCGTGGTTGGACCCAGGACATGGCAACAATGTCCAGGAAAGAGCTGATTGGTGAGGAGGGCCGTGCGAGTGAACATTGTGATTTAGAAAGAAGGGGCCTGGGTGAGACCGTCCAGGGGGATGATAGCAGCTTCTGCCTTCCATCGTTGTTGTGAGGATCAAAGGCGATGATCGGATTTGTAAGATGCTCAGCAGGGGCCTGGCTCGTAGTAACGCCAACTACTCTAATAATTCATGATTATCATGTAGAGAATAATGATCGCATAATATATAGAAAAATTGCTTATGGTCTCAGGAAAGGGATAGGAAGGGACAGGCTCTCTCATCTTTAAACAGCCAAAGGACCGTCCCATGGCCGGGGCCATTTTGGACCTGCTCACCCATAGAGGAGAGCTGAGGGGCATGTGGGAAGGTAGGTAGACCCGCATTTAGGTTGCTAGAAAGAAAAACTGGGTCAGTCTCAGAGTTGTCCAAAGGTAGCCGGCCGGGCCCAGGAGCTATGTTGGTTCTCCTCCATTGGAGGTCTTCCTGCAGAGGATGTAGGACCTTGTGTGATGACCATATTAACACCCTGGATACCTTAGAATCAGCCAGAGTCAGAATAATTAAAAGTCCTTAGTCTTTATTCTTGGTCATTAGAGATAGGATTGAATTGGATGGAAGCAGAATCTTCATGACCTTTGTTCATCTCCCAGCCAGAAGTGACCCTGGCTAGTCTTACTCCACCCCCAGTCCCTCCTACAGTTCTCTGTATACACCAATTATTGCACCAGCACAGGATAGTGGGAAGGGCCATTTTCCAAGCATATGCTAATAGAGTATTGTCCAATAAATAATTAGCCTTAAGTGCTCGGTTGTCCAAGTGCATCTGCTCAAGAGTTTTCAGCCCTTTACATCTCCCGCTTTCTTTTGTTTTAGAACACAGGTGGTCACACCATCCCTGACTTCTCAGGGAGGTGAGAACCCCAAAAAGGAGGTGATCACACCCTTCCTGACTTCTCAGGAAAGGAGGTGATCACTCCCCCCTCCCCCTCCCCATCATTTCAGGAAGGGAGATGAAAAGCACCAAAGGGAAGTGGGGGTTGCTAGTGGGTTTCTGGGCTGAAGGGTCTTATGCACAAACCCATCAGAATGGGAGGTATTACACAAGCACATAGCAATAACATACAGGTTATTAGTCATGACCCTCCCCTCAGTCAATGCAGGCTCGATGTGGTGCAACAAACATGAATTGTACATGCAAGTAGTGATATAACAAACAATATAAATCAACATGATGTGGTAAAAGATTTCTAGAAGTCCTAGAAGGAGAATATGTAAACAATAGTCACACATACACCTTCTTCAGCAGCCAAGAGATAGAACAGAACCAGTCTATTGTCCATTGCTTCACGTGTCAGGGAATCCAATGATCCCCACAAGTTTTTGAAGTCCTGCAACAGTCTTTTTATGTGTTAGGGAATCCAACGATTCCAGCAGATTTTGAAGTCTTGCAACAGTCTTATTGTTTCTCAGAAAATCCAGTGATTCCTGAGGCCTTTCAAGTCCTACAACAATCTTATGTCTCAGAGAATCCAATGATTCCTGAGGGTTTTCAAGTCCTACAACAATCTTAGTCTCAGAGAATCCAGTGATTCCTGAGGGTTTTCAAGTCCTACAAAAATCTTATGTCTCAAAGAATCCAGTGATTCCTGAGGGTTTTCAAGTCCTACAACAATCTTATCATGTCTCAGAGAATCCAGTGATTCTTGAGGGTTTTCAAGCCCTACGACAGTCTTATCATGTCTCAGAGAATCCAATGATTCTTGAGGGTTTTGAAGTCCAACAATTTTTGATGTCTATGATTCAAATACCATAACTGCCACGCTCTTTCAATGGTGAGCACAATCAGCAACGGAACCACCTGATGTTTCTTGGCTCTTCTCCTTCGTTTCAAGGGTCTGCTCCGTCTCTCTGCGATGGACAAGGTGAATACGGCTCGTTAGCACCCATCTGATTCCTTCTCCACCTCTAGAAATACAAGCAAACCCTCTCCCCCATGCAGTTAACCTATCTGGTCCCTTCCATTCACCACTTTCTGGGTCTCTCCACATCACCTGGCGATTATCTAAAGATAGTGGAGCTGCTCACACTGGACACTGCCCTTCCGGTGGGTTGTAAAACCTGTCTGCCAGAGCCAGTGCATCTTTGTTAAAAATCAAGAAGTTAATAGTATAAAGGGCTAGATTTAGAAGTTCTCTAGGGTTACCTGTGGCTCCCCCTTTCTTTTGTTTTTGGAGGAGCATCTTAATGTCTCTGTTTCTCCTCTCTACTATTGCCTGTCCTTGAGGATTAAAGAGTATGCCAGTGGTGTGTAAAATCTTATACTGTGCACAAAAGTGTGCAAAATGTTTAGAAGTATATGCAGGTCCATTGCCTGTTTTTATGGCTTGTGGCACACCCGTAATGGCAAATGCTTGTAAGAGGAATTCAGTGACCACTTGGGCTGTCTCTTTTGCTGCTGGTATTGCGAAAGTGAATCCTGAAAAGGTGTCTACCACAATGTGGATAAAAGACAGGTGACCAAAAGATTTATAATGGGTCACATCCATTTGCCAGATTTCATTGGGTCTCAAACACAAGCATTCTTTCCTGGAGGCAGTGTAGGAGCATGGAAAGGAAGGCAAGCCACACAGGCTTTTACTATGCTCCTTGCTTCCTCTCTTATTCCAAATTGTAAACGTAAAGCTCGAGCAGCCTGATTGATGATATTTAGAATGAGATTCTTGGGCTTCTTGGAATAAAGGTGTATTGACCAACATAGTTAGAAGGCTATTTTCCTTTGAATTACCATCAAAAATGGGACCTGGAAGTCCACTAGGAGAGTGGACATGCAAAATATAAATCTTACCTGGATGCTTTCTCACTTGCTCTTGAAGTTTCTTAAAGAGCTGATATATATTAGAGGCTGCAAATTTTATTTGGGCTGTGGCAATTCTTTGTACCACACCTACTGAATAGGCCGAATCATGTATTATATTTATATTTCCTGGATAATAAGTAAGAGCTAGAATGATCGCATACAGTTCATTCTGCTGAGTGGATTGAAAAGGAGTTCTGACTGCTCTCTTTATAGTTAAGTCACGAGAGTATACAGTGCAAATATTATGTTTGGATGCATCTATGAAGATAGTTGGTCCTTTAAGAGGAACCTTAGAAACCTTTTCTTCAAAAATCCATCGCCAATTATGTAATAGTCTGGTTATCTTTAATGGAGACCCATGTGAAAAATTTGGCTAATAAAATTTGCCACTCTGGGATGGTCTCACAGCACACATTAATTTGTGCATTAGTATAAAAGGTTTATATCTTGTCAGGTCTTGTCCCAGATAATTGTACTGCTCGCTTAATGGCCTTTGATAAAATTCTAGCCACAAGCACTGGGTAAGGAGTAAGCCTTTATTCTGGTTGTGTCGGGAGGTTCACCCACTCTATCACACTGTCTCCTTGATGAAGGACTGCTGTGGGTGCCTCTTGTGTGGCAAAAACTGATGTTTCCAAGAGTTTTTGAGTGACTCTTTCAACCACATTGGATAAAGCCCGTTCAACTTTTCTCAAAATCTCTTGAGCTTCTTTTGTAAGCTGGCGTGGTGAGTTTAAAGCACTGTCTCCCCTTAAAATATCATATAACGGTCGCAATTGATAGGTAGTCAGGCCTAACACTGGCCACATCCATTGGATATCTCCTATCAATTTGTGAAAGTCATTTAAGGTGTTTAGTTTCTCTGTTCTTAAGGACAGTTTTTGAACTGTAAGCACCTTAGGGTATACTTCATATCCTAAATATTGAAAAGGAGCATGTCTTTGAATTTTTTCTGGAGCTATGTACAATTTGTAATTCCTTAGTGTTTCCATGGTCTTTTGTAGACATGCCTCTAACATTTGTTCCTCAGGTGCACATCCCAAAATGTCATCCATGTAATGTAATAGCATAACTTTTGGGAATGCTTTTCTTACTGGAGCAAGAGCAGCAGCAACATACATTTGACACATAGTAGGACTGTTTTTCATTCCCTGTGGCAAAACTGTCCATTCATATCTTTTATAAGGCTCAGCTAAGTTAACGCTGGGCACTGGGCTTTTAATCTGTTCTTTGTCTTCCTTTTTCCTCACACTTCCTCATCTGGCTGTCCTGAAAGTTTTTCTTTTTTCTATAACTTGGGGGATTCTTTAAGGCCAGTTGTATTATGTTATACGTATAGAATGCTTCCTTGGAAATTGAATGAGGACCTTTATCATTGTAGTATTCATATAGTTAATCTACCAGCTTCCAATTATGTGGCCCCATTTCTTCTTCCTTTAAGAACCCAGGGGACGTGCTTTCTAATGTACCTGTCTAGAGATCTTCAACCAAGTTACAATAAAGCCTTGTCCCTTGATCAACTTAAGTATGCTTTCTATAGTGCCCCCTTGGGCCGGGGGTGGGAGTGGGGCTGGGGCTGGGGCAGAATCTTTTCCTTATATCTTCCCCATTTCAACTAGAAAAGGTTACTAGTTAAGCCCTTAACAAAATAAGTTCCCTCTTTGTCTATTAAAATACTCAGTGGCAGGGCTTGTCTACATACAAGTGGCAGGGATTGTCTACATACAAGTTCCCTGATCTTGTCTCCCCAAGAGAGACAGTACTGAAAGCTGAACCTCCACAACAAAACATGGTGATTTCTTTCTTTTTTTTAAATTGAAGCTTTTTATTTTCAAAACATGCAAGGATAATTTTTCACATTGACCCTTGCAAAGCCTTGTGTTCCAGTTTCTTCTCTTCTCCCCACCCTCTTCTGTAGATGGCAAGTAGTCCAATATAAAACATGGTGATTTAGAAATCATGATGTCTGAAGGCCTTCCTAGAAACGAGATATTGTGCTAGAGAAGCGGCATTTCCTCTGTGACAGGGCCCTGAAGCAGTGGGACAGGTGATCGGGGCTACTCTGATGTTTGCTAAGTTAGGTCTTTCAGGTTGTCTTTATGGAAAAGAAGGAGAGATGTTGACTCGATGGTGAATTGTCCATGGCGGTGCCTTTGAGATCCACTGAATAACCTGGTAGCGAGAATGGTTCGTCTTAGACCGAGATGCTCGGTGGGATGGCCTAAGGATCTAGGCTGAGCCCTTTGCCCTTTGTCGCTTCCATTCCACACTTGGATCGAGGTGCAGGTGCCATACCTTTTCCCTTTGTGGTTGATGGAAAGCTGGAATTGAGGGCAAGTTAACACCTGGATGATTGACTCAGAGCTCCAGAAATGTGTGATGAGCTAGAACATCTGGTTACATCTCATGAAAAATGGAGTTTGGTAAGCTCAATATGCTACATCAGAAAAGCTGGGGAGCAGACGTTTGTCCCATCCTGGGGGGGAGTGGAGGGGGAGCTCAGCGGGTTGCTTTCTTTGGCTGCCAGGAGTGTGAACACAGCCTTGGCCTGGGTCAGGGAGCTGTGGGGAACAGCACCGAGGATATGGGAGTCTCCTCAGGCCCAGGGTTGGACTTGTGGTCAGTTTGTATGACTCACTTAGAGGCCTTGTTTGTACTGGAGATTGTCCAGAGGAGGGCGGTCAGGGTAGAAAAGCCCTAGATCCCTTTTATGGGGGCAGGGAGGAATGATAGATGTCTGCAAGTGTTTGAGGACTCTTGTGGAAGAGCGATTGATTTATTCTTCTTGGTCCTAGAGTGCTGAACTTCTCGTAATCATAGGAAGTGCTGGAGTTGACTAGGCTTGGAGAACTTCCTAATTATTAGCATTAGCCCAAATTAGAATGGATTGCCTCACATGGATGATCCGCTTCACATGGTGGATGGGCTCCTCCTCACATGGAGACTCCTCCTCACTGGAGATCTTTAAGTGAAGGCCAGTTGACCTTGAATATTGTCAAGGGCTCCTTTCAGCTCGGAAATCTGGTGATATTTCTGTGACAATTATTCCCAGGAAAATGGTATTTTCAACATTGATTACCCACCATTTAAGATGTCCTTCTGAGATGCTGCTGGCTGGCTCAGAGAGCTCCATAGGTCTCCTTCCTCCTCTCTGTCTCTGATCGCAAGCTTGATTGAGTCTTTTTCATTGAATTTTACCTTTGCCAAGAACTCGGCTCTGCACCGTATTTGGTGCACTTGCCACCCCTCCACAAGTCAGCCGTGGGTTTGTTGCGCTGTGAGCCACCTCCTCAGTAACAACGCTTAATGATGCTCTGATAAAGGATGGTCACTTATTTTGCTATAGAAATTAGGAATTAGGTTAATAAGAGCAGCCCCGACTATTATAGACTTCTTCAGAAGATCAGGGAACTTGTATGTAGACAATCCCTGCCACTTATTCTTCTGAACGGCTCTTGCTTCAGTAAGAGAGGAGTCCACGCTTCTGTCGCTTAAGGAAGAGAGGAGTCCACGCTTCTGTCCTGGGTCAGACTAGTTACACTTTTGACACTGCAGTTAATGAAGAACAAGACCTTACCCTGGGGAGACCCTTGGATTCGGTGTCAGGAGCCAGGGTTCAGTTTTTAAATATTCGCCCAGTTGATCCTCGCAACAAGACCGAGCGGGTGCTGTGCTGGTATAATTTTAGAGGTGAGGAAACGGAGGAAGATGGATGTCAGGTGGCCTTCCCTGGCTCTGAATCTGGGATCCTCTCCCCGTCAGTCCCTCCCTTCTAAGGGTTTGATCTTCCTCTTCTGAGAATTGAGAAGACTGGCCGCCATTGTGGCCAAAGTCCTTCCCACCTTAAGATCTGGGGCCCTGGGACGTCGAAGGTCCTTCCAGCTCTGACTTGCTGAGCTTCCAAGGGCTGAAGATGCTGTAGAGGTTCCCAGGCCCCTTGAAATGGGCCTCTTCTTTGTTCATGTCCCTGTTGATCTTGTGGCAGCAGAGTGTGACGTTCAAATGCTTGGAGTAATTGGGTTCTTGTATCTGGAGAACCGGAGATTCCAGTCAGTGTGGTGGGAATTGTCAGGGAATGTCATGGAGAAGCACAGGATTTGGAGCCTTTCCCACTGTATGACTTCTTTTCTGATGGTTGTTTAATTCCTGAGGGGAGCGTCTGCATGCAGATAGGCAATAACTGTTATTAAGCACCTACTGTGCACTGGACCAGGCTGTGTGCTGGACAGCCACAGAAAGGCAAAGAGCAGTCCTGTCCTCAAGGGGTTTGCACCCTGTTGGGGGAGACAACATGCAAATGCCGTCATATGAAGAAGGCAGAGAGAGAATGAATTGAAGGTAATCGACAGAAGGACGGTATTATCATTACGGAGCATTGAGAAAGTCTTCTGGTGGAAGATGGGATTTGAACTGGGCTTTGAAGGAAACTGGGAGTCCTGGAGTGGGCAGAGTGGGATGGAGAGAAAATGTCTGGATTTGGCAAATCAAAGGAGGGAAGGTTTGCAGAATTATTTGTCTTTGGTCTTTGGAGGGATTTCGTCTTTCTTTCTTTCTTTCTTTCTTTCTTTCTTTCTTTCTTTCTTTCTTTCTTTCGAGATTAAGTGACTTGCTTAGGGTCACACAACTAGGAAGTGTTAAGTGTCTAAAGGACTCAGGTCCTCCTGACTTCCGGATGATGCTCTATCCACTGTACCACCAGCTGCCCCACTTTTATTTTTCACAGTGGGTTTCATCACTCACTCCTTGGGTGTATTTATGGACCTTTCCTATATTAGATTCCTATACACGGATGAGACGTGATTTTGTGTTGATAGAGGGAGGGCTTTTGTTGAGGGTCCCAACTGATCCTTGCGCCTGGTGGATGTCGTGCACATGACAAAAATCTGTCTGCATCATCAGAGACACGGACGGAAATCTTCCTCGTGGTCTGGTGCAGGGATCACTGGGTCCTTGCCGCCTTTGTCCCTGGAGCACCAGGATTGTCGGTCTCACCAATATGGAAGGCTCTTAGTTGGGACTCTGGCATTGGACCGTGGGGCCTTAGTCTGGCACCTAGCAATGGACTGTGGGGCCTTACTCTGAGACTTGCGCCACGTGGAGGCCGGCAGCCTTTCAGCCGGGGTCACTTGTGAGGGTTCAGAGGCCGAGGTCAGAGGGGAGGGAAGGAGGCCGCCATCAGTGACGTTCCTCCTATGTGAGGTATTGAGAATAGAGGGGAGAGAGAAGGGGGAAAGAAACACGGAAGAAGGGATGGGGAAGGGAAGGAGGAAGAAAACAGGGAGGCTGGGGGAGGTGATGGGAGCGCCAGAGACAGAGATTATATGCAGGGGACACTGGCCTTTGGCTTCTCTTTGTCCAGATTTCGGCCCATTTTCTCACATCTTTTTTCCCACAATTCCTAAGTAATGCAGTGAAATAGCATGAAGCCGGGAGGATTCGGAACCAGTTTCTGTGTTTATTTCCAGCTAAGGACAAGTCCGAGAAGATCTTTTCCTTGGCTTTTGTGAAGCTGATGCGATACGACGGGACCACATTGAGAGATGGCGAGCACGACCTCATCGTGTACAAGGTACAGTCCAATTGGCCCGCAGCCGTCGTGTCTTCCTTTCAAAGGGCCGGCTTTGGCCGGTGTCTCCCATTTTTGCAAGAAAACTCATGTGTCTCAGGTCAATTCTCTGGGGTTCAGGAGGACCATGGCGAGGTGGGAAGGATCTCCGGGGAGTGTGGGGAGCCCGGGGGGTTCTGGGCAATCCTGGTTGTCAACAGAAGCTGGGAGATAAAAAGAAAAGTGCCCGGGGGTGGGGGTGGGGGTGGGGGGGAATGTCAAAGACCAGTTAAATACTACCAGTTAAATACAGTTAAATGCTGAACTGGAAAAGTCTGTGCATGAGCTCATGTGTACAGAAGTGAGGTACGAGTGAGTGTGTCTGAGTGTGGGCAAGCATGTCTGTGAGCAAGTGTCTGAGTGTGAGTGTCTGAGTGTGAGCGAGCGTGTCGCCGGAGTGGGAGCACATGGACGTGTGGGTCTGGCTGCAGGCACGGCTCGGTGCCTTTTTCTCTGACTTTCTCCCATCACAATGGGGCCCCCCCTCGCAGGCAGAAGCCAAGAAGCTGGAGGACGCCTCGACTTACCTGTGCCTGCCGTCCACCAAAGTGGAGCTGGAGGAGAAGGGCCACTCGGCCACGGGCAGGAGCATGCAGAGCCTGGGAAGCTGCACCATCAGCAAGGACTCCTTCCAGATCTCCACGCTTGTCTGCTCCACCAAGCTCACCCAGAACGGTGAGTCCTGCGGAGCCAGCGCCCAGGGCTCGGCCTCTCCTCGTCCTCTCTGTTCTCTGGCTGTGGGCAGGGCATAGGATCTCAGCGGGGGCAGTGAAAGGGCGGCCGCCACGGCGAGCTCCTTGGTCAGCTGTCCTTGGGAGGGAGGGCTACCCCAGGGTGGGAGGGAGGGCCATTCCTGGCTGGGAGGGAGGGTCGTCCCAGGCTGGGAGGGTCAGGGCTGCCCCGGCCTCTCCTCGTCCTCTCTGTTCTCCAGGTGTGGAGGAGGGTATAGGGATCTCTGCGGCGAGCTCCTTGGTCAGATGCCCTTGGGAGGGAGGGTCGTCCTGGGCTGGGAGGGAAGGCTGTCACGGGAGGGTCAGGGCTGGGCCCGGCACAGGGCGGCCAGCAGCTGGCCGGAGCTGATTTTGCTTTCTCTTTCCAGTGGATCTCCTGGGCCTTCTGAAATGGCGCTCCAACACCAACTTGTTACAGCAGAATCTGAGACAGTTGATGAAAGTGGATGGAGGAGAAGTGGTTAAGGTAATACACAGCCCACATCTCATATTTTGTTCCTCTTAGAGTTGCAAGGACCCTAGGGAGCCATTGAGTTCAAGCTCCCCATTTTACAGAGGAGGAAACTGAGGTCCAGAGAAATCCCCTGAAGGCATCCTGGGCATTGCAGGCTCTTTGCTTACTCCAAGCCAAACAGCCTTCTCATTCTTCCCTCCTTGTCCCTCAGAATTTGGTCCAGAGCTCCCTCATGCACTAGTTGTGAGCCCTCTGGGTCGGGGCTTTGCCTCCCTATGAGAGGGCAGGTCCTCTGCCTTCTCCAAATCCTGCTTTTCCTCTACTGCCCGATGTGACAAGCATTTATTAAGCTCCTGCTGTGTGTATACAAAAAGCCAGATATAAAACAGAAATGGCTTCAAAGACTTGTAGGTGTGGGACCCCCTTCCACAGACCAGGTATAATGTCGAGAGGGACAGTGTGGACGGGCGCCCTTCAGGCAAGAGCCAATGAAGAAGACGTCCCTGAGCTGCCTTGAAAGGCGCCTGGGACCACATATTGGGTGAATGACTATAGGATAATCTTATTGGAAGAAGAAGAGGTGCTTTGTCCATTAAGATGATAAATTAGGGCAGTTGCCGACATTCTGCATTTTCTTCTTTGGCCAATGGATGGGGGCCCACAGGGGCCATCTGGGTCACGGTCCTGCCCCTTCGGCTTTCAAGCGCCGGGCTTGCGGAAGGAAGAAAGACTCATCAGAGCAAGAAGGAAGGCTCCCAGCTCTCTGCAGCGGAGCTGGCTTTGTGGCTGGCTGCTGGCCTAAAAGTGAATGTCATTCCGCTCTTCCCAGAATTCATCCTCTGTCTGTTCATATGGCTCTTTTGGCAAAAGAACTAAGCTACATCTTAAGCCGGGATTAGCTTTTCAATTTCAAGTTTTTTCCTGATAGCAAAGAACCTTTTGCATGATCCAAAGTGGAAACTGTTGGCTTCTACAAATCGCCTAATTCAAATGATTAATTGATCCTCTCTCCTCGTGC
This sequence comes from Sarcophilus harrisii, assembly GCF_902635505.1. Taxonomy (NCBI): domain Eukaryota; kingdom Metazoa; phylum Chordata; class Mammalia; order Dasyuromorphia; family Dasyuridae; genus Sarcophilus; species Sarcophilus harrisii. The sequence continues at coordinate 654,634,097 of NC_045427.1, forward strand.
GCTGGATCTCATTCCTCCCCTCTGCTCCGGAGGCCGGCCAGCTCGCGGCCTCTCCTTCCCACTCCTTTTCACCCTTTCCCTGTCTCTCCCCCACCGACCAAGAAGCCAAGGGCTGTCCCCGTCTTTCAGGGCTTTCACTCGGCACCTTCCTCCCCTTCAGCGGCCACAGCCGGTCTGCTAGCATCAGTCGTCCATGTTTGCTGACCAGCTCCCGACCTTTCTGCTTGACCCAGAGGGTTCTTGGGGCATCGGTCAGAGTTAACCAGTGATCTTTCCACTGCTTAGTTTGGAGGTTTTTCTCAGTCATCTTTTTCTTGGTCTGGCAGTCCCTTAGTCTCCATTCTTCTCCTCTCCTTTGACTTTCTGGGTTTTTTCCTTGTCCTCTTACTTACAATGCCTGGCACACAGTAGGTGCTTAATAAATGCCAATGACCTTGACTTTTCCCACCGCACTTCTCTTGTTGAGTCACCATCCGACTACTTCCCCTGTAGGTTATGGCGTTACCCCCAAGGTTTGTCCATCCCCTCTTCTCCTTTGTTTCCCTGAGGGGACAGAACGTAAGGGACAGATCTGTGTCCTGTCCTGCTGTCTGTCCCGAGCTCCATCCTTCCTCACTTCCACCTGCTGCATCACCTCCCCTTGGACGTCCCATCAAATTGCACTCAACATGTGGCATCTAAAGTCCTATTTTTCTTTCTGTTCCCTGAGCATCGCAGGGACTCTTGATGCTCTCACGAGAGCTGGAAGGCTGCAGAGGAACGACCATTGGCTTTGTGTGGCCCTGTCATCCCCCCTTGGGGTTTCTTGGCAAAGACCCTGCAGTGGTTCGCCATTTCCTTCTCCACTTCCTTTGGCAGATGAGGAAACTGAGGCAAGCAGGATGAAATGACGTGCACTGAGTGTCTGAGGCAGGATTTGAACTCAGGAACATGAGTCTTCCTGGCTCCAGTACCACGGCTCCCTGTAGTGGACCTTCAGTGGCTCCAATTTTCCTCTCAGATAAAGCACAAACTCCTGGCTTGACCTTTAAGTCCCTTCAGTGTGGTTCTCTCTGTGTTCCAGCCGAGTTTGCTGTGCCCGAACCTGGTGTTCTATTCCCTGCCCCTGCCTTGTCTCTGCTGTCCGGCTCCCCTCTCCCACCCCTGTCCTTGAATACATTCTCTCCTCCCTCCCCCTCCCAGAATCCCCAGTTCAGGGGCCCCTGTGGCTCCATCCCTGATTTTTCCAGTTGTTCTTTGAGCCACGTCACCTGCCGTTTTCTTATTTTATTGTTCTCTTCTTCGATGAGTTTCAAATGGAAACGGTCCTGGTGAAAGCTTCTCTCCTGCCATTATTCTTTTAGATTTAATGCAGTTCATTGTGTAGTTCAAGTGACTAGAATCACTTTTTTTTGCAAGTGAATAACTAATAAGGCTCATCCCGGTTGATTGACTGGTTATTCCTTCTTTTCCTCCTCTGCTCCCTTGGGTCACTGATCGATTTCCCAAGTAAAACGGCCCCTCATTGAGGGCTGTCCAGAACGGGCTTGTGGGATTGTCGGCCAGACCTCGGAAGAGTATCTGTTCGGAGGCTGCCCCCTTTCCTCTCTTTTCCGGATGAGCAGCTGCTGGTTCCGTGTCCTTGTTGAGATGAAGGCTGAGAGCGGTCTCAGAATCGCCCCGAGCCTCCCCCTGCTCCATCCCTCACTCCCAGCCCATCCCCGTCCCTGCAGTTTCCCTTCCTTGTCTCTCCCACCTACTCCAGGCTCCTCGCTTCCTTTCTCAGGAGCCACCCCACGACCTCCTGCCATTCCTCCTGCATCCTGCCTTCCCCACCAGGCCGGTGCCTCTTGTCCATCATGGTTCTCCCTAGATTTCCAAGAACATCCAGTGTTGCCTCAGTTTGGGGAGAGTAAAGTCCAGTTTTTTAGCCCATTTTTCACGGCTCTCCCCAATCTTGAAGCTAAAATTGGTCTGTAACCATGTCCTTTACGGTTGATCATCGTACAATCTTCTTGTTGTCACGTAGGGAACTGGTTCTGCGCACTTCACTGGTTCTGGGGGGGGGTCACCCCAGGCCCAAGCCCCTAGACACCTGGAACCCCCTCCTCCAGACCTGGGAGCACAGCCCCTCTTTGCAGGGGTCCTGGGGGGCCCTATTGAGGATGTTGGCAGGAGGGGGCATTCAGGTTAGGGTTAACCCTAACTCTCTCCCTAAATGCATGCTGGGAGAGAGACTCAGGCTTGCCTTTGGAAGCCTTTTTTTTGAGAAGTCACCCCAAAGTGATCAGGCAGCCCGGCTGAGACACGGCCTGAGGAGCTTTGGTCTGTCCTGTCGGAGGCAGGTGCTCCTCCTCCCTTTTTGGGGGCCCTTCTCTCCTCCGATACAGGTTTTGGGCTCCAGCGGCTGAGATGGGAGGCCTTTATCAGGGCTCCTGACATTTTCTTTGGAGGGAGCTTCCTCTCAGGCGTTTCCGAGGCGGGGGTGGGGGTGGGGGTGGGGGCTTCCAGAAGGAGAGCCTGGCTTTTTAGTCATTTTCTGGGTGGCCTTTCTGGCGGCCCAGGATGGCCCTGAGGGCTCTGGGGGCCGGGCCGCCTCCTCCGAGGGGTGCCAGATACCATGCCCGATGGCGGTGGGGGACGGCGGAGCTCCCTCGGGGAGTCCCAGAGCCGGCAGGGGTCTCTTCTGACCATTTGGACAGGGTGGGTCTCTGCTCTGCTTTATTTAACTAAAGCATTTCCAACCTGTCATCAGTGAACTTGTTGACTTAATACTTTGATAACTCAACGTTCAGGTTTTCTCTGTCACTGTAAAAAACATTTTAGGCTTATTGCTAGGCCCAAGGCAAGAACCTTGACCTGTGGGCTGGGGTCAGTCGGTAGCTAGGTCCTATGTGCTTCTTGAGGAGGTAAAGGGCACGGTGCTGGGGCCCCCCACTGACCGCCTCTCTGCTCCCCACAGTTCCTGCAGGACACCCTGGATGCCCTTTTTAACATCATGATGGAGAATTCTGAATGTGACACGTTCGACACGCTGGTCTTTGATGCTCTGGTAAGGACCCACTGTTCCCAGGGGCCTTCTCCCTCCGGGCCTCCTCACACCGAGGCCGTGCCCAGGGGAAGAGCCGGGCCCGGTGCCATCCTGGCACAAGCAGACGCCCTGGGCCCTCCCCTCACCACAGTCACGGAGCCCTTTGTCCTCCAGGGTGGACGTGCGGCCCGGAGGGTGCTGGGCTCGGGGCTAATTTTGTAGAGATGGAGCACGTTTACATGCTCCAGATGAGTATTCTCAAGCTAGGATGGATGTACCGTGTCACAAAATCACACGTTGGATGGGATGTAATAGTTTGTGTGACCTGCAGAGTGTTCAGTGAGGACATATACATGCACACGCAGATCCATGGGTGTATGTGTGCATGTGTCTGCGTGTTTACCCACACTGCTCTGCATGTCGGTGACCCCCCCCACGGAGTGACGGGGCCGGCGGCAGCTTCCTCGGGGGCTCCTCTGGTCGGAGCTCACAGCACCTGATGGGGAGGCAGGGGAAGCCGAGGCCTGGGCACCCGACCTCCCTCCCTCCCCTTCCTGCCAGGGCCTGCTCGCTGTCCTCCCCCTTTCAGGAGAGTCTCTTCAGAGGCAGAAATCTTCCTTTTGATGACATTTTGAGAATGGGATTTCCATATGGAGGAGGCAAACTAACCCAGCCCTGAGTGCCCGGGGGCAGATGGCCCAGGAGGTGGGCACGCTGGCCGTGCCTGATCCAGCTCCCCAGGGGCATCTCAAGAACGGGCATCTCGAGCGGGCAGTGGGCATTTTGTGAATGGGCAATGGGCATCTCGAGTGGGAAGTAGGCATTTTGCAAATGGGCATCTCGAGTGGGCAGTGGTTTTTTCCTCAGTGGGTCACAGGGCAATTATTGCTTTGGCAGGTGTTTATCATCGGGCTGATTGCGGACCGGAAGTTCCAGCATTTCAATCCTGTTCTGGAAACCTACATTAAGAAGCATTTCAGCGCCACGCTGGCATATACGTGAGTCACTTTCTGTCGTTTTTGAACAAAACCAGGAAGAGTTGCGTGAGTGAGTGTGTGTCCATGAGTGTGTGTGCGTGAGTGTGTGTGTGCATGAGTGTGTGTGCGTGAGCGTGTGTGTGCGTGAGTGTGTGCATGAGTGTGTGTGTGTGTGTGTGTGTGTGTGTGTGTGTGTGTATTTTCCGGGGGGAGGGTGTTTGTTAGTCTTAGTTTTTCCTTCCTCTGTGGATAATCATAGATCAGGGTTCTATGAACTTGGAAAAGAGGCAGTAAGCATTTACATAGCACCTGCTGTGTGCACGGGGCTCAGCACGTTGTATAGAGATTTCTCCCCTTAAGCTGGGGACTGCTCTTATCTCCCTTGCACAGGTGAGGAAGCTCAGAAGTTGAGTGACTTGGCCAGGGTCACACACACAGTGCCTGTGGCTGGATTTGAACTCAGTTCTTCCTGCCTGCAGGCTAAAAAGTGGCATCTTCTTTCACTCTTGTTGACTTTTCCCATAATCCTGTGAGCTTTATTTTATGCACTTAAGAAATCCAGTCAGGCTTCCAGACTTCCAAAGGGTCCATGGCACAGGAAGGGTTAAGCAGATAAATAAGTCTCTTTTAAAGAAGTCCTCACTTGGCTGTAATTCAGTTGTTGCCCCTTCTTTTTGCCCACCTGTTAATTAAGTAATCACCGAGGATGGGCACAGAGCCCCGCATGGGCAGGATGCTCCTCCGTCTCGAGAGCTTTGCCGTTTCAGAGGTTCCTGAGATGAGATGATTTGACCAGGACATGTCGGTGCTAAATCTCCCTGACATGCTGCCCTTGCCCACTGAGCCATCCTGCCTCCTCCCTTTGTCACCCCTTCTTTTGAAAGAGGCCCGTGGCATTTTAATCAGACTTCTCTTCAGAAGGGCCCGCTGATCTCCCTGGGACGTGGGACGTGGCCGGGGGTGTCTGTGGGACATGGCCGGGGGTGTCCATGGCATGGGGGCTGGGACTCGCCCCCTCCCAGCGCCACGTGGCTTGTTACTCCTGGAAGCTTCCCCGCTTGGCTTCTTGCCTCGCATCCTGCGTGAGACTGACTCACGGTCTCAGAGAACGCCCCACGCCTCTGGTGGGTTTTTCCGGGCACAGGAAGGATGAGTGACAGCTTTTCCCTGTGACTGTGTTTGTCAGCGTGCCTTTGACAGCCAGCCTCGTTTGTTCCTAAGTGGGCTTTCAGAAGAAGAAGAATTCAGTAGTCTATTTAAAAAACCGCTTTCCTTCAGGATGCTGGGAAGGCGGGCCCCTTCCAACCCAGGTGTTGCCAACAGGCCCTTGTCAGTTAATGGTAGACCTGGTTCCCATTGTGTCACAGGCGCCCTGTTAGTCACGGGGCCTAGGTTCCCAGGCTAGCCCACTAGGATGGGGATAATTTGGACTCCCTGCCTGAAGGAAGTCAGATCAATAAATGTTGATAATGAGCCTCCTCTAAACTAGACGTGGAGCTGGGCCTTGAGGACGTTAAGACAAAAGAAAACAGAGTCCTCACCTTGGATTGAGGAGGAGAAAAAGATGGGGAGGAAGAGGAAGAGAAGGAGGAGAGATGGAGGAGGAAGAAGAGGAGGAGGAGAGATGAGGGGGAGGAAGAGAAGGAGAAGGAGAGATGGAGGAGGAGGAAAAAGAAGGGGAGCAAGACAAAATGGAAGAAGAGGAGAGGAAAGGGGAGGAAAAGAGATGGAGGGTGGGGGAGGAGGAGGAAGAGATAGAGGGGGAGGAGGAAGAAGAAGGGGAGAAAGACAAAGTGGAAGAAGAGGAAGAGAAAGTGGAAGATTTGAGGATTGCTTTTGCCTATTCTGGGAACCAAAATGCATCCAAGTCCCTCTTCCTGGGGGGGAGGGGGATTTTGCTTTCCCCTCACCGATGATGCAGTGGGCATGTGAGATCAGGAACCGACTTTCTCCTGGAACCACATGGGGAGGGGCTTCTCGGTGCTCCCCTCTCCAAGAAGCCGCATCCGTGGCACTTGGCGACTCATGGCGGCGCGTGTCTTGTGTTTGCCCAGGAAACTGACCAAAGTCTTGAGGAGCTACGTGGACAGCGCCGAGAAGCCCGGCGTCCACGAGCCGCTCTACAAGGCCATGAAGGCCCTCGAGTACATCTTCAAGTTCATCGTGCGCTCCAGGATTCTCTTCAACCAGTAAGTCCTGCTCACGGCCTCTGGGGGACCTGCCTGGGCCGGGAGGGCTTCTTGGGGTGATCATGTACGTCCTGTCGGTGTGATGGGGGAGGTGATGTTGAGGTGATCATGTCTTGTCAGTGTTTTGGGGGAGCTTTCTTGGGGAGATCACGTTTGCCTTGTAGGTATGCTGGGGCTTCTTGGGGTGATCATGTACATCTTGTCAGTGTGGTGGAGTAGGTGATGTTGGGGTGATCATGTTCCTGTCAGTGTTTTGGGGAAGGTGTTACAGGGATCACCAAGTAGTTTGGGGGGCTCATTGCTGAGCCGCTTCTCTCTGGTGCGGTGGAGGGAGAATCTTAGGAGGGAGCTCAGAGGATTAGCTGGGAGCCATTGCCACATGGGAATAAAAAAGCCCTTTTCTCCTGGAAAGGTGCTTGTGTTTTAAAAATGAGAACGAATCAGGCTGTGGCGCTGAGAATGGCGGGACGCTCTGGGTTGTTGTCCTGCGTTCTGCCGCCGTCGGCCTTTTCCCGGACTCTCACATTCGGCCCTAGGCACCGTAGTGAGGGAGGATGTGGACCCATGACATGGGACGTGGAAGGAGGAGATTGAAGGGGGCATGAGACCTCCCTTCAGATCTTTGAAGGGGCCCCGTATGTGAAGGCTAAGCATCATTCTGATGGGCGGCCGTGGACAGAACCAGGGCGAGGGCAAGAAGGGAAAAAAAAGCATTGGTTTCCAGCCTCCCTCAGCAGCCGAATCACCCCCAAGTGGGTCACGTTGGGCAGGAGGCGGTCTCCCCCTCACTGAGGGTCTTTAAGCAGGAACTTGTGGGCTCTGGGAGGTGCAGCAGGAGGAAGAGCAGGGAAGAAGCATTTCTCTGGGAGCCTCCGGGTGCCAGTTGTTGTGCTGGGCGTTTTATTGTGATTATCTTTGTGCAACCCCGGGGAGGTAGACGCTATTATTATCATCACCCCCATTTTACAAGTGAGGAAACTGAGGCAGATGGAGATTAAGGGATTTTTCCACAGGTCACAAAACAAGCTGCATTTGAACTCAGGTCTCTCTGACCTTTCTGCTGGGCTATAAAACTGGGACTTACTGGATGCTGGCCTTTTGGAATTCTGGGAATATTTTTCCCCTTGGCTCTGGTGTCCACCTTTCCGTCACCTGCACTGCCGGGACCATTTTCCCACTTTCACCAACAAGGAAAATAAAACTGCCTTGTTAGGAGACAAACAAAGGCATTCTGGAGTCTTCCCCTTCTCCCCTCTGTATTTTGATGAAAGATTTCATTGGAAAAGTTTGTCCATTTTTTTCTTTTCTTTTCTTTTTTTTTTTTTTTTTTTTTTTAATGGGGATTCACCTTTGGAGCTTGGGAGTTGTGCTGCCCATCACACTAATCACCTCTCTCAATGTATAGATTAATCATCTTAAAGGCAAGTGCTGTGAGTTTAAGATGGTTCCTGAAAATTGTAGGCAAAATGAATATATTCAGTGGAGCTAATGATCAGACTGAGCCTCCTCATTGCCCCGAAGTCACTGGATGAGAAGAGGTGACAGTTTATCCTTTCAGCCTTCACCCTGGGAAGGGACCGGTGCAGATGGCTCGTTAGTCTGACTTGGGAAGTCCGAGAAGTGCAGTGGGAAAAATCTCCAGTCCGGGTATCCCATGACAGGGGTCCAGATACTCTCTCCGCCATCTGTCCTTCTCTGTGTTCTTGGCAAAATCCTTTTTTCCCTTCCTGGCTTTCTTCATCTCCAAAATGAGGGGCCTGGAATTGGTGATTTCTGGTCCCTTCTGTGATCGGTGGCAGAGACGGATATCGGTCCGGGGGCCTGGGCAGGGCTTTTGCCGAGGAGGGCACCATCGAAATGGCAGATTCTTGGCAGCAAAACTGCCCCGTTGCTCTCCACGAGTAAAGGATCAGTGTAATATATTCCTATTTCAAACCCCAAGTTAGGTTATTGAAAAAAATCAATATCTTCATATTTCCTCTGAGTCACATTCATGTTTATGTAGCTCTGCCTAAGGCAACCTTCATAAGAGCCAAGCAGAAATTGAGGGAATTTAAAATCCAATTTGGTGCACCATGATCCGAATAAAACCAAAGAAAAAAGTTCTTTTCTGTGTGCGAGTCTTCATAAAATTTATAAAGGGGCTAATGGCCATTAATAATCCATAGTTAGGATCCTGGTGAACCTTGCAAGGTAATAAACTGCTTTTGTTTACTCTTCTGTTCTCCAGGCTAATTAAGAAGGAAAGACAATATAGAGCTTATTAAAAAGAAGATCTGATTTTCTTTAAAGACCAAGGCCATCTTTACCCAGCAGTCTTTGGGGGCAAACTAGAATGGAATACAATTTGTAGACTGAATCCCAGTATCTGTATGTGTTTTTTATGTGTTGAGGAGGACAAAGAGACAGAGAGAGGAATACATACATGTGTGTACATATATGCGTACATGGATACATACCTAGATACATACATGTGTTTATTGTGTGTGCACACATATATATGTATCTCTTTTAATATACATAAAAGAGAGCGAGAACCCATTAGCTCATGGGAAATGAGTGGATTATCCAAAGAGCTCCTCTCTGAATATAAACATTCAAATCCATCCAAATGCTTTAATGTTTAATAATAAACTCAAAGATAATATTACAGACATTTAAATGTAAAGATAATATTTAAAACTGAAAGGGACTTTTGAGACCATTGAGTTCAACTTCCTTATTTTTCTTCTGATAAAACTGAGGGACAGATTAGGTAAATGACATGCCCAGGGTCACACAATTAGTCCCTGACAGAAGCAGGATTCGAAGCCACGTTTTGTTCACTTCAAAGCCGGTGCCCTGGCCACCGTGCTGAAGCACAAGATGTCCACGTCTTGCCCATCACTGCCTTTCTCAGGCCTCCCTAAACCATCTTTCTGTCAGACTCATGTCCAGTTTGGCCAGAAGTTCTTGTCAAATGGAGAACTCTTCCCAACCTCGGATTACTGAATTTAGGCATTTCTGCTTCTTTCCTGTTGGTTTGTTCCATTGATCTGTACAATTCTTTTGGTTCATCAGTTACCAATAGTTTTAATGACTGCTGCTGTATGACAGACAAATGTGCTGGGATTGTAATATGAATGATGAGTTGATGTATTATTTCTCCTTCATTTGACTGCGAAAGGGAAGGAGAATGATCACACAGAGGGCCTGAGTTAGGGACACTGGGTAATTTTTAGTGTGGAACATGGCTTCCAGCCACATTACTTCCCTCATGAATTGATATTTCTAAGAATGAGACAGCAAAAAGAGGGATGTTGGAGAAAATCCATAAAAGTGCTTTAGCTGCATGAGGAAAACAAAGGATAAAAGAAGGAATGAGTTCAGGATAGAGACCATGAATCTGAGAACAAAATTTCACAATGGGCAGGAAAGGGAGAGAACCAAGAAGAGTTCATCTTAGAAACAATTGCAGAGAAGAAGATCCCCAAGAAACAAGGACTATCTTAATCGATTTTTCGCATCCGGAGGGACATCCAAGATCATTTAATCCATTCTCTTCCTTTTATAGAAATTTTGGCCCAGGAGATTTAAAAGTTCCCGAGTTCATTATCCAGTTATTGAGAGATGGAAGCGTGTCTCTTGTGGGTGGGCTATTGTGATTCTGACTGCGAACAACTCTGTGACCTGAGCCCAAATCCCAGCGCAGTCATCCACATGGACAGCTTTTCATGTGTTCTGTATCATTGGGCCCGTCATGGACCGGCAAAGCAGGGACCCCTTCTCGGAGGCTTGTTCTTAAGTGCTTAGAATAAGGTCCTTCAGATTTGGAGGGAAATCAATTATGTTAAAATACAGTTATCTAAAGTATTCAGGAGAGAAAATAGGTCTCAGACTCAGGTTAAAGAGGCCAGACCAAAATGGTCCCTATAGTCACTTCCAAGTGTTTGGGTTCAAGTATAGGCTTCTGTCTGTGATTTAGGTTTAAGGTCAAAGGTGATGGGTCGCTTTCCCCTAAATTGCTTCTGCAGCTGTCTGAGATCAGAGTTCCCATCACAACCTCATCTCTTCCAGAAAACTGACCGAAGCAAGAAACTGCTACCTAAGCTTGAACTGACAGAGAAATGAATATGGGGGCAAAGTCCAGAATGGCTTCTCATTGGTCATCCCACAGCGGGGTCCAGAGGGACTCCAGCATTCAGGCCTTTCTCCTCCTAGGGTCCCAAACCACGCAGCCTGGCCTTCCCCATGCTGGCTGCTGAGCCAGGAACAAACTAGCCTGAGGAAGGCCGCCCCAGCGGGCTTGTATCTGCCTATTGATCTGCTGCAAGTCTCCCAGGTCCTGGATCCCCCTCTAAACACCAGTTATCCCCCCACACTCCATCTCCTGGGCCTTTAGCATCAGGCCTCCCAAGTGCTCAGGCTGTATTTCCCTGGCCGTGGTGCTGACCCAAGGTAGGCCTGGGAAATCGGGGAGCCTCCCCCTGCCCTGTGGCTTTGGGATCAGCCCTTTACACCTATCCAGGCATTCTTAACCTGAGACCTTTTCTTTTGTTCTTTAAGATTTTGGATCACCGCCTTTCAGTAGAATTGATTTCCCCAGGAATATGCTGGGCCTTGTTTTGGGAACTTAAAAATGAGGTTTTACCAGACTTTGGTTGTGATTTCAGACTCCATTTTATGAGTGAGAGGCTGTCCAGGGTCCCTCTTGGATGACCGAGTTGGGGCTCGGGGCTGAGGCCTGTTCCCGGTCGGAATCAGACCCTTCTAACTGAGTGGGACCATCTCGAGGCCCTCCCAGTGGTCATCCTGACTAGGCTGAGTGACCCGTCTGGGGTTAAATCAAGAGAATTTTGAAAGGCAGAGAAGTAGTAGATTTCGAAGGCAGGACTCCATTCTGAAAACCAACCCCTTTTCTGTAGAGCTTCACAACCCACAAAGGGAAGAGAGTCAGGAAAGCTTTCTCTCTGCTGGGCAGGAAGCCTTTGCCGGAGCCGCAGGCCGGCTCTGCTCTCAGGAAGGCGGGCTTGTTGTCTGCCTAACAAGGGTTTCCTTGCAAGCCCCCGGTGAGATCACACGTGGAAGGCCCTTTACAGGCCGTACGGCTCCCCCAAGCCTGTGTTCACCGCCTGAATCAAGGCTGTTCCTGAGAGCTCCTGAGAAGGGGAGAAATAGTGGTGAAAACTCTCACAGTCCAAGCTGAGCTTTGTGGGGTCACAAGGCTCGTAACAGGAGGGTCCCCTGGGGCTGTTGGTGAGCAAGGCCATGGGGACCCGGGGGGCGATACCCTCAAAAGTCCTATAACTGAAGTCAGGAACAGCCAAGCTAAGCACGGACCACAGAGGGGACCCTGGGCAGACGCCCAGCAGGCACGTGGGAATGGCGATTTTGGAGGACCCTCATTCTTTCCTTTTTCGTGCACTCAGTAGACTTTTACAGAAATGCTCATGTGCACAAGGCAGTGAGGGAGCTCTGGTAATCTGGGGGGATAGGGCTCTGCCTCCATGGAGTTTTTGTCCATGGGGACTCAGGGTCTCCCTGATAAGCACCTAAGAGAGGGAAGCTGATCCTGGACCTGCCCAGTGTACCCCGTGAGCCCCAGACCTTTGCACCCCAAAGGGCAAAACCCCATCATCACGCTGCCCAGACCAAGTGACTTCCTCCCCATGTGACTCTGTGGACCATCTGAGGACCAGGTTTCTCTCCTTTGGGATCCCATTACTGGCCTTCCGGCCTGCTCCACTGCCTGTTCTCCTCCTTGTTTAACCAGTTTTCTCTCTAGTGCAAGATAGCTTTACTTTGCTTTGGGTGTATCAGGGACCCTTCTGAGTATGATGAAACCCATAGACCTATTTATTCCCTGAATAATGTTTTGAATGCATAAAATAAAATCCCATGATTACAAAGGAAATCAAGTGAATTGAAATATACTTATCAGAAATCTATTAAAAAAAAAACCACTTTTCATTGTCCTGAGGGCCAAATTCCTGCTCTGGGCATCCCCCTTCACCTGCCTTCAAGGCTACCTAACACCTGCTAGAGCAAATAGCTGAGCATATTTGATGTGCCCAGTATTCTAAAATCCGAGGCCCATCCATCCGTCTGTCTGTCCATCCATCCATCCATAATCTCTTGATTTGATTCACATTCCTTCAACTGTTCTTTTTCCTTTAAAAAAAAATGGCTAGCATTTATTAAGCATCGTTTGTATACCAGATACTGTGAGTAGGAATACAAAGGACAAATGAAGTTTTACATTCTTAACCAAGCCAAACATTTATTGATTTGTTTTTTTTTTAAACCTTCATTTCTTAGTATCTACCTCTCCCTTTGCCTATTTCTCATATTAAGAGTGAAAAAGAAAAGGTCTTTTTTAAAAAGCTCAGTAACACTAACTAGCACATTACATGAATTCACTGCTTCCATACCCATAATCCCCTACCTCAAAACAAAAGGAAACTGAATTACTAAGGACCCAGTCCTCCACCAACCTCAGTCTGAGTTCTTCTGCTGTTCTGCCAGAACCTGTCTATTTAAAAGTAAATGATTATGATTCTGAAATCTAAAATTTTAGGATGTTAGAATAAAGATTTTAATAATTCTTCCCACTGTCTTTTCTAAGACTAAAAGGCTTTTAGTCTTTTCTAGACCCCTGTCTTCACAAGATAGCCCAAACTGCTGCTGTAAAAAGGCCTTTATTTCTGTAGAAAGCAGTGGGAAGTCTTGAATTTTCTCTATAGGTCTAGAAGAAAAAAATAAAAACAAAAAACAACTTTTTTTTTTTTAAACTTGGAAAGAAGCCCCCATCCTGCCCTGAGACTGTGGATACTGCAAGGACTCTTGGCAGATTGGATGCGGTATTTTCAGATGTAAGAAAAAACAAATGAGAGTTTTCCTTGCCTAACCTGCAGCACATTTATTATCTTGGGGGAAAAAATGAGCTCTCAGATGGAATTGACAAGTATGCTTTTCCTTCTCTAGTTGAAATAAACTTTTAAAGGTTGTTTTCTTCTTTTTTTTTTTTCTTGTTCTGCATTGCTGTATTTTCTTCAAATAAGACTCTTCACTGGGACTTAGTTGTATTTTTGTATAATTGACAGTAATTTTCCTTCCAAGAACCCAACAAAGAGTGAATCCTTTGAGCTAAGGATCTTGCTTCCAATGGCTGTGATCCCTTCCTCTTTTCATGCTTGTAAATCCAGATTTTTTTTTTTCCTTAGAATCTCCCATTTTTTTCATCAATTTTTATTGATATCTTTTGTTTTCACATTTTCTAGCATATTCCTCTCGGTCCCATTCCTCCCTGAAAGCCCTTTCTTCCCGTAAAAAGAACAGGAAAAGAAGTTTGGTAAAAGGGCTTCATACACTGGATGAGGCTGCCGTCATAAGGAACACTTTCAGAGGCTCGTCCTGAATCCCTGTCGTGTTGGCTTCCATCTTGGCAGGAGGTTGGGTGTGGGGGAGCGTGTAAAACGCCATTAATGAGAAAACCGGAGTGAACCGGCTTCAGATGGACTGAATTAAGTCAGGAAAGTGCTGAAGTTCCACCCCCAGGAGAAGACGAATGCTGGACAGATTCCCATTCTTCCTTCCCTGGTTCACGGCCTCCCGAGGTCCCGTCTCTGTCCGGGCCTCGGTGTCCCACTAGGCATCGTCGTTAATTGGGAGAAGCTGCGGGGGGATCGTTCCTCCATCGCTCCTTGAATAACGTTAGCGGCTCTACAAGTGTTGCTGTGTTCTTGCTGGTGACACTGAGGACATTTAAAAGCAGACGATGAGTGATGAGTGGCCTTTGTGCGAGTCCCTTTGTGTTTTTCTTGTTCTGTTCCTCCCGTGAGTTACATAAGAAATGGGGTGGCTTTCTGGGTGAAGGGCATAGAGCAGACACTGGGACGACTTCCAAGTTGCTGCGCAGTAGACAGCACACTCTGGCCCCCATCCCTTTTTCCCATACAAACAAGGGCCTTGAATAGCAGCTCTGGCACGGTAACTGACTGCTTGCTGATTGTGAATTTACCTTCTCTCCTTGAAAGGTTCCCTGATGTGTCAGAATAGGAAACGTGGGCAAACTTGAGTGCTCTGGACCGTCCCTTTTGGTCTAATGGGGAAACTCAGGTTATGGGAAAGCTACGGATTTCTCTTCCTTTTGATGACTTTTGGGGATAGAATTTTGGGATAGAATTCATTACCTGCAGGGTCATCGACTCCAGTCTCTTGTGAGGTTAGGTGACCTGTGCTGAGTCATAAAACTCGGATGGGTCAGAGGGCAAATTCGAACCCGTGGCTTTTCTGATTCCACATTGAGCCCTCTATTCACGTGTCATCCTAGATTCTTTTAAATGAGAATTTCTTTTAGGGTACAAAAGCGTATTTTCTTTACAAAAAATTTACTCATTGAAAACATTTCAGGGATTCTCTTTTTAGTGAAAGGGTCTGAATTCATGAAAACTGCAGGAGCTTGATGAAACCGTAATGAATAAAACCTAGGATTTATATACATTTTGCTAATCACTTTACATAAGTTACCTCATTTTATCCTCACAATATGATTATCTATTGTTATTTGCATTTTACAGATGAGGAAACTGAGGCAAACAGATCAAGGGACTTGCTCAGGATCATACAATTAATAAAAACTTTATCTGAATTGGAGTTTTCTTGACTGCATCAAGGACTCTGTATACTTTGCTACCTAGTTCCTTCCTTGCTTGGGAATGCAAGTGAGATCTATATATCTATATCTTTCCATCTGTCTGTCTGCCTATTTGTTTACCTATTTTTTTATCTTCCTTCCTTCCTTCCTTCCTTCCTTCCTTCCTTCCTTCCTTCCTTCCTTCCTTCCCTCTTTCCCTCCCTTCTTCTTTCCCCCTTTCTTCCCTTCTTCCTCCCTCCTTCTCTCTCTCTCTCCCTCCCTTCCTTCCTTCCTTCCTTCCTTCCTTCCTTCCTTCCTTCCTTCCTTCCTTCCTTCCTTCCTTCTTTCCTCTCTCCCTCCTTCTCTCCTTTTCTTCCTTCCTTCCTTCCTTCCTTCCTTCCTTCCTTCCTTCCTTCCTTCCTTCCTTCCTTCCCTCTTTCCCTCCCTTCTTCTTTCCCCCTTTCTTCCCTTCTTCCTCCCTCCTTCTCTCTCTCTCTCCCTCCCTTCCTTCCTTCCTTCCTTCCTTCCTTCCTTCCTGTTTTCTTCAGATTTTTTTAAAGACATTGCTTTTATTATTTTATTCGGAGGCTCCAAGGAAATCATGGGTAAAAGCCTTGCTAGACTGTAAAAGAAATATTTGGTTTTGTCAACATCACCATATTTTTTGTATGTGTGTGTGTGTGTGTGTGTGTGTGTGTGTGTACTTTGCTGCCCTTGGTTTGGGCCCAGGGCCCTGCACTCCTGCTAATCTCTTTGCTGCTTTCTTTCCAGATTGTATGAAAACAAGGGGGAAGCTGACTTCATGGAGTCCTTGCTGCAGTTATTCAAGTCCATCAATAACATGATGGCCAGTGTGTCTGATCAGACGGTCCGAGTCAAGGTATGTCCTGGAAGGCTCTGAAGGGGCTGTCCGGTCCCTGGAGGAGCTGGGGAGGAGGGGAGGTGGGTGGGGGGGGGGGGGGAGAGCCAGGTAGGGGGGGGGGGAGCCGGGCTGGGAGGGAGGAGAGAAGGGTTTCTGATTATGGACTGGAGAGAAGCCCTAATTATGCACTCAGTGAAGCCTGAAGGCCCCAGAGTATATTTTGCAAGAAGCATAATCGTGCTCCGTGTGTATAATGAAAGTTTTTTCCCCTCTTAGATGCTTTTAAATACTTTTATTGCCTGTGTCTGTGCCCTCTCTGCAAGGCAGTAATCTGAATGCACTTGTCTTTAAAGAAGCGAGCTGAGGAGCAGCTGGTTCCCCTCCTCGTCAGGGCCACTAGCCGCGGGCCAGGGACGTGCTTGGAGATGCTGCTGATCTCCACTCCGGGCGCTCGCTTTCCTTCCTCGAGGCTATGTGTCGGAGCAGGCCTCAGCCTCCCCTTTGGCGCCGGGTGGGAGCCAGCAAGGGGTCTTCTTCTTCTTCCGCCCTTGATGTGCTCTGGGCTCTCTGCTGCCCATCAGCGCCGAATTCCTTTAATGGGATAGTTTTTAAAACCGTTGCCCCTCCGGGTGCTTGTCCTGTCAGATGAAGCCATCCCCTGTTCTGCTTTGTCGAGGGTCACGCCTCAGAAATCATCTGGCCCAGCCCCCTCCCCATTTTCCAGAAGTGGAAACTGGGATTTTCCTTTCTCTCTGGTTCTACCTTTGTCTCAGTAGCATTTGCAGTCTGGTGAGAGGGGATTACTGTCCCTTCTAGAATCATGGGATCCCAAATCTTGAACTTCAAAGTTCCTTAGAGGTGTCGATCCCCTTTTACAGATGAGGAAACTGAGGCAATCCAAAATGAGGGTGATAAAAGCTGACCTGGTCTGTGCGAGGAGCACGTCACATTGTCTATGGTTGTCGGCTGTTATGTGATCAGAAAAGGTGCTTCCATGTTTCCCCATTCAGCCCGGGTGGAGCGCAGAACCCGTCGAACATCCCTGTGGGGGTAGGACGGGGACCCTGACCCTGCTTTGTTAGGTCTCCAGGGCTTCGCTTTTATATCGATTCTCCATAGACAGCTCTTTGCCATTACAGAATTAGCCGTGAAATTGGCAATGTGTTGTCGATGCGGGCTCCCTGGGAGGACTTTCTACCTGATTATCCCAACACAACAGCATCACGGCTCAGCTTCACTTTCTCGTTTCCATTCCACAAACATTTATTTAATGTTCTTTTTAATGTTTAATTTCAGAAAATAACCCTCCAACTATTGTTTTAAAAGTGTTTTCGAGAAGTAATTTCCAAGCTATAAAGCTTTGCCAAGCACTCCTGAACGAAGATTTATTTGTGTTCCGACGTGTCGAACGGTTGTTGTGACCAATGGAACAAATATATATCAACGTGAACGAAATAACTTTCCTTAAAAAAAATCTCCTAGGCAATGCAGTTTTCTGACAGTCGCATTTTATTTTTTCCAAGAAAATTGTTCATTCTGTATGTTTGGTTCAACATTTCAGAAAACATTTATGTCTTCTTTTTATAAGATGAATCTGTAGTTTCTCAAGAGTCAAGTGTGTGTATAGTTAACCTGTTGAGTTTGGTTCCTTTGGCAAGCAGTTACTTCTGAAAACGATCTTGATGCCTAATGACAGAATCAGCACTGGATCCACCACCTTCTAGTTAGAAACGAGGCTTGATAAGCATCAATCCAGCCAGCAGCGATCCCACAAAGCAGAATGCTCATCGTGGGCCAGAGGGAGGGAATCGTTGCCCTCCATCCTCTGTCCTGGACACTTTGTGTCTGGGCTGAGTGTTGAATTCATTTTTGGATGACATGTTATGAGAAAAGTATAGAAAACTTGATTGTAGAATGCTTCTCGACTGCTAAAGAGGTTTGAATTGGGTCCTGTAGTGAAACTAGGTCCGTTTAGCTTAGAGAAGACTTTACTGAAATTGGGGAGGGGACATGGTCAAGGATGGAGGCCTGTTAGGTAGAAAAGAAATGAGATTTGCCGTCGTTGACCTCAGAGAGACAAGCAGGAGGAGTGGGAGAAAGTGGCAGATTTCAATTTGAGGTAAAGAAAATCTTTTTCTCCAGCTCTCCCTCTGGGAATAGATGGCCTCCTTGTCCAGTGATTTCCTCTTCCCTGGAGGCCCACAAGGAACATCTGAATGAACTCTCGTTTGGGAAGTGATAGGGAGGGATTCTCTGTGGGCAGGTGACTGAGGAGGTTCCTCCCAAATTGGACTGGTGACAGAGCTGGAAGGTCGGCGAGCGTAGGAGGTCGGCGAGCGTAGGAGGTTGGCGAGTGTAGGAGGTCAGTCAATGTAGGAGGTCGGCGAGCGTAGGAGGTTGGCGAGTGTAGGAAGCTGCCTCCCAAGACTTTGGATGCAGTGAGGTGAAATTCGTTAGAGATAAATGTCAAGGCTCCTTTTGGGGGCTCAAAAAACAAACTTCATAGGGAGCAAACGGGAATAGCTCTTCAGAGAGAGCGATGGTGGTTGTCCACAAAAAGACCCACAAAAAGATGCTTTAGCTCAATAGGAGTCCTCCATGATACAGTAGCCCCCAAAGCTAATGAGGTCATGGACTGCATAAGAAGAAGGGGCAGGGCTTCTAAAGAGAGAATTGTCACCAAAAAAACCTGATTTAGACCCAATATTAGGGAACATTTCCTAAAGAAAAATCCTCCCCCTTGGGAAGTCATGAGTGTCTCTTCCTTGGACCTCAGACCTCGGAGAGCTCCTGGATGCCCCTTCTTGGACATCTCCCAGCTCAGCCCGAACAGCCACTCTTGGGAGTATTCTCATGGGGCTCTGCTTTGGGATCAGGACTGAACCCTTCCAAGGGCCCAGTCCTAGGATTCTGGTCTGTGATTCTGTGTCACTAAATCCAACAGGCATTTTAGCAAAAGAAGGAGCAATTCGTATAAGAATAGATGAAATTACAGGAAGCACTGGGCTCAGAAGAAGTTGGGATTTCTAAATATATTTTCTCATCATTAAATTTAGCTAGGCTTTGACTTGCGTCTGCCTCCTTCCCCGTGTGTCAAATCACTTTGTGACGGAAACCGTGGGAGACCTTTCTTGGGAAGGTGTTTTATTCTAGGACACAAACGGTTTCTGTGACGTTCAGACCGCGGCGCCCGGCTTCCGTCTGTTGAGATGGATCCAGCTTTTTGACCTTGAAGTGATGTTTCTCTTGCTGCCAACTTCTGTTCAAGCGCCATATGCCCACAGGAGCCCGGAAATGGTCTCCAACTGGAGCCTTCCTGCCTCCGAGAATTTGTGCCGAGACACATTGGGGGGGCCTGGGCATCCCAGGGTAGTGGGTTTGGGAAGGGAAGGGACCCCATTTTACAGAAGCCTAAAGGTCCTGCTTGAGGTCGTAGAGCCATTGGGAGGGGGCGTCCTGACCCCAGATCTGTGCTGTGTTGAGAATAGAGGAGGAGCCATGAGTTTTCATCTTTGAGGTGCTGACTCCCTGGCACTCAGTAGGTATTTAATAAATGAATGTTCACTGTGAATAAATGTTCACTCATTAATCCATGATGAGGAAATGGGAGAAGCACATGTAGAGTTCTGTGATGTTGTTTCTTGGAAATGCTCTCCGCAGCCAACCGACCTTTGTTCAGAAAGGGCGTTTTTGTTCTCCTGGCTTTTGCAGACTATCGCAGTGGGCTTTTACTGAGTCTGAAATAGGGATTGGAGTTGAACCCTTTAGTACAGTTTTAGAGCCGCCATCTTTATTGCCTTCAATTCTACCAACCAGTTGCAGGAGCCTTCTCTTTTTTCACTGTGAGATGAAGATAGAGTTGAAATAATTCCTGTCCAAACCTCTTTGGTTTTTTCCATTTTGGGGGAAGGAAGGGCTGAGGTGGGGTTGGTGCTAATATCAATAATAATAATTATTATTATTATGGGAACACCTGATAAGAAAAACTGCCTTGAATAATACAAGTTTCTGCCTTCTCTGGAACTTGTAATCATCAGGGGAACCAAAGTGATTCCACAGTGTGGACTACAGTGTGGACTCTAGGAAAGTGAGTTCAAATCTATCTTCAGCTTTTTATTAGCCATAGGAGTCTGGCTAAGTCACTTAATCTCTGTCTGCCTCAGTCTCCTCCCCTGTAAAATGGGAACAATAATAGCATCCAACCTCCTAGGGTTGCTGTGAGGATGAAATGATAAAATTGTTGTGGAGCTCTTAAAATATATATATATATATATATATATATATATATATATATATATATATAGATAGATACTGTTGTTATTGTTGTTATTATTGCTGTTGATCATTATTATTATTACTAGTGAGTGATTTAGTGACTTGCCAAGGGTCATAGAGCCAATAAGTACTCCTGGCTTTTCCTATTTTTGTCATAAGAGCAGTAAATGATGGTAATTGAAAAGGGACATCTCTATGATACTTTTAAAGTTTGTATAATACTTTATAGCTTGAGTGTCCCAAAAGTCTTAGTGCACCTTAAGCATCAGCGCTAGGAGCAGCCCTCGGACTCGGGGACCCCCGTCTGTACTAATCACCTTTGGTAGCTGACAGAACTTTGAATGAGCTGTTGAGAACTCTGGATGAAGATCTCCTTGACAGCCAGAGCTCTGGCAAACCCAGGCTGACAGAGGAAAGTACCTGTACCTTGGTGCGTCCTTGGGCCTTGCCCAATCGTATTCTCATCAAAGGTGAAGGAAAGTCTGAGGGAGTTCTGGACACTGGGCTGTGGCTGGATGCTGGGGAACGTCTGGGAGCCGGTCATGTTTGTCTCGACCGGGGCGAGAAGCCTTTGTCCTCTGGACAAGACCAGGGGGCTGCTGGGGTGGGAAATGTTGGCTGCAAACCTGGGGCTCCAGCCCTGCCAGCTATTTCTCTGCGTGCTCCTCGGAGACTTGACTAAGCGTTTTTCTTTAGCTGCGGAATTGTTCATAATAATTCTTTTTGCCTATCATTTACTCATTAACTCATCCTGCATTTATTGAGCTTGGCTTTGTCCTTAGGGCCCTGGGGGTGGAAGAGAGAAATTGATAATGTTCCCCGGAGGAGGGTAAATCTGGTTAGAGAGGGAACAAGCCTAAACTCCTGGAACAATGGGAAAAGTTGCTCGAGGAGATGGATGAGCCATGGGAGGAAGGCTGCTCCTGCCCGTCTGCCTCTTTTTACCTTGGCTCTCACTGGCCCTCTCAGGGTCTCTAAGGGGAGGGCTCCTTTCTAGCTCTACCTCTGTCCTTCATAATGATCCAGGCCATGCTCCTCCTTGCCATCTCTTTGGGAATAAATCTTTAGTTTTGTCCATCACAATCGGCTTATAGTCCACTAACCTCTGTGTTTTGTCCTTCCCCTTAGACTGGAAAGTCCCCAAATGCTGGATGTTAAATATGTCACCACCTAGGGTCGTCCCTTGCACTTAGTAGGGACTTAATTGTTGAAAGAAATGGAATCGAAGTAGCCAGTTTTTGAGGGGGCACCTACCGGGTGACAGACCTGAATTTGGGCCTTCACTCGATTTCCAATTCCTTGCCGCTCCAAAAAGAGCCCTTAATAAGGACTCGTCGGATTGCATTGAGTTGAGTTTCCTGTGTCATGTCTAAAATAATCTCATCTTTGCTCGATAAATTTGATGGGGACTTGCACGAGCTCATTGCCCTTGAACTATCCCCATGGTGCTCCCCCCAGTCGGGTGGACCGCTTCGGCCTTCGAGCAGTGCTTGGGGGGGGGGCCGCAGTCAAAGAGGGGTAGAAGGAAAACGAGAGCTGTACTCTAAAGGTCCCAGCTTATTAAAACAAAGCTGTCTGCTTGCTGCTTGTGTAACCTTTAGACGAATAATTTATAGCGGGAGATGCTCATCCAGTGGCATAAATTTCTCTGTATGTCTCATTAGATGATTAAGCAAGATTAACGGCCCTCGTTGTCTGATTAGCTAAACATCTCGAATATGTAATTAATTCTTGGGAAATGTCATTTTTATAGAATTTTGGGAAAGATGAAGTTTGAGATGCGGAATATCCTTTTCTGAGTTTATCACAAAATGAGAAATGGAGACCAGCGGGGGTCATTGAACAGAGAGAAGAGGCCCTTGCCAGGCATTTGTGGCTTTCACACAGTCAAGAACTGATTTCATTTTGACTTAAGATAAACATCTTGTCATATTTCATCTTCAAAATGACGGTATTAGACCTAAATCCCCGGGTTGTTGCCCATTTTCTGCTCTCTCTTCCCGCTCCCCTCCTACTTCTAATCTGTCTCCGATGTTAATTGTTTGGTTTATCTCACATGTGGCTGCTCTCCTTCCTCCCACAGCCACTGCCGACTCAGAGCCTTGTGCCCCCTTGTCCGGCCTGTGGCCTTACATCTCTCCCCACTCCAGTCCCTTCACACCGAGACTGGAGGGATGTCCTTCCAGAGAGGTCCGGTTGTGTTCCTGTGTTACACAGACTGGCCGTTAGCATCGAGCCCGAGTGTCTCTGCTTGCAGTTAAAGCTCTTCCCTCTCTGGCTCCCATTTTTCCCCAGACTGATTTCCCTGTGACCTCCCCTTCTCCCTGCCCCACTGAGGCTGACTACACTTCAGCAGGACTCGCCTCCTGGCCATTTCCTGCTTCTAACTCCATCTCCTGCCCCCTTGCTATTAGGCAACCTGTCAAGCAATCCATCAACAAGTATACATTAAGCACCTACTATGTTCCCGATTCTGTGCTAAATACAAGAATGGAACCAGCCCCACAAATGAAAAGATTACACCCTAATGGGGGGTGGGGGAGAGTATATATAAGAAGAACTGTAACCTTACTAAATACAACTTTTACAAGGTAGTGAATACAGGGTGCTTTGGGACAGAGGGCACTCTGGTGATTTTAAAAGGAGAGCGTCCCTGAGAAGGGAGGGATGGCCTTGGCCATCCGTGCTTTAGCCAACACAAAGGCTGCAGAGGAAAGGAGAGGCGGCCAGTGTGAGCACGAGCGAGTGAGGTCCAGTGAGTTGGAAAGGCAGCTTGGAGTCAGGTTGAGGATGGAAGAGTTTGTATTTGTCCCAAAGGCCCCGGACCTGTTGGAGCAGAAATTGAGTGGTCAGGTCTGTATTGGAGGGACGTTCTTTTGGCCCAACGATCCAGAGTGAAGAGAGACTGGGGGCACATGTTGGATCTGTTGTCGGCCACAAGCCATTTTGCCTAGAACACCCACCTTTCTCACTTGACGCTCGTTACCCTGGTCTCCTTCCCAGCCTTCAGTGAAGGCCTTTCTTGGCCTAGCAGTGCATGGGGCTCCCCACCTCCATCCCTCCTTGTCGTCCCCTTTGGGGCCTGAAACACAGGGCGCCATTCCCCAGGTCTGTCCATCCCTGGGGCCGGTGACGGAAGAAACAGAACAGCCTCCTCTTGTGCCTTCATCAAGGTGCCTTCTTCATCACGTCCCTTACCCCCGGCACCCTTTCCCTTCTCTGATGCCTTTCATCTGCTCACCTTGCCTTCCCATGGAGGGCTGGATCCAGCCCCTCTGTCACTCATCTTGTAACAAGGGTGAGGACTTTAATCACATTACTCCGGATTCTTTTGATTAAAGTGCAAAGAATTGGGAAAGGGCCGCTTTGGGCCAAGATGGGAAGCATTGTGGGGCTCCGTGGGAGGCTGATGATGTCCCTTAACCCTTAGGGATCCCCCCAAGGGAGGTACATCTTCTCTCTGGTCCTCCCCCTGCTATTGCCAAGGTGGGTCAGCAGAGTAAATCCGGGGCACGGTCTCCATTTCTGTCGTCTCTCCATGTACGTGCAGATGATGGAAATCCGTGAGTCCTTTCAGACGGCATCTCCTGCAGTTTTTCATTAGTTCTTGTATTAGTATCATGGGACTCGTTTTTTCCACTTAGATTACTTAATAAAAAAAAGTTGTCAGCTTAAGCAAGTATTTAAAATGGGTGGAAGTTTTGTGCCCTTCTGTGGCTCTGGGTCCGGTTCTGCTGATGGATCTTTTCACAGAGACTTGCTGAAGGGATGCTTTCTGATTTCTTGGTCCCTCTGCGCAGCAGGGATGGCTTCTGGGGACGCAGGCTTGAGGTTTAGTCGGTTTGACACGATCGGCAGCATTTCTGGGAACCCAGAAGTGACCCCTCCCAAACTGGTAAATCATGCCAAGTCTTGGGGATTCTGCCTGCCGAGAAGCCCCAGGGTGCGTTTCCAGAGGCCTGTGGCACTTTATGTGGCCTCTGGGCACTGGGATCGCTGGTGGTTGTTGGTAGTGCAGATGATCTGAAACATTTCCTGTGTCTGTTGAATAATGAAATTATCTTGAGATTCATGGGAATGGATGTTGCTCATGTAGACCTTGGCCTAAAAGGGAAGTGGAGTCCTGGGCCGGAGGGCCTACGTGGTCCTTTCTGGGTTCCTTTGGCTGTTTTCAGAGGACTCTGCGCTTCTCGGGACGGATTCCCGGGGGCTCCTTTGCGTTCCTCCCTTTTGCCTCCCACATCTTGGCGAGTCTTAAACTTGATCTGCCTGCTGCCTCTCCCTAATCCTTGTCCGTCAGAGAATGAACATCGATGAAGTCCCAACTGGGCAAAGCTCTGTGCTTGGCTTTTGGACCCCAAGGGAAGCCCAGATGGGCCGTGCCTTCTTGCGCCAGCAGCTGCAGAGTCCCCGTAGTTTCTCAGAACCACCCCCAGAAGTCCAGAGTTCCAAGCTCCTGGAAGGCCCACTCCATGCCAGCCTCCAGGCCCCTCCGCCCCTTATACTTAGGGGTCCTTTCCTTCTGCTTATCCTCTGCCTGGGAGGGACAGCCCAGCGTTCCCTCTACTTTGGGACAGCTCTGGGATGGATGCGACTGGTCCCATCGATGGGATATTAATATCTGTTGATGCAATTGAGTTCCCACACAGACCATAAATTTCACCATGAATTTGTGACTCCATTTCTTCCACCCTCTCCCACCCAACTGGCCCCTTTGGGCCCACAAGCACTGATTAAAGCCCTCTGGGTGTCCCAGGCATTAGGCCATGAATACAGAGAAAGGCAAAAATAGTCCCTGCCCGCAGGGAGTTTACGTTCCAACGTGGGAGACCACAGGGAGGTGAGCAGGTGTGGATGCACTCACACGATGGAAGGTGATCTTGGAGGAAAGGTCCCCATGCTGGGTGGGCCCGTGGGCCTGGGAGGCCTTCCCCTACAAGGGGGAGTTTCAGGAAGGGATGCTTGGCTGGTCCTCCAGGTCCTCCCCTGACTAGCATCCCCAAGTGCTTTGTTGGATCCTCACGTGGCCATTTGGGTCTTTGCCACATTTCTCCCAGAGCTCTGTATGCAGTTGGTGCTTAATGTCAGCACATTGAATGGCGGGGAGTCAGAGACTCACCTGTCTTGATTGCTTGCGCTGTAGTGCTTAAGGCACAGGCACTTGGAGGTCATGTGTGCATCCCCGGCAGTGAGGAATGCCCTGTGGTGCTCGCCAGGTACAGCTGGGTAGCGAGGCTGCCCCCATAGACTCCCCAGCCTCCTGCCAGTCTTCCCTCAGGAGCCGCCCCCCTCCTGAATTCATCACATATTTATTAAACCTCATCGCGTGTGTCAGAGCCTCCGACGCCTTTGCTGATTTTCCTCCTTATTCCTTCTTTCTCCTTAAATGCTCTTGTATTTACATATCTGTCTACTACCCTGGTGGGAAGTGATGGATTCCTTGCGGTCAAGGGCAGCTTGCCCGGAGCCCCAAAGCTCCCCCCCCAGCAGAAGTGTAAGCAGTGACTAAATGTGTCCAGCGCTGCTCTGGCAAAGGGCTTTTGCCATATTCTCTTAATCGATTCTCATAACAACTCTTGAGGGAGCCCCATTTTACAGATGAGGAAACTGAGTCTCAGAGTGGGTGGATTTGACTCTTAGCCTAACATTCTCATTGCACCCTGCTGCCCGCAGGCTAGAGCAGAGAAAATGCTATCTTCTCTCCCTGTATGTCTTTATTTATATATAATATAAAATTGATAGTGGAAACAGGCCACAAACAAGTATATGGTAGAATAGGACTTCATTAGAATATAAATTAAAAACTGCACGTGCGTGCGCACGAGCGTGTGTGTGTGTGTGTGTGTGTGTGTGTGTGTGTACATATTATATTACATATGAATGTAGATCGATCCTGGATGTACGGTTACATTGGCCACCAGCAGACCGCCCGCTGCCTGCCTCAAAATGGGCAGATTCCATGAATCCGTCTCTTCTGGGCGGGAAGTCCTCCTGTCTCTCCCATGTTTCCTCTCTCCTAAATGACACTATTTTGCATTTCATTCAAATGAAGATGTAGTCAGGCTGTTTCATTTGCCTCTTGATTGCTGGGTAGGCCATTCTGCGCCCCCTAATTATTTTCTTAACCTTTCCCGAGGCTCCCCAACCTTGGATGTGGCCTTTTGGGAGCCATCAGGTTTCTCAGTGGGCTTTTTGTGCCTTTAGGAAGCAGCTTCTCTGGAGAGTGGAGAAGCGTGGCTGACCCTCTGTCACTCTACTTGGCTAAAAGAAACCAACTCGCTTCAGAAGTAAAGGGAAATTGTTCAGTCCATGGTGGCATTTCTTCTTGCTTTCTCTCCTGTCTCCGTTTGGCATTTGGAGCCATTTCAGGAGACGGATCCTCTGGGGCACCAGCACCCAGGTCTTGGCCGTTCCATCGTCACCAAGCGTATTCTACACTGTTGTGTTGTTTGGGTGTTGGATCCGTAAGAGATGGACTTGGGAACTGGCGGAATCTCAGAGCTAGAGGGAACCTCAGCTGCCATCAGGGCCAGCCCATATTGGGGCGAGAATACCTTCTCCAGCTCCCCAGTGAGGAGGAGCCTTCCATGTCCCAGGTGCCCTGTTCTAGCTTGGGGCAGCTCTAGTTATTAGGTGGTTTTGGTCGTTTGCAAGCCTTAATTAGATGGATTTGCAGCGCACAAATCTGGAAGATATTGTCTCCCTTCCCTCCCTTTCCTCCTTTTCCTCCCTTCCCTCCTTTTCCTCTCTTCCCTCCCTTTCCTCCCTTCCTTTCCTTCCCCTTCCTTCCCCTTCCTTCCCTTCCTCCCTTCCCTTCCTTCCCCTTCCTTCCTCCCTTCCTTCCTTCCTTCCTTCCTTCCTTCCTTCCCTCCCTTCCTTCCTTCCTTCCTTCCTTCCTTCCTTCCTTCCTTCCTTCCTTCCTTCTCTCCCTCCCTCCCTCCCTCCCTTCCTTCCTTCCTTCCTTCCTTCCTTCCTTCCTTCCTTCCTTCCCTTTCTTCTTTTCTTTCTCAATTTACTCCCTCCCTGCTTCATTTCTTCTTTCTTCCCTTCCCTCTCTTACTTTTTTTCACTCCCTTCTTCCCTGCTCTTTTTTGGCCATAGTCCTTTATTTCCTCTCCACTTTCCATCTCAGTGGTTCTCTTCAGCACTTATGCAGCTAAGCTGTTCCCCATTTTATCAGAAATAAGTAGTTCATTTTTGCTTCCATTTGTCCCACCTGATTCAGAGATATTCTAAAGCAGAAAAGCCCATCTCTTCATTCCGGTGGGGAACCAAGAACAAGGGGAGCGCTCCTGCAGATGGCTCCCCAAGTGGGTCAGGGTCAACCTAGATTCTGAGAGAGGGCAAATTCAGCCCTGGCTGTGTGGACGCTCAGGCAAAGAGCTCCCACAGCTGTTTTCTCAGTCATGATCATGCTTGTGGAAACAGGGGGTGTAAATGGTGCAGAAGTGGGCTATTTAGCACCCCCTCTTCCTGCGAGCTGGCTCTGACAAGGATTATGCTCCTGCCACTTCATTCGTCCTTAGCTTAGAGATCTCCCTGACATGGGCTGAATCTTGCCCTGCAAATTTCTAGCATCTTATTGCCTGAATTAATGTCTAATTCTGAATGTCTTTCAAAGCTTGCTTCCATTTGTTTACTAAAGAACCAAAATGCCTCCACCCAGATGCTCTAAAACAGGACATTAGGATTTTCTGTCCTTTGTTCAGTGATGGAACAGAAAATCTCCCTTTAGAAACAGAGAGTTTGTGCTGCTTGCTCTTTTCCCCTCAGTTTTTATTGTCATTTAAATGTGACTTTTCTTCTGCCTCCTTAGTAAGCATGGAAACCAGCAGATTCTGCTGAGAGAGGAAAATGCCATTAAAAAAAATAAATTTTATTGATGCCTTTCACTTTTATTGATGCATCTCACTGATTTCTGGCAGGTAGACTCCTTCTCTCTTCCCTTCTCATGTTTGAACCCTCCTTGGCAGCACTTGGGCCTGATGATGTCTCTGCCTCCATCTGTGGCAGCTTATGACCCTCTGACAAGAGCAAAGATTGTGTCTTTATTATTATTTATTTATTATTAATTTTTAGTTAGTCGAAATTCAGCCTTTTATTTTAAGTCAATATCGGTCTTTATATCACTCTTTTGGCTCTCCCTGTTTCCCTCTGCATCAGCTCAGAGAAGTCTTCTCACGGTTCTCTGAATCCTCGCTTTCAGTGTTACCTACTGCCCAGTAATATTCCATCACATGCATGGACCGCAGTAAATTCAGTGGCTAGTTCTTCCCCAAAACAGGATTTCTATGAAGCTTTGGCATATAAAGCATCTTTGAGCTCTTTGTAGTATAGATCCAAGCTTGGCTCAACTGAGTTAAAGGACGTGAATCCTAATTTTTCTTTTTCCTCGATAATTACAAATGGATCTTCCTAAAGGTGTAAACAACTCACAGTTGACTCACCAGTGAAAGTTGCCTAGGTTCTGGCAACTTTGAGTGTTTCTGTTTTTCCATTATCTTTGTTTATGGATGTCAGAATTACTTAATTTTTATTTTTATTTTTGTAATTCAACATTTGTAGCATGTTTCCTTGGGCCATTAACAATGTACCATTCTTTTGAAATCTGTTCATATCCTTTGACCTCTTAGCTATTAGAGAATGGCTTTTGGCCTTATATATTTCCCTCAGTTCCTTAAATATTTAAATATCAGCCAATCTTTTGCTGAGATTAAAGTCGGGAATCTCACTCCCACTCTAATGCTCTTCCAATCCAGAGACATTCCTCTTTAAAAAATTACTTTATGAAAAAAAAAATTTAAAAAAAGTTACTTTATGAAGAGTTAATTCAAGGATGAGCCCTGAAATTGCCAGCCTCAGAGTCTTGTACAGAAATGTGTGCATTTTGCCTAATTGCTTTTCATTATTTCAAAGGCTCTATTTTGTATTTGTGCTTTTTTTTTTTCCTTGCCTTTTGTTTGCAGTTAGTCCCCAAGCATCTGTATTACAAAATTGGAGAAGATTGGGATCTTCTTAATCATGTATACTCTCCTTTAATTATCCTCCAGAAGGAAATGTGCAGACTCCGGTTTCCTAGGGGGTGGTGATCATGTCTTTTTGGACCAGAAAACAAAGCGAAATCCTAGTCTTTTTTTTTTTTTTTTAATAGCTTTTTATTTACAAGTTATATGCATGGGTAATTTTTCCTCACTGACCCTTACAAAACCTTCTATTCCAACTTTTCCCCTCCTTCCCCTCACCTCTTCCCCCAGATGGCAGGTTGACAAGTACATGTTAAATATGTTAAAGTATAAGTTAAATACAATATATGTATACATGTCCATACAGTTATTTTGCTGTATAAAAAGAGTCGGACTTTGAAATAGTGTCAATTTGCCTGTAAAGGAAATCAGAAATGCAGGTGGACAAAAACAGAGGGATTGGGAATTCTATGTAGTGGTTCATAGTCATCTCCCAGAGTTCTTTCTCTGGGTGTAGCTGGTTCAGTTCATTCCTGCTCCATTGGAACTGATTTGGTTCACCTCATTGCTGAGGATGGCCAGGTCCATTGGAATTGATCATCCTATAGTGTTTTTATTGAGGTACAGAATGATCTCCTGGTCCTGCTCGTTTCACTCAGCATCAGTCCATGTCAGTCTCTCCAAGCCTCTCTGTATTCATCCTGCTGTTCATTTTTTTACAGAACAATAATATTCCATAATATTCATATACCACAATTTATTCAGCCATTCTCCAATTGATGGGCATGAGGTCCTTGTCTTTATGGTCTGTGGCTCCAGGTTTGTGCCCCTTGGCTTGCCCACAACCATGATGTTTACGTGTATTACTAAGACTTTGGATTGAAGAAGACCTGTGAGGGTTTTCTGTCAGCCAATCACTAAACATTCATGAAATGCACATTTTTCCCTGGCCGCTGTGCTGGAGAGACATTAAATAATCCCTACCTAGAAGATACTACTATTTCATTGGGAGATAAACCTGCCTCCCCAGCACATAAGTCTTGTGTTTTGGCATACAACAGGTGCCTAATGGATGCTTTTTGGTGAATGAGGATACAGAAGGTGACAGAAGATAATTTTTTTTGAAGAGGATAATTTTTTCTTTTGCCCCACCTTGGGATCCAGGCAAGGGCTGCTCAGGTGCTCCTTGAGTTGCTGAGCTGGATGCTTCGAGAAGCAGGGAGGGACATCATTCAGGAAGGGTGTGGAGTAGGGTGGCTGCCCCCTGGGCTGGGCTCAGGGCCTGGGTGTGGTCCGGCCTGGTCATCCCTGTCCTGTGAGTGACTCCACAGGACTGAGGGCAGTGAGTGCTGATTTCTAGAGTAAGAATTTTAAGCTCCAACAAAGCCCATCGGTTTTTGGATTCCTTGTTACTGGGATTGCCGGTGAGGTTTCCCGAGGTGGAGTGACGTTCAGAGCTTTGTGATATTTGGCTTGTTCTTTCTTTTTGCCCTGGGCTGTCGTTTCTTCCCTCTTAGTCACTGAAGAGAGCATCATGAAAACATAATAAGCCTTTCCTGCACTTGGTTCTGGGAGAGTAACATTGAAGGTGACAATGGGCACTGGAGGAATCTTCCCGATGGCGATGGTCTCAGAGAGGGAGAGCTCAGTGCAGACTTTGCAAAGGATGCTTGTGTGGACAGAAGCTGGAGAGCCCGGCCCCCATGGGCCCCTCCCCACCCCCTCCATTATCCAAACTCAGGCCATCTTCCTCCTCCCCGCCCCTTGCACTGACCACTGGGCTCTTCTCTGGGGTGCTAGCCTTGGCTCAGCCAGCCCCGAGTCACCACGTGACTTCTTGGGCACCTTTTCCAAAGCTGTCTGCCGTACCATAGTCCCTCACCCCCTTATCGGGGAAGATAATTCCCCTACTATGGGTCAGCTCCTTAAGACCAGAACTGTCATCTTCACTTATATCTGTGCATCCGGTGCTTACACAGTGACTGGCTCCCAATGGACATTTAAACCATTTCATATTCCTTTTCTGTCTCTGTCTCTTCATTTCTTACAGAACAATAGTGTTCTATCACAATTATATACCACAACCTGTTCTGTTCAGTCATTCCCCAAGTGATGGCAAGCCCTCAGTTTCCATTCTTTGCCACCCCACAAAAAGGAATTGCAATAAATATTTGTGTATATACATGGCTTTTTCCTTTGTGTTATTTTTTAAAATCTCCTTGGAGTACAGGAGTAGTATTGCTAGGTCAAAGGATATTATTCATGATTTTGTATCCCATTGGGCACAATTGCAAATTGCTTCCCAGAATGCTCAGACCCATTCACGACTCCACTAAGGGTGCATTGGTCTTCCAATTGTCCCGCATTTCCCCCAACGTTTATCATTTTATTTTGTACCATATTCGTCAATCTGATTAGTGTGAGGGGATTCCTAGGGGTTCTTTTACTTTGCATTTCCTCAGTCAATAGTGATTTAGAGCATTTTGTTCATATGACTAGAGATAGCTTGAATTTCTTCTGAAAATTGCCTATTCATATCCTTTGACAATTAATCAATCAGGAATGACTTATTCTTATAAATGTGATTCAATTCTCTTTATATTTAAGAAATGAGGCCTTTAGCAGAGAAACTTACATTAAATTCTCTACCCCTTCTTCCTATTTCCTGCCTTTTTTTTTTTTTTTTTCTAATCTTGGCTACATTGATTTTGTTTGTGTAAAACCTTTTAACTTTGAAGTAATCAAAACCATCCATTATATATCTTGTGTGATCATATATTCTTTCCTCATCCATAAATCTGACAGGTAAAATATTCCATGCCTCTCTCCCTTCCTCCCTCCATCTCTCCTTTCCTTCCTTTCTCTGCCCTCCTTTCTCCCTTCTTTCCCTCCTTTCTTCTCTCTCCCTTCTTTGGCATTCAGCTTTCTGTGTTTATGTTGTTGCCTTCTCTGATAGAATGGAAACTCTCAGAAAAGAGGGAATATTTGATTTGTGTCTTTAAGGCCCTAGACATTTGTTGACAAGAGGCAGGATTATGAATATTAGACTTTCCTTTCTTTCCTTTCCAAACTCTCCTGTTGGACAATAGGGGGTCAGCCAAGATCTCCAGCCCTCAGCTAGAACTACTGTTGTACGAGCTGTGAGATTCTTGGACTAGGAAGACACTGCCATGGTCATTAGGCAAAAAGCTATCTGCTCGGATGCTTCGTGATACCCAAAATTCCCAAGGCACTTTTCTGTTCCAGCCTCTATCCTGCTCCCTTTCCTGCCGCCTTTGGTTTCTTAGCTCCCTGCCCTGCAGCTTCTCTAAGCGAGGCTCCTTTGCTATTCCTCATGCTTGACCATCCACCTCCTCCCATCCCTTTCCACCTCTGCCTCTTGTAGTTTGGCTGCCTTCTTCAGAATGCCTTTCCTGGATTTCCCACCAAGTGCCCTCAAGGACATCTTGATTCGATGCCTTAGACCTCTATATATGTCCTTGTTTCCTCCCTTTCTCCAGTCAGCTCTTTGAGGAAAAGGACTTTTTCATTTTTAATTCATTTAATTCAATTTAATTCATTTAATTTCAATTTTAATTCATTTTTAATTTAAATCTAGCATCTAGCATAGTGTTTATCACATAGTAGGTACTGACTAAGTGCTCATGGGATTGAATTGAGTGGAATTTCTGCCAAAGAACCACTAGACTTTGGATATGTCTTTTTCCTGGAAGAAGAGGTTCAGCATTCCCGGGGCCATGGGATTCCAAGCTCACCAGGTTTCTGGTTCTGCTACAAATTACCTCGGATCTGCCACCTTAGTCCTTCCAAGTTTAGAAGGGCCCAGGATGTTGTCAGTGTCCCTGAATCAGAACCAAGGATGTCATTGCTGATCTCAAGTAATTAGACGGCTTATTACCTAATGAGGTCTAATTAACCAAAGTAATTAGAATACAAGCACACTTCAGAATGCATTTATTAAGCACTTCTGGTATGTAGACCTAGTATCTAGTTGAAACTCCCTCCCTTACCTGTCAGTTTTTGAGACTCTGAGGAGTTTTAGTCCTTAGCACAGAGCCACTGTTTGGCAGAGGGGAAGGGACCCCCGGTTTTCTTAATTCCACCTTGTATCTGAATGGTTCATTTTCTTTTTTAAGCTCAGGTGCCGTTCATAGAAGGACAGTGTTAGGAGTATAGAATGGAAACTCCTTGGGAGCACGGGGATGCTTTTTCTTTTGCATCCCTGGCATGGTACCTGATACCTAATAATCAATTAATAAATTACCACCTCCCCAAATTAATAAATGTTTGTCAAGTTGAATTGCATCGCTCAATCATCCAGCGATAGTGAGGTGTTGATGATCTAAAGTTCTGCTGTATGTGCTTTTGCCTTAACTGACTTTATTCCTTGACTCTTAACAAATCTTATCCTGTAGATGAAAATATTGATGTGAATGATAATGCAATGAGGAGAATTGCAGAACTGACAGGGTTTAAATAATTAAATTTTCTTTGAGATGTAGACTCCGTGGAAACGTCATTGGAATAAATCAGTGGGACTTGACACGTTGGTGACATGGGTTCTCCCACCGGTGGGGAAGGGGCCTGAACACATTAGAAGTCTACTTCAGTAGCTCGTGTATTTGTGCCTGTGCTGAGCAAAGCCGGGGAATTTTGGGTGGTGGATGAAACATGGTCAGACGCCGGCATCCCTTCGGCAGGTGGCCGTGCGGACCGCCAAGGTCACCTCTCCAGCATTTGTCTTGGCAAGCTGTGCTGTCTTAGGGTCTACCAGCCCCCTACTGCTGTTTTTATTGGATACCTTTAAGACCATTTGGAGACAGCTAGAAGACAGGGCTGCAAGTGAGATTTGTGGATTATGTCTATTTTCACTCGAAACCTCTAAGTAAAATCAGTTTAATATGCATTTTCTTGAGAAATATGTAAATTAATAATTGCTTCATACATTATTCAAGAAAAAAACTTATTTTTTTTATCATTGATAGCTCTTCTAATCTTATATAAAGATATGCTAATGGATTTAATTAAAATAATTATCCTGAATAATGTCGCCTGAACTTTACCCTAAAATAGTACATATTAATCATTATCACTAGTAACATTTTTAGCCAGAGAGGCCCTTCCAATATTAAGTAGATCTCAGAAGCAAAGTACAGTTTTTTGGGGGGAGGTGTGTGTGTGGGGGACCGGTTCTGCTTTGTTTGCAGTTTGAATTGGCTGAAGTTTAACGGTCAAGTTTCTGTTGAGAAGAACATGAAAATAATTGACTTCGCTGAACTGTTTCATCCCTTAGCAAAGTCTCCATCATTTGTCCTTCCTCTTCCTAGTTGTGACTCTTGCTCCTTGGTCCTGGAAGTCTGAAGGAGGAGAAGCACTACTTGGGCCTTCACGAGTATTAGGAATTCGCATTTATCCTTCTCCTTCTTGGGTTGGGAAGTGAAGGACCTTTGCTGTGACCATTGAGCCCACTGAGGTCTTGATTGGAAGAGAAGCTTCATTTAAATGCAGCCTCCCCTCCCCCCCAACCCTGCAGATGTCTGTCTGTTCTTTCTTAGAAATAGGATTATGGTTAACCTGCTCAGTGGACGCTTTTGATGCTCTGTTGGCTGCAGGACCAAACACCAAGTTCTCCAGTGGGTATTTCAGGCTCTTCACAGTGTGACTCCTTCCTCCCTTTCCAGGCTCTTTATAGCTTGGTCCCTTCTTTAGACACTGATTCCTTTGAACATGACCTCTCACTTCTGCTCTCCCGATCTTTGTACTGTCTCTCCCATTAGTCCAGATTGTTTCATTCTTTGTTCCTGTGTCCCCAACACTTAACCAAGTATCCACAACATAGTAAAACTCAAATAAGTGAATGAATGACTGACTAACCCACTGGCACAAATTGGACAAATTGTACTTTTAGTAGCTTCTAAGAATTTGTTATCTTTCAGTCACTGAATTTCCATGTGGACACCTGAGTTTAAGATATTCTGTGCTTCATATCGACTACTATTTAGCCAATAAATATTGGTTAATAAACAGAACCCCCTGTAAATGAAAGGAAGGAACTTATCTAAGCATAGTAGTAGGAAAGTTTAATTATGAGATTCCAAATAATCAATCCAAAAGCATTTAATTTGCCATTATATTAATAAGTCGACAGCTCTGTCCAGGTCTTGGCCCTGAGTTTAACAGACAAAAATAAATCAGTTTCTGCCCTCAGGGGTCTTCCATTCTGCTAAAAGCAATAAAATTAATGACAAATACTATCACTAAACTTAAAGACATTAGCAAGTTAGTAATTTTTATGTTAAAACAGTGACTTAAGAAGAGAGGGATGATCATTTAGTAATGTGCAGATCAGTCCTGTCCAACAAATCTTTGCTATCCAGCTCTCCCTCGCCGGGTGCCCTCCCCAGTGGGCGTTTGGGTTACCTGGCAAAAAAAGGGAATATTTCTGTCCCTACAGAGCCTAGGGACATTTTTTTCTCCACAATGTCAATGACATTGCTGTCTTATTATGTTCTTTGTGTTCCACATATTCAAAGGAGGAAATTAGGCAATAAACATGCTCTTTCCTCCTTTTTTTAATGTACCTCTCTCACACTCTTCTTTGTAATTGGACAGGTCCTGTCTGCCCATTTTCAGATTGGCTAGGAGATTTTCACTTCCCTCTTTGGCAGAATACCAAGAATTCTGAACTTTGAAGTCAACAAAATCTCATTTCCTCATGTAGAAAATGAGAGGTCTCAATAAGATAATTCCTAATGTTCCTTTCATCTCTTAAGATTATCTTATTATACAGATAAATATAAACTCATAAAGCACATCACTTGTGCTTTTCACTGAATTAAGCATAAGGTCTCATGTGTGAATAATGCAGCTAGATAAATGCTCAGTATAAAATATTTATATTGCAAGTAGCTATAGGCTGCTAATTATAATAACAATAATAATAAAAGATAGTTAAAAATCGATTTTATATTAATGCATCAACTAGAAATTGTCATGAAGCCATAGAAATAGAAAGCCCGTTGCCACAGTACATTGAAGTTTAATTTTCTATTATTGAATTGAGCTGGGATGAGATGGAGATACAGACTTCGAATGGAGTGTTTGAGAAAATATTTGAATATGGATGTGTGAATGTGCATTTGCAAGGTTAAAATTGCTGAAGGAAAAACAATTGTTCAGGCTGTCAGCCCCAATACACAGGGTACTATTGATGGAGGCCGGGTGGATCTGGTCATTTGTAGCCTGGCATTTTGGTGTTGGCATCTGGGGGCAGAACTGGGATGTTTGAGGAAAAGCAAGAAGGAAATAGTTTACAAAGCCCTAGAAAGTTACTGCTAGGAGATGAGATTAGCGCTGGGGTGGGGGAGTGGGGAAGTGCCCCTGGGCATTGAGGGAGGTAGAGAAAAGGGCTGAAAGTGGAACACAAGGATCCTTATTTGAATCTCAGCTTCTTTTTGGGGGGATGACCTTAGGTACAGAATCTTAGGTAAGATTTTGTTTTATGGTATTCCCAAGGATTGCTGGATTTGTTTCATTTGTCTTTTCTTTTTCTATTTCCTGGTCTTCGCTTACTGGTTTGCCATAGTAAATGTTTCTGTCCCTGTCTTTGACTCACTTTGTCTTCACTCCCTTCCCCATCTCTTTCTCCCCTTTTTCTGTGCTCTCTCTCTCTCTCTTTTTCTCTCTCTCTCTTTCTTTCTCTTTCTCTGCCCCTATCTTTGTCTGTCTCCATGTCTCTTTGTCTCTCTGTCTGTTTCTGTCTCTCCCGCTCCTCCCATCTCTCCTGTCTCTAGCTGTCTCTGTCTCTCTCCCCACCTCCACCTCTCTCTCTGTGTCCCCCCCTCTTGTCTAGATAGATGTCACTTTTTACACATTGCAAAGTGCCATACAAATATTTTATCATTTCTAACTTCATAACAACTCTGCCTAGTAGGTACTCTTATTATCCTTATCTACTATCAGAGGCAGAGGTTAAGTGGCTTGGCCAGGATCACAAGCTAGGAGATGCCTGAGATGGGATTTGAACTCAGGTCTTCCAGACATGCAGACCTTGTGCTCTGAACTCTTACATGTTTCAATTCATTTATTTGGTTTCAGGCCCCCGCTAGAATCATCCCTCCTCTTCCAGGAGATCTTCCCCATTCCTCTTTGATTTAACGTCTTCAATGGGATCATCTTATCTCTAGCTATTGCATGTGATCTTCCCACTTAGGGTGTAAGTTTTTTGAGGGAAGGGACGTTTTTGTGTCTTTTCTTGTCAAGCTTTTCAAGGCCAAACACAGTGCACAGTACATAATGGGTGCTTAATAAGTGTTTATTGGCTTACACATTAGCAGTATAAAACCTTTTAAATTTATCTTTTTATTTTTTAATTGATTGGCTGACAGACTAGCGGTATAAAGAGTTAAATTTATTGTTTTATTTTTTAATTGATTGGCTGACAGATTAGCGGTATAAAACCAGTTTAGTTTGTTGCTTTATTATTTAATTGATTGGCTGACAGACTAGTGGCATAAAGCTAGTTAAATTTGTTGTTTCATTTTTTAATTGATTGTCTAGTTGTATTTGTGCTTGAAACTCTCATTGAAAAAACTTGTCCCCTCCCTTGCCTCAGTGCACACATGCACACACACATGTGATGAAGAAAAGCTCGCCCACAATGAGAATAGTTCAAAGGCAGCAGGTGCGGCCTCGCAATCCCACGCGGGCTCCCCTTCCCCTGTGGTCCTCCCTTGGAGGCCGGACGACCGGCCGATTGGAGGGTGTTGCTGAGGGTACTCAGACTTAGGTATTGATTGGGCGCCAGGGCCTTTGCGATCCCTTCCTGCTCTGAGATGCCTTCAGTAAAATGTGTTCTGATGTATTTAATATAAAGAGATGTAAGAAGCTACATGGGAAAACAGTAGACTTTTTGGGTGAGGGGAAGGCATGTCAGTTTAATAATAGAAGGCAACAGTCATGGGGTGCTTCAAGGTTTGAAAATCCCTTTACACATAATAAGTAAAACTTAACTCTGATGTAGTTGCTCTCATTATATCTATTTTATACTGTGGCAAGTGGGGTGAAGTGACTTACCCAGATCACACAGCTAGTAAGTGTTTGAGGCCAGATTTGAACTCGGGTCTACCCTGCCTATTAGTTCAGGTTACTGTAGTTAGACTTGAATTTAAGATGCATTTTGTACTTCCTGCGCCACTCCCTTCCCTCATTATCTCCCTATAGGATGATAGTTCATTGTTAAATATGTCAGCATTAGCAAGAAGAAGACTTCCTTACTAAAATCAACTATCAAGCATTTATGAAGTGCCTACTAGGTGCCAGGTACAAGTCTAGACTCTGGAATACAATATACATGCCTCTATTTACAAGTTCAATTGGTGATATTTTTTTACAGGAGGAATCTTAGCAAGTGGTGAGATCTGGGCAGGCTTCACACAGGGGGTTGCATCCTAGTTGAGCTTTGAAGGAAACCTCAACCTGACAATCCTCCTAAGACCCCCCGGCAAGACCCCCCCTAAATAAAGAAAGAACCCCAAGAGGTTTGGTCAGAAGGAGTGCTTTGGCTTACACCTGCATGGACAGCCTTTTCCTATTTTTGCTTGTCCATGGGATCTTCCCATCATAGCCAACCACAGCACGGATTTTGAGGGCACTTCAGGGCCCATTGTGCCCCATTTAGGAGAGGCGGCCCGGCCCGAGGGGAGCCAAGTGGAAGGTGGGTTGTGAAAGTTCCAAAATTCATTTGTTGATATCTTGTGGTCGTGGCCGTCTTCAGGTACCATTTGTTAAAACACCTAAAGGCTGAATGCTTTGTTGGACACAGGATGCAGTAAATGAAACCGACATGCTTCTTGCCCCCCAGAAACTTAACAACTCAGCCCGCCGCTTGGAGAGTCCCGATCCTCGGCCTTCCAGTTTGGGGGCGTTCAGGAATGCTATGAGTTGTCAGGAAAAATATATTTTTGTTTATTTCAAAACAACTCAGAGGAAATGGGAGTAGCTTGTTTGGAATCACCATGTAATTACTGAACCCACATCTTCCTAACACAAGTAATTGATCACTATTCCATTTTTAACAATTATAATTATCATTTTTATTCATTCAAATGATAATTCATTCATTCATATATTTAATTGTGATGTAGCATAAATCTATTAGGACTTCTTTATCATTGCTGATACTGGGTCATAAAATCACCGCAGTACCTTAACTCTGGGTTTGTGTATGTGATTTCTGTGGCTATTTGGACTTCTGGACTATTTCCAGCTGTCTGAAACACATGCACATGAATAAAAATACAGATATATACATTAGGTTGAAAATGTTAGAAAAGAAAATGAAATAATCAGAGAAGATAAAGTCTGACATCTTTTGAATGGGGGTTGCCGTGGCAGGAATGATAAATGGTTACTGATGAAGGAGAGTGACTCAGCGGAGGAGAGTGGAATTGTTAGTTAGCGGAGAAAGAATTCCTGAGACCGCTGGTCCACCTTAATTGGACCTCAGAATTCTTGCTAATGTCCAATCATAGGGAAGCAGCTCCTGCAAAACTTCGGACTAGCCAGCCTTACCCGCCACTACCCACAGGACACAGAAACCAGCCTTGGTAGAGCATCCAGACACCCAGAAGGAGAGATCAAGGGCAAAGGGGCAGCATCATGCACTGATGGAGGTTTCCTAGGACCCTGAACCTTGGGAATAGCAATAATTTCAGTTCAAGGTCTTCAGCCATCATTAAGGGAAGTAAGCTCTGTGGAGATGTAACCTAGCAGCTGCTCCTGGAAATGTGGAGCCCCTGAAGACCCAGAAGAGGAATTTCTGGCTTCCTCGAATTCCTCAAATCATTGAAGGGTTCCATTTTAGAAATTGATACTGTTCATATGATTTAAAAGGCATCAGACTTTCTTTTATGGTATTCCCCAAGGATTGCTGGATATGTTTCATTTGTCTTACTTTTCTTTTTCTATTTCCTGGTCTTCGCTTACTGGTTTGCCTTAGTAAATGTTTCATTCATTCATTCACTCTGTTGTTAGGGAAAAAAGCCTCCTGTCTTTATAAGACATTATAATTTAAAAATTTCTGAAACACAGGAATTCAGAGTGTCTAGAGGCAGTGTGCTGGTCCAATAGAAAGACTGCTGGATCTGAGTTCAAATCTTGGTTTACATCCTGAATGCTGTGTTTTCTGTTTTCCTTCTCTATTAGTGGAAGATATTGGACCTTATCACTCTAAAGCTCCTTGCAACGGTAGTTCTGTGGTCTTTGGACTTTTCTCCTTCTGAATAGCTAGGTGGTGCAGTGGAGAGCTCACTGGACTTATAAGACTAATGTTCATCTAGCCTCAGACATACTAGCTTGTGTGACTCTGGGCGAGTCACTTTACCCTATTTACCTCGGTTTCCTCAAATGTAAAATGGGCTAGAGAAGGAAATGGCAAATTTATCTAGTGCTTTTGCTAAGAAAATCCCACATGGGGCTCATGTAGAGTTGTTCATGACTGAACAGCAAAGAAATATTTCTGAAATTCATTCTGCTGCGATTTTTCCTTATCGTTTAATTTTATGGGAATGTGAAGTTGCTGTTACCACCATCCTAGCATTGGTCAGATAACCCTTTTCCTTTGTTGTTGATTTGCAGGGGGCAGCCCTGAAATATCTACCCACGATCGTCAATGACGTGAAATTGGTATTTGATCCCAAAGAACTCAGGTAAGAGAGAATCCAGGCTGTTTCCTATTTTGTATTTGTTATCATTCTTGGTAACAAGTATCCTATGATTATTATATGTATGTGGTTAGGTTAATTGAACCAAAAAGTAATTTTGGAGATTTAATTCATGTGCCATTTTTTTTAATATTCCTTCTGAATGAGTCTGCAAACAATTCTCCATACAAAGCACTTCACTGTTTTACTTCTCTGGGACTCATTATAGCCCCATGTTAATCCCATATCTTTCATGGCTCTGTCATTGCAATGGAAGAGTCTGTAACCATTGGCCAATCGTTGTTCTAGCTTGCAGCGACCCCCAAAGGATGATTCTTTTGGTCACAGGAAGTCTTGAAGACCACTTACTAACTCGGGCTCCGCACTTGGCATTGGGGTACACATGCCGACAATATTATAGAATATTGGAGAAATTGCGTATTATTTTTATAATCATTTTTAATATATAACCCCTCCTACCTACAATTACATTTTAAAATACTTTTTAAAAACTTTTTTTTTTTTTAAGATTTGAGAGTTCTAGATTCTCCCCTGGCAGGAGTGGACATTAATGGAGAAAAAAGCATAAAGGTTCCAACCTTGCCACTTCTTATCTGTGTGACCTTTATTTGTAAGGAATCCTTGTTTCCTCATTTCAAATTGAGGTTGCTTGACTTTCTTTTATTTAAAAAAAATATTTATTTGCTTAAATATTTCTCAGTTACATGTAAAAGTTTTTTTGACACTAACTTTTGAAATCTAATTTTTTTTTTTTTTTTTTTTTTTTTTTTTTGCTCCCACTCCTGCACTTCCCTAGATGACTGTTAAGGTCCAAAGCTATGAGTACATGTTGTGTAGTGGTTAGGATTCTGCGCTGGGAAGCAGGAAGACCTGCTGCTGACATTCACTTCCTGTGTGACTCGGGACAAGTGACTCCATTTTCCTGATCATTGGCTTTCTTATTTGTAAAACCAATCAGAACGATTGGATAATGGATAGAGATAGGTCTGTGTCTGCCCTCACTTGGGACACATTCAGGCCATGTGATCTTGAGCAAGTCACTTTCCCATATCACTCTGAAGGCATCTCTAACAGTGGAGAAGATGCTGATCCATACTAGGAGACTGAGTTTCTTATAACTGTGAAATCCCAGACATCGGGAATAATAAAGCTGGGCTCAAAGTTGGCCATTTTTGTTTGCTCTTGAAGAGGATCAATGACAACCTGAGTCCGAATTGGATTTAAATGAGTCTCCATTGCAAAAGCTGGCAGTCCCTCTCATTTCTCCAGCATTTGTGTAGGACAAAGTCAAGAAATTAAATTTACAATTAGTGTCAAAAGTTTTTAATCCTCAACAGAAGTCACATCCCTATGGGGATGATGAGGAGGATGCGGAGGAGGAGGAAGATTCTATCTTTTGGGTAAAGCTCTTTTGATTTTCCAGGGCCAAACTACCTCCTCATTAGAATCCCATCGCTTCTTGTGTACTTTTCTCAGGTGTCTCCTGAAAGTACTGAGTTATACCCAGACACAAGGAGACCCTTCTTACCTGGCTCTGTACGGGGACCAGTTTTCCTCCTGTATCAAAGAGTATCCTGGAGCTGACTTTGTCTTCTCTGCTCTGAAGGTTGTGGGAACACAAGCCCTCACAGGTGTCCTGTTTTGTTCTTCTCTTCCCACGCAGCAAAATGTTTACCGAGTTCATCCTCAACGTGCCCACGGGCTTGCTGACAATTCAGAAGCTCTACTGCTTGATTGAAATCGTTCACAGCGACCTCTTCACCCAGCATGGTGAGCTGAAGGCTGGCGATCGTTAAACCGTCCCATTAGTCAGTGTCCGCGGGCCTGGGGAGACCGCCACTGAGGCGTACTTCTCTCGGCACGAGGCAACAGGGGTTTCAGGCAATTAAAGCTACTCCCTTACAGGGACAGGAAGATTTAGTCCCTGCTCATTGACAGGAGTGTGGGCGATGGCTCCCACGTGGAGGCAGACTGCAGAGTGATTCCTGGGGGTACTGGACAGCGACCCTAGTCAGCAGCCATCATCCGTGGGAGACAGCTCTGCGGGAGGGTCCTGGGAGGCGTTTTGGGGGGACAAGTGACCCAGTGTTTGCCCTTCTTTGAGGTGACTATGGATGAGACCTCCCTTTTCCTGGAGTTTTGGAACAGTGGTGATCATTCCATATTTGTCAGGTTAGCTTCCCTATTAGTGCACTTTATGAGAAGAAACCCCCAGTCCACCCTAACCAGGGACCGGTGGGCCAATTGTCGTTCTTCTTGTTTTGGACAAATGGGATTTATATTCTGTGTTTGTAGAAAGTGCTTTGAGTGAAGCTTTAGGCCTTTGTCAATGAGCTTTTGCTCATTTATTCGCAGCTCATATAAAGTCCTGACTCTCGAGCAAAGACTGGAGCCTTCGCTGAGAGGCTTTGCCTTCTCCTCCGCATTTATGTTCCTGCTTTGGTCAATATTTTTCTTTAAAAACCAACAACACACAAAACCCCCAAACTTCCGTATTCCTTTCTCTTTATGATTCCCAGTTTATGTATGGAGAAACTGAGGCAAAGCCAAGGGGACTGTCCTGAAAAGAAAATCTCCTGGTTCTTGGCTTTTAGTACATTTCTAAATCCTATTTGATTGGTTTAAATCAATTAAATATGTAGCATTAGAGAGTTTTCTTTTGACACTGAGAGGTTGTATGACTTGCCCACTAACACCTTGCTAATGA
Source organism: Sarcophilus harrisii (assembly GCF_902635505.1). NCBI lineage: Eukaryota > Metazoa > Chordata > Mammalia > Dasyuromorphia > Dasyuridae > Sarcophilus > Sarcophilus harrisii. The sequence goes on from NC_045427.1 coordinate 654,677,417, forward strand.
GTTTCCAAGGCCCTTGCACCCAGGCCTGTGCTATACTCTATGCTACTATTTGTTCCTTGGCTTAACCAGATTAGCTAGGAGTAAAAGGATGGTGCTAGAATTTTTCTTTTTAATTTTTTTAAACATAATTTTTTATTTGGTGCCAGATTTTTAACTGCAGCTTCAGATTGTATGTTTTAAGAGAAATATTTTCAGTTTGAATTGAAAATGTGCCTTAGTATTCTTGGAGGGAAAAAAAAGCAACAAAAGAAGTGGTAAGTGATCAGAAGACATGAGGGGAAGACGGCCAGGGGTCGATGGGGACCCGGGGGAAAATTGCCTCCTGTTTCTCAATGCAAATGTACAATTTCATTCTCAGTGGTGGATTTTCTCTGACAGAGAAGGTGGCTGTGGAACATAAGCGGCCAGGATGATTATGGATGAAGTCTGAGCTGCTCTGTAGCTCCGTGCCCTCCAAGCAGCTTTGTACTTGAGCCAATCACATGTAGCCTCCCGAGGGGCAGCTTGTCCTGGGCAGCCAGACCTGCCTGCCCCGAATCCTGGCCAGGGGATGCTGGAGGCGCTTTAGGAGTGTGTGACAGTCAGTACTGTCCCAGGGCTTTGCATTTGAAGCAGCTTTCCAAGACTGAGATTCTCATAACAATTCACATTTCTTTGTGCGTGTGCCCTGATAGAAGGACAATATTTGGAGGGCATGGGCTGTTTGTATAGTGTGTGTGTGTGTGTTTTTTTTTTTTTTTTTTTGAACTGCAGCAGCTAGCATAATACTGGATACTCTGGGGTCTCTTAAACAAAACAAAACAAAATCATGTTGACCCTCCATTGAATTTTGATTTTTTCCAATTCTGTCTTCCCCCAGCTCCTTAAGGAAGCAGGCTAAGTTTCTGGCACTACAGTTAATAAGCCCTCATTCCAATTAATTCAATCAACAAGCATTTATTAAATCTTTCAGTTGCTAGGATCGTCCGTCCCTAAACCTACCTTGACTTCTGATGTATTCATTCAACAATTATTCAATTGAATTCGATTGAAAAATATTCTGTTATTATTTATTTATTTGTTATTTTATTCATTCATTAATTTATTTATTGCTGAGGGAATTAGGGTTAAGTGACTTGCCCAGAGTCACACAGATGGGAAGTGTTAAGTGTCTGAGACCAGATTTGAACTCAGGTCCTCCTGCTTCAGGGCTGGTGCTCTACCCACTGCGCCACCCAGCTGCCCCATTCAATAATTATTAAATATGATCGTATTAGCTTTCCTGACAGAATATTAGTTCCTCCAGAACAGGCGCTGCTGCATCTTTTCTTTGCATCTCTTTTCACCGAGGACTCTTCCTGGTATATAATTGGTGCTTAATCAAGGCTTGTTGATGGAGTGTTTGAGTGATTTGGGGACACCAGAGAGAAGCCTGTTATCTGCCACCACTTGAACTCAGGCCTCCTCCGGGCCTCTTCCCTTTCCAGTGGGCCGTGGCTTCTTGTCCGGCGGAATTAATTGCACACGCCTCGATCCTCAGCAACAGCTCCAGCCATCTCATCTGCTTGTTAGGGGAGATTTAATAGCCGAGATCTCCAGGGAGGTCTCATTACGGAGATTTCATTACTTTTACAAAATAGACCACCCTACATTAGCTATAAATAATTAAAGTTAAACCGCACTTGTGAACAGAAAAGCAGAGGCCCAAGCAAGGAGCGACGGCGCCCTCTTCTCCCTGCTGGCTTCTTGGCTTTCCGTCCCGGTCCCCTCGCCCGCTACTTCACACATCTCCCCATGGCCCCAAGGAGGCTGGAATTAGCCAAATCCCACCATTTCCTGCCTCTTTGTTTCAGCCTTGGGCCATGTAGCTGAAGTTGGCCTTCCGGACTCAGCTTGGGGGAGTTCTTCAAATCTGGCAAAGTTCCTGCAGCCTTTACTCTGGAGGTCTTGGTTGCCGGGGAGTCTGCTTGGTGTGGGCTCCTCCAGCCACCCCCACAGTGTGCTGTTATGGTCTGGGCTGGCTGTTATGGGTGGGCTTCGATATAGTGACCAGAAGTCTGGGGATCACTGGTGAGGCTGCAGAAGGCTAGAAGTAAAATGGCGCACTTCCATGTGGGAGAATGACACTTGGGAAGTATCGTCCAGCGGGAAGAACTCTGGGATTGCACCAAAGAAACTTAGATTGTTTCCCAAATTTGATGCTTCCAGATGGTTTGAAACTGAACCAATCAGTCTGCCTTTTGTGCCTCGGTTGCCGTGCAGGACTGATAATGCTTGCAAGACCTAACAGGGAGAGCGACTCAGAGAAAGCTTTTGGCAAACCTTAAAGCACTGCAGAAACGTGAACTGTTAAAAGTAGGATTCTCACCCTTGTGACTTCATTCTTATTTTATTGGACAAGTTCAGTTGTGTGTGATCCTCGGACAAATCACTGACCTGCTGTTAGATTTCTTAATTTAAAGTCCAGTCGACAGTTGTTGAGGCAGATAAAATGAGGATTTCTCCTTTCCTCCTTTTTTCCTCCTTTTCTTTTCTTTTTTCCTCCTCTTGCTCGTCTTCTCTCTCTGGTTTTTGCCTTTTTGCCTTTTTGTTTAGGAAAACCAATGGTCTTTTTCCTTTTACCCCCCGGCTGGTGGATCCTCTTCTGGAGGCTGCGTCACTAGAAATCCAACTGCAGATGGGCTCGATACCTGACTGACAACTCAGCCTTTGGTTCAGATTCCTTCAGGTTGTGCTGGAAGCCCCCCTTCCCAAATGTTCTGAGGCTTTATGGAGCAGGGTCCGACCTGGCTGGAGCAGTAGATGCAAACCCTGAGGCAGGAGGAATAACTACTGAATAGGATTGAACTCTCAGGCTTTTTGTGATCTGGCAGAAATCCTGGAAAATCTTGCACTCACTCCTCAGGAAGACAAGAACTGATCAGAGCATAAACCATTAGACTCTCCCAGAGTGGAAAGAACTGATCAGAAGAGGGATTGAAGCCAAATAGGCTCCCAGTTTGGTGAGCTCTGTTGGGTAGAGAGATAGAAAGCTGCTGGCTTTCATGTTAAACCCTAACAGTAGAAGAAAGGTTGGTATAGTCCTGAACTGCAAGAGGGGCCCTTCCCCTCCCCTCCTTCATAGTCTTAACCTCTGGGAGTCCTGACCTTGAACTGCAAGAGGGGTCTCAGTGGGCCAACCTAGCTGCCGTGGGAAGAGGTTGCACAACGAATCTCTAAGGAGAAATCTGCTGTCACTCAACCCATCCCAGAGTGTCATGGGCTCTGTCTGGAGGAAGTGAGTTCTCCTTGTCTGTTAGGCCAAAAGCCGAGGTTCTGTGATTTTTGGATCGAGCCAGTGGACAAGGATTCTTATAGCGAGCTCAGGTTCTGGGATTCCTGGATCGGTCTCCTTGAGCTTGAAAGAGCCAACCCGGCCAATTAGCAGTGTCAGCAAGAATGGTGAATTCATGTAGAAATCCTGATCAGAAAGAGGCTTTCTCTGACCTTAGGTCTCCATCTGAACTCTATAAGAACTCTATGTGTATGAAGGGGTGGGGCAGGGATGAAGGGGGAATACTATTTCTGTGAGGAGACTTGTTAGGTAGGAAGAGGAGGAAGCTGCTGAAGTGCAGTGTTGTCCTTGAGGAATCCATCTGACTCTGGGTTAGAAACATCTGTTCTGCTCTTGACTAGCTTGTCAGGAACATCTGTCTTCCAGAGGCAGAAGGGACCGTGGAAAGCACAGTCAGATCCTAAGAACTTAGAGCATCAGAGTGGCCAAAGACAATTTGGAGAGACCTTAGAACTTTGGAAGAACCTTCAAACTTCAGAGCTGGATGGAGCCTTCCTGACCTAAACTGGCGAAGTGGAATCTGGCGACGTCAGAGCTGGGGATGTGGATTCAGCATGTGGATTCTGGACATGGATTGCGGACTTCACCAGCAGCTCCCTATTTCTTTCAGGTTTCTGAAGCACTTGACATGCCAACTCATATGATCGTGGGATATTGAACGTTGGAGTTGGGAAGTACCTTGGAACATTGGATATTCGAGTTATAAGAGCTCAGGGCACCTTGGAACGTTGGCTATTTGAGTTATAAGAGCTCGGGGCAACTTGGAACGTTGGATATTTGAGTTCTAAGAGCTTAGGGCATAGAATCTCAGAGGTGCAGAGGACCCCAGGGCAGGAGATGGTAGAGGTGGAAGGAAATTTAGAAATTAGACGAGGCTTGGGAAGGACCTTGGGACATAGAAGGGAGAAGGTTGGAGCTCTGAAGACCTTCACATGACCCATCCCTACTCTGACATCTCACAAATGAGGAAACAGACCCAGAAAGGGAGCAGCAGCTTGGGATGACTTTTCGAATGAAATGCCGGCGGCGATCCATGAGTTAAGGGAAACGGCTTTTTCATGACTTGGGCGCTCCAAAGCCTCCCCGCGTGTGCCTTTCCACCTTCTGGGTCACGGTGGTAACTCTACTGTAGACGGCCACGTTTGGTGCGAGAGCTCCTGCAGCCCTTAGCATGCTGTCCCTGTACAATTGGGTGCTGTGTAATAGCTCCAGACAAGACTCGCCAATGGCTACTTAAGTAGGTTACAGCTTCACAAGTGCGAATCACTGATGTGGAGAGAGGCAATAATAATGCGAGTTAAAAGAGGAGAAAAGGTCAGAGCGTTATAATTTTTGCATTTCTATCGTGGCCCCTCACGCTTATATTGCTGCAGACACATAACTGACAAAGGGCGAAAAAGCGAAAATTGAAATTGCTGGTCAGAAAAGAAAATTTCGGAGTAATTGAATTATTATTCCAAAGAAACCCCCTCCTTCCAGCCTAAGCACAGCATGGCAGGTTGATGCTTCCTTGGGAAATGGTCCTGCATTAATTTTCGAGAAGAATGGAACAAAATGAACATATGTAAGATCCCTGCCCGAGCCCCAGCCCTGATTGGACCCCATCACCTTAGAGGGGATTAATGGGTGGGGTAATGCAATGTGCACCTTCAGAGCATCCCACAGGCCCCCTTCCCTCCCTCTACCTTGATGTCTCTGGGTCAGCGAGCTCATGGAATAACACTTCCTTTGGGCTGATTTTTTATCCCTTTCCCTTTGAATCCGAACTAAATTTTCTTCAAAGGCCGCACAACTCAACCTGTATTTTTTTTTTAATTTGATTTTTATTTAGAATTTAAATAATGAGTGAAATGAGCTTTTGATTGGACAAAACCATGGCATTGTACATGGTACTGTGAAGCTACTTGGTATAAATTTTTTCCTTTTTTCCCCCCAGTGTAAGAGAAATTCAGCACATAAATCTCAAGCTTCTCTGCTGGTTTGTGTTTGCTTCTGGACTTTCTTCTCTCTTTTTAATGTTGGAGGAGGAGACCCTCTTGCCACCTCCCCTTAATTCTGACCTCCTGCCCTATACTTTAAAGTAGGAGCTACTCTTGAAAAATTATCTTGCATTAGGTCATTACTGGGAGGTGGGGGCAAACAGCCCTCATTTGTCTGGATCTGAAAATTCTGAATCTTGAATCCATTCCCTCGGCTTATTTCCTGACCCTCTGATGGCATTGTTTTGGGATTGATAAGTCAAGGATGCGGGTTCTTACATGGTTCTTCTCCCTTCCATATCCAGAAATAATATTTATAGAGCACTCAGATCAGTGTCTGGCACATAGTAAGTGTTTTATTTATGTTAACTATTATTATGAGCATGATCTAATGTTCCTTACCCTAAGTCCCCTCCATATCCAGAAATAATGTTTGTAGAGCATTTAGTTGAGTGTCTGGCACATAGTAGGTGCTCTATATATGTTACCTATTATCATGAGCATTATCTAATGTTCTTTACCTTAAGTCCCTTCTGTATCCAGAAATAATAATATTTGTAGAGCACTCAGGTCAGTGTCTGGCACATAGTAGGTGTTCTATAAATGCTAGCTATTATCATGTGCGTTACCTAAGTTCCTTAACCTTAGTCTCCTCCGCATCAAGAAATAATATTTGTAAAGCACTCAGGTCAGTGTCTGGCACATAGTAGGTGCTTTATATATGTTAATTATTATCATGAGCATTATCTAATGCTCCTTACCCTAAGTGCCATCTATATCCAGAAATAATATCTGTAGAGCACTCAGGTCAGTGTCTGGCACATAGTAGGTGCTTTATATATGTTAATTATTATCATGAGCATTATCTAATGCTCCTTATCCTAAGTGGCGTCTAAATCCAGAAATAATATCTGTAGAGCGCTTAGGTCAGTGTCTGGCACATAGTAGGTGCTTTATATATGTTAACTATTACTATGACCATGATCTAATGTTCCTTATCCTAAGTGCCTTCCATATCCAGAAATAATGTTTGTAGAGCACTTAGCTGAGTGTCTGGCACATAGTAGGTGCTCTCTATGTGTTAACTATTATCATGAGCATTATCTAATGTTCCTTACCCTAAGTTCCTTCCATATCCAGAAATAATATTTGAAGAGCACTTAGGTCAGAGTGTCTGGCACATAGTAGGTGCTCTATAAATGCTAGCTATTATCATGTACATTACCTAAATTCCTTACCCTAAGTCTTCTCTGTATCTAGAAATAATATTTGTAGAGTACTTACGTCAGTGTCTGGCACATAGTAGGTGCTCTATAAATGCTAGCTATTATCATGCACATTGCCTAACATTCCTTACCCTAAATCCCCTCGGTATCCATTGAAAAGGGAGCTGCCCTTTGTCAGCTCTTTTCCAAGGCTATCTTTGGTTTTGACAATTTAAAGTATTAGTTCATTCTTTCATCTCTGTTCCTTTTCCCTCTTTCCCTCTTTTCCATTTCTTTGAAAAGCCTTAATCTCTATTAAATAAGGATGATTGTCTTCTTGGATCCCCCCCCCCCCCCCCCCCCCTCCCCAAGTCACTGTCACCTGTGTGTCTTCAAAAGTAATGTTGGACAAAGCTGAATTGGTCCTTCTGGAGGTTTTCTCTTTCCTCTCTCTTGTTCCTTCATTCCTCCATTATTTATGGACAACCCACCATATGTTTATTAGTGTTGGGAGAGCGTGGTGTTCTGGGACAACATGGCAGATTCATAGGTTTATGGAAATGTGGTGTCATCGTGGGGGAGGTGGGAAGCAGATGGTGAGAACTAGGCCTGCCCCAGGACCCCTGGGATGCCAGGACTGGAAAGGGGCGCTCCGAGCCTTTGCCCAGGAGCTGGGTTTGCATGTTTCCTGTGTCTCGATCTCATCCCCTGCTTTTGTAACTGTATTTTATCTCGTGCATTTGCAAAGTTTCCTGAGTGTGTTTTCATTCTCCACTTCCCAAAGAATCTGTCCCAGATCCACTTCCCAAAGAATCCGTCCAGATCCACTTCCCAAAGAATCCGTCCAGATCCACTTCCCAAAGAATCCATCCAGAGCACACGCATTAGGTTAAGGCAGAATCTCGGCTTGTGAGGGCACTCCCCGAGGGATTCGCTGGGTTTGTCTGTAACGTTAACGGACCAGAACGCTCCAGAACGCTGTTGTGGCCACTGATGAGATCGTGTCTCCCTCTAGCCCAAATCTGCCAGCATTTATTAAGCTCTTAGTGTTTACCAGACTGTTGCTAGGCACTGAGGCCATAAAGACAAAACAAATAAAACTTAGCCCTGCTGTCAGGTCTTCCCTTCTCCTGGGGAGATCTTGGTGCTAGTAGCTGACATTGTAGAAGCATCGATGGCTGTTTTAAGATTTAAAGCCAGAGGGAGGACATTTAGGAAGTGCAGACTGCGTCCCTGGAAGAGATGTGGAAACGGGGGCGGAGGGAAAGTGCTGCGATGTGGTCTGTGTGGGGTCCATGTGGGGTCTCTCTGGCCTCGTGTCTGGAGCTCAGTGGCCTAGACCACCCTGTCTAGGAGGAGGTGGAGACCACTAACATTGGGGGGTTAAGGAAGCCTTGGGGAGGAGGGGAGCCTTCACAGACGCCCTTGACTCTGTGATGCAGCAGTGGAGGGGATGTGGCCTGGGAAGAGTCCTGGAGGGAGGCCGGAGGGCCAGTGGGCTGCCGCTCAGAAAGGCCAGGGCATGTAGTTTCCCACCAGCTCTGAGAGGGCTCCTGGTGCCGGGTTACGCAGGGCTCCCTGCCTGGATCAGCGTGAGGTATTTGGGCATCAGGAGGGCATCAGAATTAGGGGCAGAACCGGGAGCTTGGCTGGGGCGCCAACCTGTGCGATCTGAGCAGCCGGGGCTTGGCTCCTGGGGACAGTGGGGGCTAGTGAGAGGCGGAGGGGTGCTGGGAGGAGGTCCTCAGCTTCAGTGATCTCCCCGGTCCTTGGCTGTCTGTCTCAGTCCCTCCCTTAGTTTGCAGCACTTAGAGCCGGGAGGAAATCCTTTTACTTTGGGTAGAGTTTGATAGTGGAAATGGCTTTTTCCTCAATGTTTTAAAAACATCTAATAATTAGAATTCACCTTCCTTCATAATCCCCTTAGTGTTTCAGTTCTGTTAGATTCACAGCCTCTTATCCTGTGGACCGTATTCCATGGAGGAGCAGTGTGGTCTCTTTTTCAAAGTCAGACAGTTCTTTTCTTTCCCTCTCTCCCTAAACCTGTTCACTGAAAATCGCAGAAGTTTGAGGAAATCTTGGTGGTGTTGGAAGGTCCTTCCACCAGAATCGATCAGAGCTGTTTTATGACCTAGGAGATAAAACTTAGGCTCTTGGGAAGTTTCTCGGGCCCTGAGAGGTAACTTGGCCAGAGTCACGTGACCAAGGAGTTTTAGAGAGAAGACTTGGACCCAGAACTTCCTGATTGCAAACACTCCTGCAAAATACCTCCTCCCGTCCGTGCAAAGGCAACAAGGAAGATTAGCTACTGTCGGCTACGAGGAGGTGAAGGGGCTTCGTTGCTAATTATCTTGGCCAGAGAGACTTTCAGGCCCTATTTCATGGGGTCTGGTGCTCAGATACCTGCAGACTATTTTCCAATCTTTGCCATTTATTTTCCCGTTCCTCTAGAACTAGCCTGTCGGGGCAGCCTTTGACTATTCTGACACAGGTCCCCATTTCCTCACAGTTAATTGCTGCTACAAAAGGGGCAGCTCAAGATTTGTGTGTTCATGAGGTCTTTCTTTTCCTCTGTCTTTGGTCTCCTGGAGGTCTCTAGCTGGACACTGGGTCTCTGGTTTCAAGGACTGACCGAGCTCAGCGATTATTCCTTTTGGCTATTCCTCCCCTTCTTGGACAAAATGTGGTCTCCTCTCTGACACCGGAAGGCTTCCGCCTGGTCTTGACCCGTCTCTTTGGCCATCTTTTTCACCCCATTTCATTCCACTTCACTAACTATAGCAAACACCTCCTGGGAGGCCCTGAGACCACTGAGGTGGGCAGCATATCACCCCAGACCTCGGGGCTCCCTTTGGCTTGCGGTGGGCTGAGTAGACATGCTCAGTTATAGAATTGGGTAAAGGCAGAATACCAAGTGGATCCAGTCACCTCCAGAAGTGGAGATGGAAGGACACTCAGTCTTGGAGGGATTTGGAAAGGCCTCTTGGCCATGGCTTAGCTAGTCACCCGTTCCACATGCGCTTATTAAACACCCTTTGTGTGTAGGCCTTGGATGAAATGCTGAGCCTTCCAGGAGTTGGAGGGCAGGAGATCGAGATCATTTTAGGTGGGAGTGAGAGATGGAAGGCCCAGAATGGGCCGACAATGAGCCTGAAATGTAGGGCCCATCGAGGGGGAGTGGGGGAGTGAATGGAGAGAGATTGATGCAGGATAAGATTGGTTTCAACCATTTGGTCGATTCCTGGCTTGCCATTTCCCATGAAATTGGCTCCTCCGCAGGTGTTGGGTACTGGATTCTTTAAGGTTCAGGTTGGATCAGATGGGCCCAGAAGCCCCTTCCTTTGCTGAAGGATTCCCTTTCCCCTCTGTGCCTTTGCCCTGGGCCAGACCTCCTGATAGACTATGCTCCTTATTGATCGCTTTGCTACCTTGAGGGCGCAGCTCCAGGCCCATCCCTTGGCTCCCCTGGAGTTGTGAGGGGCCCTCCTTCCTGCTTCCATATGTTTATATCTACTCGAAAATCGGACCCACCCACCTGTTCCTGCCCAGCACAATGTAAGCTTTTGAGAGCAAGACTTGTTTCCTGGAGCCTGGCCTGGGACCTTGCACACCTGAGACCCATCAAGTGAAGGAGCATCGTTCCATTGCTGAAGCATGTCTGCTGTAGCATCTCCCCCAAGCCTCCCTGTCCAGCCCCATTTCCCATCACTCCCTTTCACCCACTCTAATTTCCAACCAAACCGGCCGGCTTACTGCCCTGGATGCCACGTTCCATCTCTTGCCTGGCCCAAGCTCTTCCCCAAGCTTAGAACTGGCTCAGTCTATGTTCTTGCCTCGATTCAACTCCCAGCTCAGTTCCAAGAGGCTTCTGTGAAGCCTGATCTGATTCCCCAATCTCTCCTTCTTCCTCAAATCATCTCCTGTTCTGTCTCATCCCTTCCCTCAGAACATAAACCCCTTGGGGTCAGGGTTCTGTCCTTCTGGGCCCAGCTCCCTAGATGCTGCCATAGTCAGCTGACTTGCTCTCACAAACAAAGAGCAATATATGCAGACATCTCTCATCCCACTTTTCCTTTAGGATTTACCTGGGGAGGCCGGTGGGGGTGGGAAGCAGATGAGCCCAAGCTAAATGAAGTTCTCAGTTGGCTGAAAAATAGGATGATTTCTCTATTTAAAAATGATTTGTCCCCGAGAAGATAAATGGAGAGCATCCCCCATTTAGATGAGCTCTTCCTGTCGGATTCTCATTAAAAGTGTTAATTGTTATCTTGGTGCATTATAATGAGAGCCAGGTTATTAAAGATCCCTTTATGGGTCATTTGTTTCTTCTGCCTTTGCAAACTCCAAATGAAAAAACACATTGCTCGGTGTTCATAAAAGCAAATGTTTTAAGTGGATAAAGCTACTCTCATGGCCACATTGGGCCGGAGTTCGGCTCTTGTAAGATGGCCAGATGTTTTTCTCGAGCATTGAGAAGTCAGTAAGGATGCCTGCTGAACATCTCTTTATTAAGATGAATATGTTATCTTCTGCATACGTTAGCCCAGTCTGCAGCATTGGGCTTTGGACCTGGGCAGCAGCCGGCGAGCAGATGTTGAAATCCTGTTGACTCTAATTGTGTATCCCAGTCATGAAGATGCCTGGGCAGTCCTAGGCAGTTCAGCCGACTTTTATTAAGCCTTTTCTGCATGCCAGGCGCTGTCCTTGGGTTCCAAGGCAAAAAGGAGACTTTCCATGCCCTTGAGGAGCATACTTTTTACTGGTGGAGATGACATAAACAGAGATAAGTTTTTACCCAATAGATACAGAGTCAAGACCAAAATGATTCCAGGGCAGTGGAGCACATTGACAGGATCGATCAGAAGGGATGTATGAAAGGCCACTGATTTAGGCTGTGAAGGAAAACAGCCATTATTCTTCTCTTAAATAATATCTTCTTAGTTTTTAAAATACATGCAAGGGTAGTTTTCAACATTCACCCTTGCAAAACCTTTATGTTCCAAAATTTTTCTCCCTCCCTTCCTCCCACCCCTTTGCCCTAGAGAAGAAAATAATCTAATACAGCTTAAACATGTGCAGCTCTTCTAAACATATTTCCACATTTATCATGCTGCCCAAGAAAAATCAGATCCAAAGGGGAAAAATGGGAGAAAAAAAGAGCAAGCAAATAACAACAAAAAAAGATGAAACTATGTTGTGATCCACACTTGTTCCCCTCAATCCTTTCTCTAGATTTCAGTGGTTCTCTCCATCACAAGACCATGGAAACTGGTCCAAATCATCTCAGCTTTGAAAAGAGCCATGTCCAGGCCTTCTTCAAGGTAGCCATGAGTGTTCTGGGCTTGGAGGAAAACCCGTGCAAAAAGAGGAATGTGCTATGAGTCCCCTCGAGGAGCAGCTTTGGGCTGGAGCCGTGTCTGAGGGAGGGTGATGGACAGTAAGCCTGAAGGGTCACGTGGGGCTTCCTCCATCCTTAAGGCAATGGGCAAGTAAGGAGACACATGGCTGGAGCAGATGAAGACTTAATTTCCTGGGCTTCTTTTCCATTTGGGATTTTGCCGTTTTTCTGAGCAGACTATTTCCGTGTTCCTCTACTTTATTTATAATTTCATTCTTTATGCCTAGGTCATGAACCCATTTTGACCTTCTCTTGGTGTATGGTGTTAAGTGTGGATCAATGCCTATTTTCTGCCATATTAGTTTCCAATTTTCCCAGCAATTTTTGTTAAACAGTAAGTTCTTATCCCAAAAGCTGGGGTCTTTGGGTTTGTCAAAGAGTAGATTGCTATAGTTGTTAACTGTTTTGTCCCTTGAACCTAACCTATTCCACTGATCAACTAATCTATTCCTTAGCCAATACCAAATGGTTTTGGTAACTGCTGCTCTATAATATAATTTTAGATCTGATACAGCTAAGCCACCTTCATTTGATTTTTTTTTTCATTAATTCCCTTGAAATTCTTGACCTTTTGTTTTTCCATATGAACTTTGTTATTATTTTTTTCTAGGTCGTTAAAATAGTTTTTTGGGAGTCTGATTGGTATAGCGCTAAATAAATAGATTAGTTTAGGTAATATTGTCATCTTTATTATATTTGCTCGCCCTATCCAAGAGCATTTAATATTTTTCCAATTGGTTAGATCAGACTTAATTTGTGTGAAAAGTGGTCTGTAATTTTGCTCATAAAGTTTCTGATTTTCCCTTGGCAGATAGATTCCTAAATATTTTATATTATCAGTAGTTACTTTAAATGGAATTTCTCTTTGTAACTCTGACTGTTGGATTTTGTTAGTGATATATAAGAATGCTGATGACTTATGTGGGTTTATTTTATAACCAGCAACTTTGCTAAAGTTATGGATTATTTCTAATAACTTTTTAGTAGAATCTCTGGGGTTCTCTAAGTGTATACTTACATCATATCGTCAGCAAAGAGTGATAATTTGGTTTCCTCATTGCCTATTCTTATTCCTTTAATCTCTTTCTCAGCTCTTATTGCCAAAGCTAGCGTTTCTAATACAATATTAAATAGTAACGGTGATAGTGGGCAAACTTGTTTCACTCCAGATCTTATTGGGAATGGTTGCAGTTTGTCCCCATTACAGATGATGCTTACTGATGGTTTTAAATAGATGCTGCTGATTATTTTAAGGAAAAGTCCATTCATTCCTATACTCTCAAGTGTTTTTAATAAGAATGGATGTTGGATTTTGTCAAATGCTTTTTCGAGTAGACTATTTCTGACTAGAAAATGGAAAAATGATTAAGGCTCCTCATCATGTTATAGGTGCTTATAGATCCCTGTGATCATAGACCATCAGATTTAGAGTCTGTTTTCTTGAAATGATATGCTGTGAGCTCCTCAGTGAAGAGAGGGGAAACCCGCAGAAAATGAACACATCACCTCCAGACAACTGTGCTGAGCTTCGGAACTTTCAGCATCAGGATGTCTGTGGAGATCCATTTAAAGTCTGATTTCCTGCCAGTGCTGAGCCCTCTGGCCCAAGTCTCATGGAGTCCTAAGATTTTGCACTGGAATGGACCACGGAGTCCACCCTCGTTGTTTCCTGAGAAACGTTAGCCCCGAAGGCTGGGTCACTTACTCAGTGTCACAGACTGTCCAGGCTGGGATTTTTAACCCAGGTCTCTGACCCACCCCCTCAGCACTGTGCACTTTTATCCAATCACCCCAGAACCAAGGTCTTCATATGCTCTGCAATTAGATTGTGAGTAGCTGGCTAGGTCTTAGGGGACTTGGGAGATGCTGAGGAAGAAAATGTGCGTGTGGTGTCTGCGGGTGAACACACGTACACCCAAGTCATACCAAAGCCTCCTTGGAAGGGAAGTTTGCCAGTAACCGACGGACCAGGAATGGCTCCTTCTAGAAAGCTGATTTGGGCCAAGTCTTGAAGGGAGCCAGGAGACCAGGAGGTCAGAGGCAACACTCCAGGCATGGAGTTGGGCTTTTAGTGTTGGTGTGATGGAGACTCAAAGGCCAGATCCTTGGGTTCGGGGGGGGGGGGGGCCTCCGGGGGGGGGGGAGGGCTGCGGGCGGGGGGGGGGGGGTGCCGCCGGGGGGGGGGCGGGGGGGGGGGGGGGGGGGGGGCCCTCCGGGAAGGGTGAAAGGCTGCAGGCTGTGAAGAGGGCTTTGCACTTGATGGGAAGGATGGGGAGCTACTAGGCCACTGAGCATGGGCCAGCATGTGGCAAGGCTGCTGGGAGAATCATAGAGATGAGGCAGGGACCCCCATCCCAGGCTCTGGCAGCAATCCAGGGGTGAGGTGATGTGGGTCCCAAACAAGATGGCTGATGAGGGAAGGGAAGGGAGAGACACACAAGAGCTGATGGGATGGTCAAAATGATGAGAATTGGCAGCAGACTGGAAATGGGGGGAGGGGGGAGCAAGGGAGGAGACCCCACAATTGTGAGCTGAGAGAAGCGGGAGAATGGTGGGCCCTTCAAAATAAGAGGGAATTTGGGGAGAGGGCAGGTTTTTCTCTTTGGGATAGGTCTGCAGGACGCCTGTCTCCATGTCCAAGAAGCCATTGGTGGTAGGAACCTGAGGTCAGGAGAGAGAGAGGCTGGGAAAACAGCTCAGAAATCCCTCTGCACAGACATGAGGCTGACGGAGTCTTCAGCAGCTTAAGAGAGAGATCGGAACAGGTTTCTCCATCAAGGTGTCATCTGTGTAGGGAGGAAGGTTGGGCCCACGGGAGCCAACAAGATCTTCACGTGAGGCCCTGGAGAGGAAAGCATAAAGCTCTCCCAGGATGGAGTTTTGGGATACGGTCAGTGGGAGAGACGTGGATGAGAAGCTGGCAAGAGGCTGTGGAGCGGTCAGAAAAATGGGAAGGGAACCGGGAGAGACAAAGGTCACGGGGACAAGCGGGAAGGGAACCGGGAGAGACAGAGGTCACGGGGACAAGCCGGAAGGGAGAGACAAAGGTCACAGGGACAAGTGGGAAGGAAACTGGGAGAGACCAAGGTCACCTGTATCCAGAGAGGAGAGTATTTAGCCATGGTGGGTGGTCATTGGGCGCAGAGAAGCCCACTGAGGAAGGAGGAAGGGGCATCAGCTTTGCTCATGAAGAGATCACTGGTGCATTTGGAAAGCGCAGTTTCAGCTGGAGGACGACCAGTTGACCCGCACTTATTAAGCCCTTATGTACCAGACTCGGGGCTGCCCGCTGGAGAGGGAAAGAAAAAGCCAAAAATAGTCGGGAACCAGATTCCAGAAGGTTCAGGAGAGCAGGAAGAAAAGAGAGGTCAGAGAGCCATTAAACCCTGATGGTTTTTCTGGGAATTTGGCTGAGAAAAGGCTAGAGAGCTCGAGAAAGGGGGGACTCTGGAGATCAAAAACAGAGGTTTGTGGAGACTTGGTGATCGTAAACCGCAAGGAGGGAAGAAGGGCAGGGCCCCAGAGGGTTGGGGGAAGGAAGGTTGGGGCGGTGCTCCATGGCTCGGAGGGAGCACATCCCATCCCGTGGTGCACGGGGGGAGCACCTTCCCGGCCATCCTCGGCTCCATTTCTCCAGCGGTCCCTCAGTTTCCCTGTTTTATTGTTGCCCTCCGCTCCAAGCTAGTGAGGGCGATGTCCTCGGCCATTTCTCTAAGGGACAAGTCATTAAAAGTGTCCAGAAACAGAACAGACCCTGGGCTGGTCATAAAGGGGAGAGTAAGGGGACCTGGCCAGGGGCTCTCCCCAGCCTTGCATGCATGGGGCGGGCGCCCGGTGGCAGACTTGGGGGCCTGAGTGACAATCTCTCCAGAGGCTCCGGTGTGAGGGGGTCACAATCCGCCTGGGAAGATGAGGTCACCAAACTATTTGAGTAATGGAAAGTGGCCGATGACTCTCCCCAAACCCAGCCAGCTGGGCCTGTAATTACGCCTTCAAAGGCTGCAAAGAACTAGGACTTGGGGTTGGAGGCCCTGTTTCGAATCCCAGCTCACAGGTTTATCCTGGCTCTGGAACGGAGTCACCGGCTGCTTCCCTCTAGAAACCTGATCTCAGGGAGTGCGGGAGTGGATGGAGGCTGCCCTTAGCCCCCAAATAGTGACTTCTGCCGCGGCCCCTCAGACAGGAACAGCCCTGTCTTTGGGTCCCAGACGGGCCACTCAGCCTCTGGCCTCTGGGCCGCTCTCCAAAGCCGGATGGAGCCAGTCCACACGGTGGGGGTATTTCCTCCCCTGGGACACCTCTCCTGGGACAAAGCACGGGTCTGGGCCTGATCGAATGTGTAACTTAAAATTTATGTTTCCCTTTCTTGGGATCGTTCTGAGAAAACACAGAGGAAGCAAAATGTCCTGCACGGCCCTGGTGCTCCCTCCTTCCCCCTCGGAGCCTCAGCTCCCTCTTCCATAAAAACTTGGCCTTGGCCTAGACCGGGGGCTCTTGATGCCAGGTTCGTGCCTCCTCATCTTCCTTTGGAACCCGTTTCTTTTATGCATTAAAAGTTATTTTGAGATCGTGTCCCCGTGCACGTCAGTGGGCAGCCGGAGGGCCGGGACCAGAAACATGGGGTGGAAGCTAGAGGAGGAGACTGCGAGTGCTCTTGTATCTGGGCCTCCTGCGCGGCCCGGGACAGCCAGGATGCCCAGGCAGAAAGGCCCGGCCTAGTCACTGTGGCTGTAGAGGATGGCAGAGGGGCCCAGCTCGGGCACTGGGCCAGGAGCCCAGGCACCTCCTGGGGACTTTCCCACTTACTCTCTTTCTTTACAATTGCTCTGGGCACATGCACTTTGTACATCATTTATATTTATCTCCACAAGCGCTGCAGTCTCACCTTGGCATTGGTAGCAGGGGTTATTCAGCCTTCCTTCTGTCACAAAGCTCTGTAGGAAAGCACTCTCTGTGTCTCTGTCTCTGTCTGTCTCTGTCTCTCCTCACTTTCTTTCTCTTCATCTTTTTCTCTCTTTCTCCCCATTTATTTATTCATTCATTATTCTCTGATGTTTATTTGTTTGCACCCTCATTCTCCATTTGATTTTTGCACACTTTGCACCTTCCAACCACGCCTGGGATGTGGGACCCATTGACCACAGATCTATGGTCATTTGACCCTCAGCCTATCAGGCTGCTGATGCCACAATCCTATTTTCCCCATTTTAATCGCTCCCCATTTTTAGGGTTAGGGAATCCCGAGCCTCAGACAAGGGAATGGCCTTTTCTCGCTCCCCACTCCTCTTCCTCCTGTAAATGTTGTTCTGTTGTTTCTGACTCTTCGTGACCCCCATTACCCCTCCCCCCTTTTTATTTTTGGCAAAGGTACCGGAGGGATTTGCCATTATTCTCTAGCTCATTTTACAGATTTGGAAACTGAGGCAAACAGTGTGAAACAGTCTGTGTAGGTCACACAGCTAGACGTGTTTGGGGCTGGATTTGAACTCGGGAAGACGAGTATTCTTGACTCCAGACTTGCACTTTGTGGTTTCCCCAAATGGGCTTGAAAGCGAATCCCGTGGCCTCCAAGAGTTGGCCCTGCCTCCCAATGGGGTTCTTGAGAACTGTGCTTTATGGTCCTTAAGATGCCCAAAGGGGCACACTCGGCTTCCCCCTGCGCCTCCTAAAGCGTGTCCTCATCTTTCCGCCCAGACTGCCGAGAGATCCTGCTCCCCATGATGACGGAGCAGCTGAAGTATCACCTGGAGAGGCAGGAAGACCTGGAGGCCTGCTGTCAGCTGCTCAGTAACATTCTGGAGGTGCTCTACCGGAACGATGTGGTGAGTGGGGACCGTGTGGGCCGCCCGCGGGGGGAAGGGGGAACGGAGTCTGCCTCCATTGGAGCTTTGGGGTCGGGCCAATGAGGGGGACTGGAACCTCCTTCTCTGAGGCCGGTGGGCGCCAGTCTGGTCCCCCCAGCCAGGACGTGCCGGAAGCAGATCATTGCAGCCCAAGGTCACTCTGCTGCCCATTGTCCCGTACTTCCACCACTAAATTATAGCAGTTTACAGCCATTGACTTAAAAAGTGACCCAGTCTGGAGATGGTTAATTGGTTGACTAATGAAAGATCATAAAAGTCACATCCTTTGAATGGATCTATTCTTTATTATTTTTAAGATTTGCGTAAATCAAATTCCTGCAATTATACAACAAATTATCATTAATGAGCTCGAATTAATAAAATGGCTCGGACTTTCTTTGTGTGGGCCTTTGCCTTTGACAGGGGCCATTTTTCATCTTGTTAAGGGTCCTAATTGATTTGCTTTTAACTGGGTGAAAGATTTCATAGCAAACATCTGGAATTTTAATGACAGGCTTTTGGGGTTGATTGTCAGGACTCTGTGATTCTTCTCCAGGGACCCACACAGCGACACGTTCAGCTCATCATGGAGAAGCTACTTCGGACCGTGAACCGAACCGTCATCTCCATGGGACGGGATTCTGAGCTCATTGTGAGTGACTACTGCTGTCGGCTCTGTGTGTGGGGGGGTGATGATGATGATGAGGATGAGGATGAGGGTGATGGTGATGATGATGATGATGATGATGATGATGATGATAAGGATGATGATGATGGTGATGATAAGGATGAAGATGATGAGGATGATGATGGTGATGATAAGGATGAAGATGATGAGGGTGATGATGATGATGATAGATATGAGAATGATGATGATAAGTATGAGGATGATGATAATAATGATAATGAGCAGGGCCATTTCTCCATGATGAACAAATTTAAATCTTCATCACATTGAGCAAACTTGATACTTATATGATTGCTATGGTTTATGGAGTATGGTTCAGTGTTTATTTGTGACTTCAGCTTGGAACTCAAATGGGCAGAGAACAACTGTGGCCCAGATAAAATTGTCTCATCGAGTCAGCCCCAGGAAGTTGGCCTTTCCCAGATTCCCGGTCAGAAATCTCACGTATGGCACGTCTGGCTGACCCTGCCATTCTGGTACTCCAGGTCGGCTGCCTGCAATTAGCAAATGTCATGGCGGCCTGAGGCTGGGCCCCCTGGACATGGTAGGACAAGGCCGGCCCCCAAGGGCTCCTGGAGCTGCTCTGGGAGACTGCTTCGTGATGGTGTCAGGCCTCCTCATGGCTGATCGGAGATCAGTGTAAAGAGTGGAATGAAAATCAGCAGTTGTGGCTCTTTTTCATCTTACTAAAGTAATTCAGTGTAGCCCTGTGCCACATGGCTTATGTCTTTCTTTCTTATTCTTTCTTTCTCTCTCTCTCTCTCTCTCTCTCTCTCTCTCTCTCTCTCTCTCTCTCCCCCTCTCTCCCTCACTTCCTTCCTCCTCTCCCTCCCTCTCTCCCTCCTTCTTTCTCTCTCCCCCTCCCTCTTTCTCTCTCCCTCTCTCTGCCTTTCTTCGTTCCCTCTGTCTTCCTCCCTTTCCCACCCCAGTCTTTCTTTCCAAGCACAATTTGTGGGAAAGCTTGGATAATTAGCATGTGAGAAGACCGAGGATTTGATTTCAGAGGCATTTTGGTATGAGTGTTCTCTCTTGCAGCTTGAATGTGCCATGTGTTGTATGTCAATATGCTAGATTATTTCTGGGTCTGGTACGATGGTTCTATGATGTTTCCAAATTTTTTTCCACTTTTCTTGTGAAAGTAAATTTTCCTTACTCCTAATTTTCTACTGTTGTTATTCTCTCTCTGGTGCAAAAATGAATTTTCTGTCCTAAATTAAAGAGGAAGCTGAGCCAAAATCAGGAGGGCTGTGTTTCTAGGAAGAGGCTGAGGCTTCTTTTGTATCTTGATGGGCCTTAGAATGGTTTCCTGAATATATCAACGCCATTTTCTGCTGCTGGGCCCCTTGGTACCTCAATATTGCCTTGGGTTCAAGGCCCATTCACATGGGAATCCTTCCTTGGATACATTCAAAGGTTCCCATCCAGTGCCTCTCTTTACCCTGTTCTCATCCTTGTTATTGGGGGGTATTTTGTGTTGAAATAAGTTTTCCAGTTCTATACTGTTCAGCCAGAGCAAGATGTATACTAAATGAGGGCAGTATTTCCACCTTACTTTAAAGGAGACGGGAGAAGGGGAAACAGAGTCATTGGACCAATTCCAGAAAGGGCCATTTAATTCTAGCTTTAATTGCACAGAAATTTGATTCGATATTGGCCGAAATATTGGGAAAATTTTCATTGGGCTTAATTTTTAGTGAAGGGGCAGGAGGCTTTTATTAGGAGTCTGGTAGTATGATGGGCCACGGAGCTGGAAGAGCTCTTAGAAGTAGGACAATTCCAGCCCTTTGTGTCACAAATGCAGCAATTGAGTGTGAAAGAAGATAAATGATAGGTCATGTTAAAAATAACCATTAACATTCCCTAGAGCTTTCACATGTTGTTTCATCTGACTGCTGATTCGGTGCAAAGACTATGATTTTCACAACCTTATGAGTTGATTGCCAATTTTTTTCTTACTTAGAATGGAAGAAACTGTTAATGAGGGAGGCTCACACAGCTATTAGGCACCTGTGGGGAGGTTCGAACTCAGGTCCACTTGACTACAAATCTATTTACTAGGCTACCTTGCTGCCCTATAAGCTCCATACCCAAGATGCTTTTCGGTGGGGGGTAGGAGGCCAGGGCGTGTATATTGGGATGCCACACTCCTGGTGCCCGGTTCTCTCTCCGGTTGCTGCCAGTTTGGAAAACTGCTCCGGTCCAGTTGTGAGAAATCCTCTTGTTCTCACCAGGCCTTGTGGAGCAGGTGGACGGCTCCCGATTCTTTAAGGGGAGGTCGGGTCATCAGCCCGTTTTTCAGAGAGCCAGGTCATATTCGCCTTGCTCTGAATGGGAATCAGCCCCTTCCTCTACTGCCCCCCTCCCCTTCTCCCAAACCAAGGCCCCAATGGTCCGCCCGCACCCCGCGCTCTCCTGGATCGGGATTCCTGCCTCCTGTGCCCGTGTGGTTGCATCCGGAATTACATTAGGTTCAGAGCTGGGGAGGCGGTGACAAGGTGGCGGACCTGGGAAGGAGCTGGGGAAGAATGTCGGGCCTTTGTGGGTGGCCACATGCTCCTGCTGGCCTAGGCCCTCGCTCCCATCTGCAGGGGAGGGGGCTTCATGGCAGAGACCCTTCTTCTGTGTGTTTGCAGAACACAAAAAGGGGACCTGGTTCTGTGGCCTCAGCAGTGCCCGGGGTTCCTGGTGTGGCCCCCAAAGCTCTGGGGAGGTTGCCCGCTTCGGTCTCTGAGTGGGACGACACACCGAGAAGAGAAGTGCTTGGGCAGGTTGCCCCGGGCAGGGGCTGACCCCCTTGGTGACCTGCAGGGTAGCGTTTGGGGCTCGTTTTGGACCCCCCTGTTTGCCATGTTGGGAGCAGGGCCAGGAGCTGGGTCGGCCCTCATGGGCCGCGGTGGGTTCCCCAGCGGCTGGCACCAGTTGGCACTTGCTAAATGCCTGGGTTGGTGTCCTTGTGATGGATTGTGCAGCACTGAGGCCATTGCCAGGTCTCCTGGCCTGGTGGTCTGGGAATCTCTCGCTGCTTTGGGGCTATTTCTCTGTCTTTCCTCTCCCTCCCTCACCATCTTTCCCACTTGCTCCCTTTTTCTTTTCCTTCTCTCCCCCTTTCTCTTCTTCCTCCCTTTCCCTTCCTGTTCCTCCCTCCCCACATCCTCCTCTCCCTTTTGCCCTTTCCTGCCCGTGCACACATAAATAAGCTGCTGCCCCTCAGGCCATGCTGCCCCTCAGGCCGTGCTGCCCCTGCAGTCTGGACTCCGGTTTCCCCGGGCAGGGGCCGACAGAAGCAGCTTCAAGGGGAGGCTGGCCAGAACCTCCCATGTGTGCAGGAGCCACTGTGTTGTTCTACTTCACCTGCTGGAGCTTCCTCCCTTGGAGCAGTAGGAGGCTGCTCTGGCCTGGTTCATCACGCCACTGAGGCGACTAGTTGGTCTCTCAGACTCTCCTTTACTAAGGGTTGATGGAAGATGAGGGCGTTGATTCCTTCTGCCAGGGGACTTTGGGGCTCCTCAAGCTGAGGGCGCGCTTGGGCTTTGCCTTGTATAACGGCCAGTTTAGGGCTGGTGACAGTGCCTCACATCAGGTTGTCTGGGCCTGGGTTTGATCATCTATGTGTTTTGTCTCCGTGTACACATAGATGCTCTTGTCGGTCTTTAAGGAGCCAGGACTTTGTCCTCCTGGGCCCTTCCTCCACGGATGCCCTTCCGAGTGCCTCCTGCCTCAGAACTCGGGGCTGCCAGGCTGAGGGTCCCCGCCAGTCAGTGGGGGATGAACGATGGCCCTCGGCCTCGGTGAGCCCCCGACCAGGTGCTCGTCCTTCAGGCTTCTCCAGCAACGGCGCGCCCTTCCGCAGCTCGGACGCACTAGCTAACTTTGGGGGCCCAGGATCCCCTCCCTAGTGACGGGAGCTGAAGAGGGGGACGTGCAGGGCTGGGATTCTGAGCATGAGGCATGCGGGGGGAAATCTGGCGGTGAATG
The DNA here is from genome assembly GCF_902635505.1 of Sarcophilus harrisii. NCBI lineage: Eukaryota > Metazoa > Chordata > Mammalia > Dasyuromorphia > Dasyuridae > Sarcophilus > Sarcophilus harrisii. The sequence goes on from NC_045427.1 coordinate 654,699,818, forward strand.
TCTCCGCAATGAGCTCGTGCTTTCTGAAATGGCTCTCAGTGATGGAGGGCTAGGAGCTATCAGAGAGAGAACAAATATGTGGCTGTGTGTGTGTGTGTGTGTGTGTGTGTGTGTGTGTATGTGTCTACATCTCCAAAAACTCACCCACACATGTTTATATTTATATATGCATATATAATGCACATATACATTTATCTATCCATCTGTCTGTCTATCTATCTATCTCTAGGCAAACAGGATTAAGTGACTTGTCTGAAGCCCCACAGCTAGTTTGAACTCAGGATATTTATTTTTATATTTTATAGTTATATTTATAGTATATATTTTTATTATTTATTTTAATTTATTTGTTTTTATAATTTATATTATTTATTTATATTGTTTATTTTTATATTATTTATATTTATTATTTATTTATATTATATTATATATTATATTATTTATATTTATATAATTTATTTATGTTTTATATATTTTATTTATATAAACTATTTATTTTAATATGAAAAAGTCTTTTAAAATAGTCAATGTTGGAAGCCATTTCTACCCTTGGGGTGGTGTAGAGGTAATTGTTCTTCCTTTGCTCCAGCAAAGGCACAAGAAATGACTTCTCTGCATTTCCCTTTTTGAGTTAGGCCACGGCCTGCCTTGCGGGATCTTTACCCGCCTCCTTCTTCGGCTGCTGATTTTTTCCATCCTTTTGACTTTCCTGGACGAGAAGTTTTGCGCTGGTCAGTGTGTTCTTTGCTGCCTCCCGGCAGAGGAAGAGCCATTGCTGTGTGATAGAAAACGTGGAGACTGATATTCTGGAGAGCAGGGAATGCCTGTGACTTTGTATGGCTGGGACCCTGACACATAGTAGGCCCCGAAGCAGTATTTCTTGCTGACTGACGCGTCTTTTGTACTAAGGATCTTAAGTGGTTTGTCCTTCCCTCTAAGGAATTCTCACTGGATTCTGTCCCGTCTATTTCTAGGATCAGGTTTTAGACTGTTCCTCAGAGAATGAATCAGTGAATAAGAAAGGGGCCCTGTCAGACATCAGTGCCCACTGGGGACATCGGGTGCCCAAAATATTGACCTTCCCAGGCACTGTCCAGACCTCCTGGGAGCCGGCTCTTGGCCGAGCTCTGCTTCCACCTACCACCTCGGGGGTCTGCCCAGCCGGGTGGGAGCAGCTGATACCCGGGACCTGGGATGTGGTATAAAGGGGAGCACCTCCAAGGAGAGGGAGGAAGGGGAGTGAAGGAAAGAGAGGGCTTCTGTTGTTAAGCTGCCGGACTGCATTGTTAGGATTGAGGATACAACAGTGGAGAGGACCGGCTCTCGGTGAACGTCCATTCACAGAGGGCAGAGTCGGGGTCCAGCCGGGGAGTTTGGGGGCGAGTCACAACTGGGGTGCCACAAGTTTCAGGACCACAAGTGAAGGAACAGGTGGAAAGTGGAAGTGGGGAAGGGATCCATGGTGGGAGAAAATGGCGAGATGGCTTGGAGCGTCCACTTGGGATGAGCATGCCGCCGGTCCAGGTGACCTAGAGCGAGTGGCCGTCCCAGGTGGCTTCATTTGGCTCACTCAGCCATTAACTGCTTTCCCTTATTTGGGGCCAGGATTTCAGAGGGGAGTGAATGGATTTATTACTCCCAATGATGGGGCTCACAGTGGTCCAGGGTACAGAGGGCCGTGGCTGCTCTGGCTATAGAAATGGTTACTATAGTTTTGTGTCTTTCATTAAGTCCTTACTGTGGGCAGGCCGGAGATCTAAAGCCACAAAGGATATGGCCCCTGGCCTCTCAGAAGCTGGGACAAAGCTGGTTTCCAACCCCCACCCCCCACTTCTCTCCTTCCTGAAGCCGCAGAGGCTGCCCAGAGCCTTTTCCTTAGCCTCCGCCTCCCTCCTTGTAGGGAGAATTGCCAGCACATGAAGGGAGGGTTGTAGCCCAGCTCCCTGTCGCACCTCCACCTCTGGGAGAGCGTTCCAGCTTACTTCCGGAAGATCTTCCTCCTGCTCGTGGAGGCCCCGGGCATTCTTCTAGCTATTAAGGAGGTTTGAGTGACTCTGAGCCGCTCCTGAGCCCCCATTCTTCGTGTTTACAGAGCAGTCAGAAGAGGGGAGGACTTCGGGGCCTTCTCAGAGGAAGAGGCTTATTTCCCGGGGGCTAGGATGGAAAACTGGCCTCCTTCCATGGTGCTCTTAAAGCTAGACTTTGAGGAGGGATGGGACATCACTGATTTCATGTCTTGGAAAAGACTGTCTCATTTTCTTTAAATGTGTCACTTTGTTCCCAAATTTTATGTAATGTGATGAAATAAACCTTATAATTTATATGTGGTTTTAATCAAAATTTTAGTTTCATTTAAAAAACCAACTTTGAGCTATCTTGTTCTGCAAGGGGTGTTGTTATGGTCACTTCTCGAGCGAGGGGAGACCACCTTTTGTTTCACGTCTCAGTAATGAGTCATTGTTACTAGTCTGTTTTAAGAGAAGAAAAGAACTGATTGGTGACTCGTGTAAAAGTCATAATTTCAGGGTCATTTAAAAAGGAAATTTGTTCTACTTTAATGAAGTTTCTTTTCAGTGAAGGTCATGGGCAGTGGCTCTCCACTCTGACTTCTGACTAAGAAAAGCTAGTGTCTGTCTGTCTGTCTGTCTATAAGGAATTGGGAGGCTGCTCGGCAGGCCCGCTGTCCGCTCTGTTGGCTTGGGCCCTGGACTCGCTCTGGCAGCCATGACCTTCCCCCAGGCTGCGTTGGCACCTCGTGTTTACATGCCAGGTTTCATTTTGCTCTCTAGAAAGCTGCTAACATTGCAGTCCTTGCACTGAGATCACTGGGAGTCTTCAGACAGAAGGTGGGCCAGCTTGTTCGAAACATTTTTATAACTTTAATTAGAAACTGTAGAAAATACAGGAAACACATTTCCCCCCACATGAAACAATCGTACTTCCTTCCTGGCCCAGTGTCACCTTTCCCCTCTCCTTTTCTTACACAAAAATACTTTTGAATATAGTTTACTTATATACAGAGATTGTTAGCCCTCACGTAGTTTTACCGTCCAGGTGAGTGGATCATTAAAGCCCCAGAGTCCATGGCGTCTCACTGAGCATTTGCAACTCATTTTCCTTATGAATGGTTTTCAAGGCAAGAGCCAACCCACTCGCTTCAACATTTTTGTAGACTAAAAATACTTGAAACTAAAATGGATTTAATGTGGAAGAAGGAGGAAGCGGGACCCAAATTGGAATGTGAGTCCAAGCTTCTTGTAAAGATGCTCACACCTTGCCTTTCCTTTCCTTTCCTTTCCTTTCCTTTCCTTTTTTTCTTTCCATTCCTTTTTCCCTTTCCTTTTCCCCTTTCCTTTCCTTTCCTTTCCTTTCCTTTCCTTTCCTTTCCTTTCCTTTCCTCTCCTCTCCTCTCCTCTCCTCTCCTCTCTCCTCTCTCCTCTCTCCTCTCTCCTCTCTCCTCTCTCCTCTCTCCTCTCTCCTCTCTCCTCTCTCCTCTCTCCTCTCTCCTCTCTCCTCTCTCCTCTCTCCTCTCTCCTCTCTCCTCTCTCCTCTCTCCTCTCTCCTCCTTTTTTTCCTTTATTCCTCTCTTCCACTCCTCCTTCCTTCCCCCCCCCTCCATCTTCTTCCTACTTTCTCCCTTTCTTCCTCCCTTGCATTCTTCTCCCTTTCCTCCTTCATTTCTCTTTCTAACTTCCTTTGGACTTATTTTCTAGCTCTGATAGTACTAAGGATCTATGGCATCTCTACCGTTGCTAATCCCTCCTCTGTTGCAGATTGCCTAAAGACTTAGTTGAGGAGCTGTACAAATGGCCGAGCCCTGACAGTTCTTCACCCTCCAGCCAAGCTGGTACAGAACCTCATCTGGGTTGCTCCTCGGCTCAGCATCACCTTGCCTGTCACTGGGACCCTCCTCGCCCATGTGACGGCAGAGGCCTCGGCGAGCTGGGCCCCAGAAAGGACGCCTGTTGGTTGGGCGAGCGGGACACTGTGCACAATGACTTCGGTTGTACAAAAGGAGAAACAAGATCCCTAGATCCTATTATGACAAGCGAGGGTTTGACAGACAAGAGTTAGTGACTCCTCGGGGAAGGGGACCTGGTTATAAAAAGAGAGCTGTAAAGGTGCAAAGAATGAGTGAAAAAATAAAGAAGATTTCCATTGTCATGTGTAACCAAGAAAGGATTCCAAGTGTCTCTGTTTATTTAAAAAATACCTAAAAACTTTTGATTCACAGCTTTTCCTAAGGAGTCAGGGAGTACAGCTTCCTACTAGGTTAAGTGGCGATGACGTTTGCCCGTTGAGGCCGCTAAGCTAAAATGCACTGGGTTCGTCTTGGAGATGGTCAGGTCATCAACAGTTGTTACAAAGCTTAACAAATGATATAAAACCTCTGGCTGCTTTCCCATCGGCCTACGGGAGACCGGAGCCCACGAGAACGTCCTCCGCCGAGGTGACGGGATGCCCGCGCGGCCTCAGGAGCCGGGGCTTTCCTCATCTGCCTCTCGGTAGTGGTTTTCAGCTTCTTGCCAGAATTGAGTATTTGGCCTTTGGGTACCAAAAAGATTAAAAATGAGATCTAAGAAAGCTTAGAGTCCCGAAGCTTTGACCCTGTCAACTTGCAGTGATTAAAGGCGTGTCCTGACTTTGGGCGGTCCGTGGTTGCTCGCCAATCGGGAAACGAGCCGTGACCATGTGGAGATGGAGAAGATGCTCAATGAGAGGCGTCGACGAGACACAGAGATGGGATCACTTGGCTTAACTCTACAGCACGTGAAGGCAAATATACACAGAGTCACATTTTAGAGAGTATTCATGGTCTCCGACCACTTGAAAAAAATTGTGCTTTCTCCAGAATTTTGTGTGCTGAAAATTGCACTCACCCCCTGCTTGTTTGCAAAATTAAATGTAAAAATGAAGTCCTGTGCAAACGTAAGGCTTGCTTTTTTCTTCTTATTAGTATTTCAGAAAAATAAAGGCTGGAAACTAAGTGTGAGTTTCTCTGCTGTGTACAGAATGAGCCCGCCCGGCGTTTCTTGAGCAGGTCTGGGGAAGAGGGAAGGGTTCTCTTTATCCGTCATCTTCGTATACGGTTCACTTCGCGTCTCCCATCACACGGCGGCGAACTGCCAGCAGAAGTGGGCAAGGTCCGAAGGGCATCCCTCGCCTCCGTCTCGTTCTCTGTTAAGTAAAAAGGCCTTTTTGGTAAGCGTGGTGAGAGATGGATGTTGCCCCAACGACAGCACTGTTCAATTGATTCGGAACCTTTGAAGAAAGGGATCACTCAATTCCAGTGTGTTTTCGAGGTGGCGGCCTTTAGACTCCGGATTCGGTGTTTTGTTAAAGGAACCAGAGTCTCCATCTTCCATGCTTTTTGGATTCAGTTTTGGATTTTTGCTTGGGAGTGGAGGAGTAAGTCTCCGGAGAGTAAGGCAAGGGTGCGACCTGAGTTTCCTCAATAGGATGAAGTTTTCTCAGAACTGGCTGGAGCTTATCTTCTTGCTGCTTAAAATCCAGTTCCACACTACAAAACAAAAGAGAGGGAGAGACTGAGTGCCGAGACAGTCAGTATCAGCGGAGCTCAAGCTAAGCAAGTCTTTTTAGGTTAAGAGGAGTTATTTATTTGTTGGGCTCAAAGTTATTTTTTCTGGTTAGTCATCACCATTGTGGAAGTGCATGGGAAATCATTTCATTGGGCTGGAACTTAATTTCTCATTAGATTTCTGACCCTTGTAAAATCAATATGGCTTTTTTAAGACATTCAAATAAGTTTGTAAAGGGGGAAAAGTTCAGCTGTGAGTGAAAGATCCAGATTTCTCTCTTTCCCCTCCCTTACACACACATACACACACACACACACACACACCCATGACATTTCCCTCTCCAGATTGTAAGCTGCTTGTGCTTATTACTTAAGGCGATACTGCTGGGGAAACCAATGTTTCCTGAATTTTCCTTGGACCAACAGACAACCCGGGCATCCTCCTGATATTTGGGCTTGTTTCCCTGTTGTTGGGCTTAATCAGGAACTGGGACGACTAAGAGCTTGGATTTCGTGTATTAGTGCAATTTGGGGACTTGTAATTATTGACTTTCCATTAAGCATCTACTTGGAATATCCTGTTATTAAGTAATTAATCACACTCTAGAACCATGTAATCACGGAAGAATCTAAGTGGGAGCCTTTGTGAACAAAATCCCTAGACTTGCTCCGGGCCCTCACTCTCTCCCATTGCAGTGAGCACGGATTTCAGTTTGGGAAGAGGCTGGGATAGAAAACCAGCAAATACCTCCGTGGCCCAGCAGGCATAGCTGGACCCTCCCATCCCCCTGAAATGGGCAGGGCCCCCAGGTGTGGATCCCCAAAGCATCAGTTCCCAAGAAGGTGAGCTTCTGGGATCCCGAGCTTCCTGCCAGCAAATCCCCTGGGCTCCATATAGCTCAGCTCGCTCATTAGGGCAGAGACAGCTGGCAAGCTTGGGGGGACCAGAATGCCCAGTTTGGCCCGGCCGGGTGCTCTTGGGCCCTGGAGGTCCGACAGCCTTAATGGGTGAATGGGAACAGAAGAGCCCTGGCCCCGGATGAGATTCACTGCCTTGTGAAAGAACCTGGTGGTAAAGGTGGGATTCACGGATCCCGCTTCCTCTCAGCCTTTCCTGTTCTAGGTAGAGACTGCTCCTGGGGGGTTGGTAAAGCCAGAGGGCAGAGGGGACATTGTGCCCTTGCCCTCCTCTGTCAAACAAGCCTGGCCAGGGACAGGCTGGTGGAGTAGGACTGATGTCATGGAGAAGCTGCCAGGGAAATGGAGCATCTCAAGCCACTTTTGGTTAAGCAGCAGGTGTAGACCCCCAGGAGCAGGGAGCTGCACCTTCTCTCATGTCCAAGAGGTGCACAAGAGCCTGCTTGAGCACAGGTGTGATGACTTTCCCCAGGTGTAGTCCCCCCAGGAGCAGGGAGCTGCACCTTCTCTCATGTCCAAGAGGTGAGCAGGAGCCTGCTTGAGCACAGATGTGATGACTTTTCCCAGGTGTAGTCCCCAGGAGCAGGGAGCTGGATCTTCTCTAGGTGCTCCCCAGCCCAGGAACACAAGAGCTTGCTTGAGCCCAGATGTGCCACCAGCTATCCGGTCAGACAGTGGGGTACAGGGGAGCTTGAGCTCAGTGGATTCTGAAGTCCCTTTCAATCTTTAATCCTTTCCAATATTCAGTTTATCGTCACAAATAGGAAACCCCATTTTCCATGAGTCTCTTCTCCCATGCTCCCATCCCATCAGTGACCACATGGGGTTAAAAAGAGGCTCCTTTTGTTTGCTTTGCTGTTTTTTCCTCTTGGAACTGTTCATCCCTGCCCCTAACAGTCCGTACTGCTGCTCCATATTGTTGGAATGACATTGCTAGTACAGTTCCAGCCAAAGGGCTTATCCCGTGGCGGCAGAGCCAGATGGGCTGTGTTTGCATTCAGAATTTAAAGCTCCGGGAAAATCCTTGTTTCATCAGGCTAGGCCACAGAGATCGCGTGGCCGGGCTCCAGTCTTTGGGGTTCAGCTGATTCCCAACAGATGTGGGCGGGGGGAGAAACTTGGAGCTTCTGTCTTTGCTGCTCTGGTGCATTTTCCTTCTTTCCAGGTCGTCTCTAGCGATCTGTCTTGGAGTATAAGATGAGGGGGAGAGGAGCATGAGAGGCCCCAAATTCATTTCTGTGTTCTTTGACATAAATCACAGCTTGAAAAAATAGATATTTGTCTCCATTGGTTTGATCCAGCGAGATTTCCGCTGTGTTTTTGCCTCGATGACCTCAACTGCAGGAGGAGATGCCATGTCGTAGAGTGACAGTCCCACTAAACCATAATATGCATTTCCTCTTAGATTTTTACCTTTTTTTGAATAGAAAAAACTGCTCTTGTTTCACATTTAGGATCCCAAGGACCTAGATTCCACTCCCTCTTTGTGTGACCTTGGGCAAGTGACCTCAGTTAACTTCTGTCAGAGACCATTAGTGTTTCTTCCCCTGGTTCCCTGCCCTGTTTGCCCAGCTGCTAGTGCCTTTCTTCCAGAGATGTCCTTTTAGTTCCCTTGGGGGTACCATGGATATTTCTATTGTGGTAACCCTTTCTCTTGTTAAACTCGAAGTCTGGGACTATTGATGCTTTCTCTTTGTCTCCCTGCTCCTCAGTTGATTTATTTAAAATCTTGATTGATTTTCTCATTCTTAGTTTCCCCTTTTGTAAAGCAGAGATGGTGATAGAACTTGAACTGTCAGTATGGCAGACTCGCTGGGAAAAGCAAATAGAATTTCCCATCTAAGTTTCTGACAAAGATCAGATAATGGACAGATAATCGGGACCCATAACAGCTGAAGAGGGCAGAGAATCTGCCAAGAGAATCTTTGACCTTATTTCCTGCCATTTTGGGGAGATGATGTAGAGTAGGGTAGAAGCCGGAGTCAGAACACTGGGGTTCGGGCTCCTCTTTCCTCCCTTTCCAGTGACTTGGGTGCTCTGAGCTAGGATCAGCCACCATGAGCATTGCCCCTAATGATGCTTTCGGGGTCTGGGCCCCAGTGAAGAGACCTTTGGGTAAACTGTAGAGAGCTCTGTAAGCTGTGAAGATCTTTACAGAAATGTGATCTTCTGGCACCATTTCTCGGAAAATTAATGAGCTGCTGGGACAGAAATTTGTCAGAATATTTACCTCTGAGGTTTAACTAAACGTAGTTTGTCTAACCTTGTCCAAGGCCGTGATTTCCCATCAAACCAAGGTGTCGCTTCCTTTCTACAAGAGATAATGATATGTCCTCAGTCTTTTCTTCCCTCAGCTGGAAAGGCCTTGTTCCTTTGATTTCTATTTCTCTTCGAGGCTTTATTCACAATTTCTCTTTGAACACTTTCAAATTTTACGACGAAACTCCTCAGGAATGGATGGAGTGATTTTGATGGGATGGACCAGTTCTACCAGAGAAATGGATACGCTTCTTCTTGCCAGGTCCCCTCAGCTGAGCCCTCCTCTTTCCCTTCCGCTACATCCAAGCAATTACCAGGGGCCATTGATTTGGCCACTGCAGCTTGTCTCATGCCAAGAATCCTCCTCCTTTCTATTCCTCATGCACTGCTCTAGATCAGCCCCTTTTTGCCTCCCACCCACACCATTAAAACAGACTTGACTCTTAATTGTTCTCAATGTGTTTAGTCCATCCATGTGCCAAAATCATCTTCCAATCATGAGAACTGAGCATATGACGAAACCTCAGGCTCTTCCCTTATCCTTTTGTTTATGATTCCTTTCCCTGAGTTATTTCACACGGTTCACCTTTATGGTCTCCATTTTGTACAAAACTGATCAGCTGGCTCTTCCCTGTCTTCAACACGCTGAGTCCCTCACCAGGCATTCATGTAGGCGATGCTCCTTCCTAACAAGACTGGTTTCAGTTGATACCTCCTCCAGGAAGCCTTTTCAGATTATCCTCACATTTAATTTATTATCCAATTAGTCAGTGAATTATTCTCACCAACGATCAGCTCTCCTATCCATGTGTACAGGAATCCTTTAGCAGTACTCACTGGTGCCATTTTTTACTCCTTGAACTAGGTAGAGGTCAGTGCTACATTTCTATATTTATATCTATATATTTCTTTGTCTATCTGATTATACATATCTATCTTTCTATGTATCTATGTATTTATGTATCTATATGTTTTTATCTATGTATTTATCCATCCATCCATTCATCCAAACTTCCATCCATCCATCCACCCACGCATCATCCACCCATCCTTACTCCATCTACCTATCCACTCACTCACACATCCATCCATCTATCCATTCATCCTTCCATCCATCCATCCATTCTTCCATCCATCCTTACCCGGTCCACCTACCCACTCACTCACACATCCACCCACCCACCCACCCATCCGTCCATATTTAAACGCTGCTTAGCTTGGAGAGATGAGTTTTCCACTTCCGTGACTGGGTATATGAAGTAGCTTTTGTAACCAACTGTGCGGTGCATGCCTAAGGTCATATTAAAGAAACTGAGCTCTGTAACATCTCCGGGGGCGCATCTCCTACTCACGCTTTGGAAAACCTCCCCCAAGTTGTCTCCAGCCTCTGAGTGAAAAGTCCTTTGCGTTTCTCACTGGAGGATTTACACACCCGGGTTATTTGCAATTTACATTTTTCTAAAATTGTCTCAAGAAGAGTGACCGTGTTCAGACAACTTGATTGAGATAAATGCTTTTTCTTCCTTTCCCCTTCATTTGATCTCATGGGCTCTTAGCCAGAGTGACTCGCCTCGGTGGAAGGACCCCAGTCAGTGGGCCTGCTTTGTAATGTCGGCTCTGCTCCTACCCGTTGGGGTTAACTTAGGCGAGCCGGTTCCTTTGCCCAGTGAGCCCCAGTTTCCTGATTGGTTCCTCCGACCTATAAGGTTCACCCCTTAACTTCCTGCAGCCCAGGCCCACAGGCTCTCCGCCAGGTTAACATGCTCTCTTGTGCTCCAGGTGGGTAGAGGGTCACAGGTGATGGTGACTGGGGTGACTGAGCCTGAGAAAGGAAGGAAAGAAGGAGATCCAGGCTGCCTTTGACAGTGGAATAAAGAATGTCCCAGAGGGCCCTGAATCATCAAGCGAAGGTTAAGCTGTGGTTCGTGCTTTGTTTCAGGAGACATTTTTGTGCAGTCTCCTTTGAAGACTCTTCCCTTTTGATCCAAATAAAAAGGCCTTCGAGGCAGGGACTATTTATCCAGTTAATACCTTGGGCCAGGTCCTAGTTCTGCTCCAGGGCCCATGGCTCGGAACTCGCTCCTCCAGCTCCAATGCCAATGGAGGCAGCCAGGGGGAGGAGGGCCCCAGCCCTTCACTGGGCTCACCAGCCGAGTTCAAATCCTGCCTTAGTTGTTAGATTATATATATGAGATGTGATCACGTATATGATCTGATTAAAATGGATCACGGCTGAAGGCAGCCCCAAATGACTCTTAAGATTTGAGTCTGGGGGACGAATAATGGTGGTATTGATGGAATGATCCCTGAGCAGGAGAGATGGGCTAGGGGGATCGGGACCATGTTGGGTTTTGGGTTTCCATGCAGAATCTCCAGGTGGTCATGGAATTGGCAGTTGGAGCTGTAGGATTGGAGATCAAGAGAGACTTGGGTCCGGAGATGGAATCATGGTGGAGGGAAAGAGTCTATCTGGAGAGAAAAAATGAGGACCAAGGATGGAGCTTTGAAGAAGATCACAGAAAAGAAGGAGGACAGAAAACAGGAGACTGAGGCAGAAGAACCATTGGGAAAGTTCAGTGCCATACAGGCCAGGGAAAGAAGGAAGTTAAAGGGGACACCGGAAAGTCAAGGGTGATGAATGAGAAACAGGTCAAGTTGAATAACCAGCATTTTTGTCCAAAAAATTCATTGATAAATACACCATACAGAGCAGGCTAGTTTTGGAGTAGAGGAGCAGCATTAAAACCCCAGGTTTCTACTTATTCCTGTGACTCTGGAGAGTGGAAATAATCAGTCTTTTGAAAACACAGTTTCCTCATTTGTAAGATGAAGCCCTTGGACAAGATGGCATCTGAGCTTGATTTCGGCTCAAGATCTGTGATGGATTGCCAAATGCTGCTGTTTCATTATTTTCAGTTATATCATCATTACCAACTCACCATTACTAAGCATTTACTCTGCCCTGGACACTTGGGGACACAGACAGAATTACCAGAGTCCCTGCTCTAGGGGCTAGTGGTCAGTTAGTGGTCAGTATGTGCGTGGACAAGTATATACAGAAAATATGCCCACCTTTCCTAATATACAAAAAGCTTGAGGAAGGGCTGGAGCATTCTGGGAGGTGGGGCTGGAGCTGATAACGAGGAGTGGAGCTGACAAAGATGGGAATCCAAGGCGTCCGAGGAATGGTCCTGGTGCAAATTTCCATGGAAATGCCCCGAGATGGGGAGCTGCCCTGGTGGCTGGGTGCCAGGAAATGCAAGAAGGCCGGCCTGACTGAGGAGACTGGCGAGAGCCGGAAGAGGGGGCTTCAAAGCCAAGTCTGAGTCCATCTTTCCAAGGTGACAAACGATGGTGAGGATAATCCCAGAGGCCTCCACTCAGTGAGCCCTGACCGCTGGTTGGGTCTGCCTGTGGAGCTGATGCCCCAGCAGCTTCTGCCCAGCTTTCCAACCCCAAGCATAGACTGTCCTGGGACCAGCCTCTCCGACGGGAGAGAGGCTGAACAAAGGGGGCTGGGAGAGCAATGGCCGGTTTTTCCTTCCTGTTCTGGAGAAGTGGGTATCATCTTCCTTGCTGGACCCGATGCCTGCCCGGAGCCCGAAACAGTGATGTGAGAGTGGGTCTCAGTGAGATCACTTAAGCATCTGGTTTCCTTCGGGGTTGCCATGATGTTCTTGGGGTTCTCTTTATTATGTCCTTGGGAGCCCCCGGTTTCTGTAGCATTTTAGGAACGTGGTTCAGACAATCGCTGAATTCCATCCTTCAGGCTGCAGTGTCAGCGGGGATCATCTGTCCAAACTCTAGAGTGTCTGCCAAGGGATGTGCCAGCTGTTGTCTGATCACCTCAGAGGAAGGTCAGCCCGTCCCCCACAGCTCCTGGGCCAGACTGACTGACTCTAGTTGGACCCTCGTCTGAGGCACATGAGAACAGGGACTGTATCCCGGTCTTCATGGCTCCTGGGCCAGACTGACTAACTGTAGTTCCAGTCTGAGGCACATGAGAACAGAACAGAGACTGTATCCTGAGTCTTCATGGCTCCTGACCAGACTGACTAGTCCCTGTTCTGGAACCCAGTCTGAGATACATGAGAACAGGGACTGTATCTTCCCTGAGTCTTTATGGCTCCTTGACTAGCATGGGTCCCAAGCCCATCCCCATCCTTTTTCTCCTCAATATTCTAGTTGGGCTTTACCCTTCCTGCAGGAGGATGCTCCAAGCTGCTGCAGTACCTGCCCCAGAGTATGCCAGCAGGGAGGAGGGGCAGGGCACTGCTTATCAGTTGGGAGCATCCTATTATCTGCGGTGATACCATTTTATGGGAGTCTTTTGAAGTCACATGAGCTTTTATAAGAAGGTAGAGAATGGAAGTTATCCATGAGAATGCTCACTGTTCTTTCCAAATGGGAACCTCTGACCTTATCAATCAATCAACCAACATTGATAAGGCACCTAGTGTCTGTCAGCAGTTACCTTTGGCGCTAGGAACAAGGCAACAGACTTAATTTGAGTTGGTGCCTTCATTGTGCTGACCTCCAATGGTTTAAAGACCTTATTTTGTTTTCTTTCTTTCTTTCTTTCTTTCTTTCTTTCTTTCTTTCTTTCTTTCTTTCTTTCTTTCTTTCTTTCTTTCTTTCTCTCTCTCTCTCTCTTTCTTTCTCTCTCACTCTTTCTTTCTTTTTCTCTTTCTTTTTTTCTTTCTTTCATTTTCTTTTCTTTTCTTTTCTTTTTTTTTTTGCTGAGACAATTGGGGTTCAGAGACTTGCCCAAGATCACACAAAGACCTCAGTTTAGAGTTGTGATTGTTATCCCTGTATGAGCAGGACAGCCGAAGACACCCAAAGGATGTGAAACAACAGAGCGGGGAATGAGCCCCTTGACCTCTTGACCACAGTCCATCGGGGGTCTCGTGTGCCCCCTCGGCCACAGCTGCTGTCATGTGCTAACATCCCTACCATCCCACTCCTTTGTGCTCATCTGGAGAGTGCTCCGTTTTCAGCTGATAGAAGACAAATTTTATACAGTTCATTAGGTGTGGATACATGTTTTGCTCAGTGCTGGATTTGTGTCTTAAGGATTTCTGGTTGAAACTGGTCAAACTGGCAGATAGCCACTGTGTTTCCTTGACGAGTCCATATTCTGGCCTTTTCCAGGCTTTGGTCCCCTAGGACCGGCATGCCCAAGTTAATAATCATTATCTCCAGTGGTTATAATTTCTATAGTGGAGATATCCCTGATTAAAGGGATTTCATTTATTCCAATTCTGAGTTCTGTGGTGGCAATATGAAGCCCATATTTAACTCTTAAGAACAATTTGACATTTATTTTTTAAATGAATTCCATTTATTTTCTCATGAAATTAAATATTTAATGACCACCAACCGTTCGAAATCGGCTATATCGTTTTAGTTTTGCCACAAGCCTGAAAATGCTGCCAATCCACCCAGACTAGACTAGCCCAGAGTTTCTGCCCCTTGCCTTGGCTTTGTCCTCATGTATTGAATGATGGAGCCAGGCAGATAGCCTGATACGCAAATTTCAGTTTACTCTCGAGTTGATCTCAGAATTAATATGCTGCCAAAGCTCTTAACCAGCTCCGAAGGCCGAAAATCAGAAATCCGATGCTTCCCACCCCAGGGAGAAGAGAGAGCTTTGGATTCAGTGGGGCAAGTCATTTTCAAAGGGACTTCTATGGCTGGTTTTCTCCTTCCTTTCGGGGTAGTGAGTGACTGACTGCCTTTTGAAATCATTCTTTTCTCTGACCAGAACAATAGAGACTGAGCCATGGAGTATTTTCTGCCCTTTCTGACCCAGAAGGAGTCCTATTTTATATTCATTTTCCGGGATAATTCATAGTAAATGCCTAAGAGCAGTACACAAACTATTAGACAAAAGGCTCATTTCTCCCACATCAATTCCTGTTGTTAACGAACTTAATATGCACAAGTGATGGTAATTTAAGCAGGAATGGAAAGGGCATTTCCTCTAAGAGCTAATCAGGGAATGACAAAGACCGCCGAGCTTTTATTCCAAGTGGGCTTTGGACATGATCGAATTGGCACAATTTCTGCATACAAATGCAATTACCTCTCCTCACAATAAGACTTCATTAGGCTGAAGTATTTGAGTTCTTGTCTCCGTCTCCATCGGGCGCTATCCGAAACTGCTTCTCCCTCTGCATTATCATCTCTTGAGCTGGCTAGAGAAAGGCGGATTTGACTGCAGAGGATCTGGGATTTGGGATTTTTCTCTCTTTAACTGGGGAAATAGGTTGTGGTGCTTGGATGTGGGATGGGAGGGAATACATCCTTTCCCTTCCCATTGGCCCTGCTTTTCTACGGGTGTGCTGTCTACTTATGTAATACAGGTGGAAGCCTCGGACCTTCAGCTTTCATCAATTGGGGTGAAGTTCCCCCCAGGGTGGGCTTTGTCGCTCTCTGAATGTGTAAACGTGGACTAGAAGAGATAGACAAAAAAATCTCTGATCTGTGGGCCAGACTCCCAAGAATATTTGCAAAATAATCTTAAGGAGAGTCTGATTTTTCTTGTGGGAGGGGAAGGGGCCACGCAGGAGTGGGGACCTTTCCACATGGGTCCCACCATTGGCCCAAACTCCCTGGAATCTACTCCCTAATAGCTTCCCAGTACCCTCCTTTGTCCAGTCCCCCATCAAGCTTGCTTCTTCTGAGTCACAGGAATACAATTAATTATGAATGGAGTTTGGTTGTTGCTGAGGATACACAGACACAAATAACATGTTTCTTGCCTTTGAATAGTTTGCTGCTTCCTACTAAAGTAGAAGAAATTCTTCAGCATCCTCTGGGTCTCCCAAAAATAAAAGTAAACTACCCTTTTTATTTTGAAGGCTGGTTAAAAACCTGGCCACAATATTTCATATGAAGCCAGATCTGACCTACCAAATAATAGGCCATATAGCCCAAGATGAAGTCTTTGTAAAAGCATTTTTTTTTTTTTTTTTGCAATTACATTGACTCCTTAATAAATTATTTTGGAACTTTTTTTAACCCATGATCATTGAATTAGCAACAGTCACCTGTAGTGTTTTCATAGAAATGGGTCGAGTTGAATATACCTCATTATGCTTCATTAGTATCTTTGGAAACGTCCTCCACAGGAAACAAAGAAATAAGGGACCAACCTGTGTTTTTCCTTGTTTTCTTTTAAAATAAACCGGGACAAAAGGTGCCTCATCAGCAGTGTGACTCATCAGATGAGTCTTACAAGGAAAAGAGCAAGAAAGGTGGGGGGCAAAAGTGTTGGGCCTCCCATGTGCAAAAATCCTATTAGTAATAGAGCCTTGAAATATTTTCTGAACTAATTAGAGCCTGTTTTGACAGCTGTGTAGATGGTAAGCTGAGGGGAAATGGGGGAGGAAATTTCACCCGGAAAAAACTTAAGCTTCAATCTTTCCATCTTCTTTCATGCTGGGATGGTCTTTAATTAGAATTTAACAACCAAACCTACTATCGCTGAGGAATACCATTTGGAGAATAAAGGGAAAAAATCCTCTCGACTGTTCCAAATTCCTGTTCTTGTTTTCCCCCCAGGGTCACCTTGTGGTTGGCTAGTTTTCAACCCCCTAATGCTGAGAGCTGTTTTGTCCAGCTGCCTTTCAATCCTTTCCCTATAAGGAGAAATGAAGTGACTTCATTGGAAATGCCTTCAGTCACGTTAAGGTTTAAGTAACCTTTTTTAAACCTCAGTTTTCCTGTCTGGAAAAGAAGGAGCTTGACCCAGTGACTCAACAATCCCTCCTAGTCCTAAATATGAGTGTTTCGATTTGTACGAATGCTTTGGATTTTCCATTTCATTTTTTTTTCCTTCATAGCCGTAAATCCAGGAATTAGAAAATGGTGGAGGTCTTGGTAATCATGAATTCCATCCCTTATTTAAACATTTTACTGAATTCAAGGCCAAACAGAGATTTGAAAGCCTGGATGTAGGCCTCAAGTTTTGGAGGATCTGAAGTTCCAATCATTGTAACTCAACTCTATTCAATTCAAAAGTCAGTTGGGACCCAAATGGCACAGATGAGATTTTGAGGGATCTCAGATTTCATCTGCTTTTGGAAGAGAGAGCCGGGGCCCAGAGAGATCTGTTCTTAGAGAGTTGGTAGGGCTGAGATTTGTGCCTGGGTCTGTCTCTTGTGGGCCCTGATCCTCCGTTGTGTAATTATGCTTTCATTCAGACATATTTCACACTGTTTGTGAGAAAGGGTACCAAGCGTTATAAGGCTGCACTCGGCTAAATGTGGAGAATAATGCACTTTTTCCTAGCTCATGCACATTCTAATTTCATGAAAACCACGCTCTGAATGCTCCTTTGGGAAGGTCATTCTGTTGCAAATGAAAAAATGGTGGCCCCCAAATCAGGATGGATCTGGTCAAGTTCCCTGCATACACTATTCATGACTGAGTCCCCTGACGTCGGGCTTTCTGGCCACCAAACACGGCAGAGGAATTGCAGGAAGTGGAATGGGTCTGTTAGAATGCTCTGGGCTCTTCAGCTTTAAGGGGAAATGTGGCCATTGAGAATTTGCACATTTCCGCCTTTATGTGGCCCATCTGATGATGTGGTCTAGCAGGTACAGATGCAGTTGGGAAGAGGGATGGGGGTGAATTAGGGGGTGGTCCATGACTGGGAGAGAATGTGTACTCAAATATGGCCTCCAGAGGATTCGGGATTCATGAGGCATTTCACTACTGGTTTCACTGAGCCTGTGTCCCCCCATCCCTCCTCCCCTTCTGCATTTCACTTCCCAGAAAAGCAAATCTAGAGTTTCTTAAGTTGTTGGTACTTTTCAAAGTCTGTACAGGGATAGTAACTTTACCTCCTCCAATCTGGTCGCTTGAGATGACTGACCATTTTCTTGGCAGTTCTATAGTTGATAAATAGTTGGAGGGGAAAATATATCTTGGCCAAGTAGTTCTTGACAGAGGTGGTTTCTTTAAGAGATTTCTGTCACAGAATATTTTATTCCTTAACTTTTCTCCATCTTGCTTGTGTATTCGGACAGAATGGCCAAATTATCGGGTACTTATAAGTACTTTAAAGTAAAGTACCTTATAAGTACTTTAAAAGACTGTGCTCCAAACTCAGCATCTCTTGCCAAGTATGACCCTTGAAGGTTGATATGGAGTGGGGAAAAGGAGCCAGCAAACTTTGGGGTTTAAATAATCACCCCATTGATTAGGACTGGAGTTACTTTATATTAATATTATTATCATATCATATCATATTGTATCATATCATATAATGTAATATATATTATTATAATATAATATAATATTATTATCATATAATGTTATATTAGGGTTACTTTATATTATATTTTATATTAAGAGCAGTGTTTTAGAAAATTGACATCACAGTAACAAAGACCATGGTTCTCCAAACCAGCTGACTCCTTGGAATTATCTCTCATCAAAGTTGGCTCTGGGCTTGATCCTGCAGTCACATGATGTGTGGGGCATCATTGCGCATCCCAATGGTTTCCTAGAGGAACTTCCCTCCCTTTGCCTCCAGCTTCCCACCTTGCAATCTTGTCATTCTAATCTGGGAGGAAGTTGGACTTTCTTCAGTAAAAATCTTGCTTATATGACTATAATAAAACAAACAACAAGCTACCCATGAAGTCCCTAAAAGATGCCTCCTTGGGATTATTTACCAAGAGCAAATGGGGAGGGCAGTTGCAAAAGATTAAGAGAAACAACATTGGCAGCAGGCCCGAAGCCCTGTTCTTGACCCTTTCCCTTAGCTCTTCCAGGGTAACTCAATCTGCTTAGGTTATGGCACTTTTGCTCAGGGGATAGAAGATAAAATCAGAGTCATTGGGAGGTCCTTTGGTGACCATAATAATCCCACTCTTGCCTAAGCAAGAATCCTGTCTACTTAACAAGTTGTCCTGCAGCCTCTACTCCTGGGAGGAAGAGTCCCTCCCTCCTGAGGGGATCTGTTCCATCTGTGGGGGAGGCAGAACAGTGGCCCCGTGCACTTGATCTGCCCATTTTTATCAGTTTCCTACATGTTTCCTGGGAAACCGGCCTCGTCAGCTGTGACAGAAAGCCGGAATCAGGGGATCACAAACTTGGTGCCGAGGTCGCCCCATCCAGGCCGGCCCCTATTTTCTCAGAAAACAAAAATGGGGCCTGGCAAAGTTAAGTACCTTGTCCTTGTATGTGGCAGGCCCGGGACTCGAGCCCAGCTTCTGTGCCCTCACATCCACTGATGGCTCACGGTCCCCGTTACTGTGCCACCCGAATTAACCTGAGTTTGTCGAGCCGAGCCCGCCACTGTCTCCCTGGCTGGCTCTGGTGCAGCGCTAGCTACACGGCCAATATGGAACTTGGTTAATCTGATTATTGTCATCATTTCTGTTGCCTTCTCCATCTGCAGCTGTGCCAGATGGTCCTTTGACCCAGCTCAAGGTCAAATCTGACTGGAACACGAGCGCTGAACTCCTAAAACCTCCCTTTTTGCACCGGCTGCCTAAGAGTTTCAGAGAAGAGCGGTCTCGGGCCGCACTGGGCGACGGAATTTCGGGATCAGTTTTCTTGCTAAGAGATGGCACAGTCGCACACTAGCAGTCGCACACTCACATTCATACTCACACTGACACACATACACACTGACACACAGACACACTCACACACACACTCACACACACATACACACTCACACATACATGCACTCACACACACTATCACACACACATACACTCACTCAAACTCACACACTCAGTCACACTCACACATACATACACACACACTCACATGCTCTCACATACATGTACACACACATAAACACACTCACACACATACATACACTCACACACACTATCACACACACATACACTCACATACATATACACTCACACACACACTCACACACACACACATGTACATATGTTATGGTTGAACACCGTTCACCACCCCAAGTGAGTATACAGACCATGGGTACCTAAGTTCCTTGAGGGCCCCCATGGTTTCCTAGCCCTGGACACGGCGCTTGGGGCTTAGCTGGAGAGAGCATAGAGTCTCCACATGGATTTGAGCCCGAGTCTCCGGTGCCTCCCGTGCTCAGCACCCACTCAGCCCTTCAGTGAGCCCCGAGGTGTTTCCAAACCCTCTGATGGGCGTTAGGTCCTTGTCGGGCAGGGGGGCTGTGTTGGTGGACGCCAGGCCTTTGCAGGCCTTCTCAGCGCCTGCCTGACCCACCATAAACTCCTTCCAGAGAATGGCTCTTGGACATTCAGATGGACTTAAAGGGGACCAGCCATTCCCGGCTCAGGGAGCCCCCACCTTCAGACTGCCGGAGCAGCTCCTCCCACGACCGTCCCCCCGGGCTCCCAGGCTGCTGGCAGCCCATCCCCTCCCAGTGTGATGGTCTCGCGGCCGCCAGGGCGGGGGCTCCTGCTCGCGGCGTCGCTGACTCACCTGTAGATGATGCAGGCGCTGTTCCTGCACGTGGCACAGTTTGCCGTGTCCTGGCCAGTCCTGTAGGAAAGCCTGCCAAGAGGAGAGGACCGAGGGTTAGTGGGCCCCCTTACGGGAAACTGAACCCTCCCCTCGCCCCCCACTTCCCTCCTCCCCACAACCGAGCGTCATTGCCGTTCATGGTAATGAAAACTGATTAACGTTGGCTTTTCCATTCGACTGATTATGTGTTTATTGTACTTAGATGTAATGTGTGCAGCGAGGAAAATATTTAAATTAAATTTCGTGTGGGAACAGAAGCTGTTGGTTGAGCTAAATCATCTCCCTCACTTCTCATCAGCAGTGGGCTTCGCTTTGCGTCCCGGCAGTTTATATTTATCATGTTCCAAGTTTGATGGGGAAAAAAAATAATCCTTGGACATGGTGATGCTTTGGTCTGGACTGATCTCTTGACCTTTTGACTGGTTTAGTTTAGAGCATTTTGAGATTGTAGAGTAAGACCTGACAGAGCCCAGGCCCTTTCCTGTACAAAACAGACCCCAAAACCAAAACTGAGGGCGGGGAGGGAGGAGGGGCTTCGTGGCTGTACTGGGTGCTGGTAGGATTGGGCTCCACCACCCCCATGGCTCCCGGGCCTTGCAGTGGGGCTCCCGGGCCTTGCAGTGGGGCTCCCGGGCCTTGAAGTGGGGATCTTAGGGCCTTGCAGTGGGATCTTGGGGCCTTGCAGTGGGGATGTTGGGGCTCCCTGGCCTTGCAGCGGAGATCTTGGGGCTCCCAGGCCTTGAAACAGGGATCTTAGGGCCTTGCAGCGGGGATCTTGAGGCTCCCAGGCCTTGCAGCAGGGATCTTGGGGCTCCCTGGCCTTGCAGCAGGGATCTTGGGGCTCCCGGGCCTTGAAACAGGGATCTTAGGGCCTTGCGGCGGGGATCTTGGGGCTCCCGGGCCTTGCAGCATGGCTCTTGGACTCCTGTTTTTTTACGGTGGATGCTTTGAGATGATTTCACTCAGCTGTACTCTGCCACGAGGGCTTTGCAGGACAGTTATTTTTGATGGCTATTGGACAATCAATTTACATGAATATAAATGAAGAGCTTTTTGGCTCAGTTTCTTGAAGACATCTGGGTCGCCCTGAAAATCTGTCAGGCTCCCCTTGAGAAAACGCTGTCGAGATGACTCCCGGTGCTTCCCCGTCCGCCGGGACGCCTTTCCTCTGTGTTCTTTGTGAAGGACCTATGGTACCGTTTCCGCATTTTCCCCTTGCACCCAGAGACGAGCACAACTGCTCGACGGGTTCAGGGCTCCCTGAACGAGCACAACAGTCGACGGGACTGACTCGAACCCGAGCCGGGCTTGTTTCTGTCAGTGGTCCCTCGTGCTGGGGCCAGGAGGAGAGATACAGAGGAGTGGTCAGCATCTGCCGTGGATCTTCTTGGCGCTCTGACCGGAAACATGTCTGTCCCACGGATTACGTAATTCAGATGGAAAACCGCTTTTGTTTCTCCATGGTTGTTTTCTGCTCCCCAGATATTGACTGTCAAAGTCAAGCCTTGACCTTTGAGCCTTGACCTTTGGGGTCTTAGGCGCGTCACACGGCATCCCCAAGAGTGGATCCAGGCAGGAACTTTCCCTCAGTCTTCCTTCAACCCCGGTCTGAGCTCTGCCTTAGCACCCATGCCTTGGGGGAACCCTGGCTTTTTCCGAAAGCTCTTCCAGAAGAGCACAGTTCCTGCCGGATTTCACCATGAAGCCTCGGGGGAGCACCAGCTGGAGCTGGACCCCCTACTGAGGACCCTGACTGAGCCCCTTGGATGGGCCGCAGCCCCTTGGAAAGCACCCTCCCCATTGTCTCCTCTGTGTCCCAGAGAAGGAGCCGACTTCCTTGGGGACTTTCATGGGTGGCTCTGGCCGGGTCATTTCATCCCTCTTGTCATCTGGAGAACCTGTGGTGCATTGTGGGGCCTGCCAGGCCATGTTCATGACCACCCTTTGGCCTGCTTCTAGATGGTGGATCCGCCAGGGGCAGGGCAGCGTTAGCAGTTCACCACGTCCAACCCCTACGATAACGAAGGTCTTTAAAAGGCAGCTCCCAGATCTGCGACTGTTTCTAAGGCTGGAAGCCAGCCAGGGGATGGTATTTTAGCAGTCTGGCCCCGATAATTTTCTAAAAGCCTTGCTAGCATATGGCTTAGAGCATTGCTACAGATGCCCTCGGGAAAGAGAATATCTTTAAGAAATGGTATATTTTTCTCTCCAAAATGTGACACATTTCTAGAATTTTAAAACTCGTTCTCTCCGGGGATTTGACATCCTGGGGTTCTCTCAAGTCTTGTGCTGACTCCAGGGCAAAACAACCAATGGGGGATGGGAAATATCATTAAATGCATCAAATAAAACTGAAGTTATTCTTGGTATCTTCATTCATCCCTGCCCAAGATCACAGACTAATTTTATCTCTTTGTTCCAACAGAGTATAAATATAAAATGAAAGTCATAAATTGGGAAAATCATCAGGCTCCATGTTTTCCCAACGAGGTACCTCCCTTGGGCCCTAAACTTAAGTTTCCCATCTCATGGTTGCCGTGGGTGGATACGGAAAGTTGGGTAGCTCACTCGCCTGTAGGATTTCACCTACATTGGAGTTGTCGAGCTCGTGTAGGGTGGTCAACATTTTGTCATCTTATTGTTGGCTAATCTTCTGGAAACCATCGAAGTTTGTCTCATACCTGGGCTTTGTTCCACGAGACAGAGCCCTGATTGGGTGTGAGGAAAGACTGGGTTTTTGATCCTGAATATGACCCCTAAGATCTGGATCATTAACCCTTTTTGTATCTCAGTCTTTCTATTTCTAAAATCACACCTTAATAATGCCACCAACCTGATAATAGCAGCTGACATTTCTATTTAAGTTTATCAAATCCTTTGTATATATGGACTTTTTTAAGGTCAGAACAACAGTAAGATGGGATAATGTCTGTAATATGCTTTCCAGTCCTTAGAGCTTTCATCAATATTAACTGTTACCTTTGGGTTTTTGATAGAATATAAGTCTCTTGTAGGATTGGGTTTGTCTTAGTTGGCTCAGCACCTACAATGCATACAGTAGGTGCTTAATAAATACTTGTTCATTAACACAGCACTACCATTAGCATTAAGAGTATCAACTTTATTTCCCCAGAATTGTTTGGTTTCCCTTTTGTCTGCCATATCATCCTTCATCTTATTTAGGAGCCCATTTTTCACTCTTTCTCCACCCTCCCTGCCCTATTTTCTTTTATTGCTTTTTTTTTTTTTTTCCTTACACGAAATATGGAAAATCTTGATTAGTAAGGATGCTAGGCTCTGAGAAGAGAAAGCTATCTAGCAGGATCCACACAAGTAAATGTTACAGAATTTTCATTGCTCACTTATTTCACTTCTTACTCTTCATGACCTCCTTGGGGTTTTCTTGGCAAAGATACTGGAGTGGTTTGCCATTTTCTCTCCTACTATATTTTACAGATGAGGAAACTGAGGCAGATAGGGACAGGTGACTTGCCCAGGGTCACACATTCTGGCTTCGAGCCCAATGCTCCTGGCTGTCCCTATGTTAGAGAATTCCTGAGTGTCAGAGCCAGAAGGGACCTTTAGGCATCTAGTCAGTTCTGTCCTGAACCTTCTACCATGTCCTGGACAAGTGGCCCCCCAGCTGCAGCTGAAGGTGGCCAGGAAGTCTCTGATTCCCCCAGCTACAGCTAAAGGTGTCTAGGAAGTCTCTGGCTCACCGTGATTCTGTGGTGAATCCAGGAAGATCATACATTTGAAGCACTGAGTCAACCTCCAAGTTCCAGATAAATGCCAGTTGGGCCTGAAGTCCCTTTAAAGTCAGCATTTGTAATCAGGCACTTCCCTGGAAGCTCCGGCGGATCCCAAAGCTTGGGTCAGATGGAGCCCCTGGCTGCTAACAAGTAGAGTCTCGTTACCTCCATGTTTACCTCATTATTGTTGAAAAAACCTGCCGCCAAAGCGCTTGCCTTTCTCATAATTTTTCTTCTGTTTCTCAAAGGGTCGGCTGTGCTTAAATGCACTCAGTAGAAGAGGCCTCCTGTTGGAAAATCTTAGAAATCAAAGGAGGGCCTTCGAGCCACGGTGTTTCCTACTGCCCTGATTTTAGAGATGAAGAAACTGGAACCCAGCGAGGTTCGGCACTTTCTGCCCGGTCTCACTGCCAGGGAGTCTCGAGGTCCGGCCTCGAACCTCGGGCTTTTTGCCATACCCAGGGCTTTCTGGGTTAAGATACCTGATAGTTACACACCAAAGGTGTAATCTGTGCCTGAAAACCATTCTTACAATGCAGATCAAAGTGAGACGCCATCTCACACTTAGCAGTTTGGCTCAGAGAACCAAATGCAGGGAGAAATTCAATGCTGGCATGTCAGGGGGTGAAAAGGAGGCACATGAAGTCATTGTGGTTGAGGGCAGAAGCTACTTCTCAGGTCCAGAAAGCAACTTCAGATTCTGCAAATCAAGGGGCTGGGAAGCTCCTGCTTACTTAGCCTTTGACCTGAGGCCCCCACATCCAGCCTCTCTCTAGATTTGTCTATTTTCATCTCTATGTCTATCTGTATCTAAATATCTGCACATAGACATGTACCTACAGACATACATCTAGGTCTAAATCCACACATATCTAGTCCATGCAAAATCAAAGAAAGTAGAATATGGAATCCATGAGTGAAGGAAGAGAATCGAAAAGATTTGGTTCAATTTCGAGAGCCAAAGAACATGAGCCTTCCCTAAAGCAGAACGCTTTCAGAAACACGGCCGTAGGATCGTTGGCCACGGTGGCGGCAGGTGCCGGAGCAGCCCACCTGGCTCATCCCTTTCCCTCCTGGCTTGGATCCTCATGGCCATCCTTGTTTTAGTGATGACTCTGGTTTTCTCACTTTACTCACGAGTGACAGGCTCCATAATTCAGTAAAATGTGACCGTTCCACAATCAGTCCCTTCTGCAGATGGCAGGGTGTTTTGGGGGGAACAGACTCGGAAGAGCCAAGACCCTGTTCTCAGTTGTCCCATGTACTAAGATTTGGAATAAAAACTGACTCACAGGATACTAGATTTATATCTGGGAGAATAATTGGAAGTCATGGAGTTCAACCTCCCAAAGTAAAGAAACTAAGGCCCTGATTTCAGAGTAATAAGCATTTAAATAGGCACTTAAGTTCTGGGCATCCAGATCTTCCAGGCTCCAAACTCAGTATTCTATTCACTATCCATTTGAATTAGAGGAAAAAATAAGGGGTTTCTGAAGACAGGGAAGAAAAAAACCATGTTTTATGCATATTGCCATTGTCCAGGGCACTTTGCAAAAGGTTTCTTCCTAATTTTTTTCAAAAAAAAAGTTTTATCCTTATTGATAACTTTTACATTCTCCTGAGGTATGGATAAATCCTTTCCTTCCTTCTTTCATTTCCCCTTTTTCTCTCCTTTCCTTCTTTCCCGTTCACCCGACTTCCTCTTCCACAGAACACAGAGTATGTGGACAAGTGACCAGGAACGGCACGTGAAGGGCCACAAATACTGGGTTGGGCAGTTGGTAGAAACTCTCCCCAGGATCTCCTCGTCTCTATTTACTGGACACCCGTGACCTGGCCACGTTTGGGACCGTTAGACTTTTGGACGTTGTGTCTCATTTTCTTGATATTATCTCACTTCCCATGGTTTCATTTACACATCCTGACTGAGTCAGAGGATCTTGGAACAAATTTCTGAAAGTTGGGCGGAGGCTGCCCCTGATTAACCATCGACTCAGACAAGCATCTGTCTGCCTAAGGAAATCTGAAATTTACTGGCTCCTGATTCACACATTTGGGGACTTTTTGGTGGGGAGGGTTCATAAGCTTCTCTATATAGGATCTGGAGGGATCTCAGTGTTCATTTAGTCAACTCTGCATTATTTTGCTGCCAAATAAATTAAGGCTCAGAAAGGTTGACTCGAGTCATGTAGGTAGAAAGTTGCAGAAGAAGCCTTTGGCTCCAAAGTTAGTGCCTTTTCCACTGTTGCAGGGATACTAAGTCATTCCTATTTCTTGGATTTGGGTCCAAACTAGACTTAAGGTGAATTGTATTAAAAGCCCAGCTGGAGATTCTGGAGTCAGGCTGGGGAATCCAGGTCCTGTCAGGCATTGTTTTTCCGGGTAAAGGGCCAGTGGGAAGTGCTAAGTAAGGATTGTTCAAAGGGCATTCAATGAGCTTCCCTTTCTAACTTCTTTTGGGAATCCAACAACTGGGAAATGAAAGTTTCCTTCCACCTCCTACCCAGTAATACTTCATTCACAGGTCCCAGGGCGGTCCTTGAGATGTGATTGCCAATCTGTGTTATGGATTAAATACCCTTTTGGGCCTTTGCCTCGGACCATAAGGAATGCTCATAACAATGTTTCTCTAGGAAAGTCCATTCCGCATCCCACAGAATGGATTCATAAATGAATAATGGCTTGTACTTCCTCGGCACTTAGAGACTTACAAACGACCATTCTCCCAACTAGTCCGCGAGATTGTTATTGTAATTGTTAGTACCGACATTTTGTAGGAAATTAGGCTTACAAGAATCGACGTGACTGCCCCACCGTCGCCCAGCTCATAGGTTTCTCCTCTGGGAATCACGGCCATCCACTTTGGTATCGCCTTTACAGAAGACTACAAATGTTTCATGTCCATTATTGTAGTTTCCACCATGGATCTAAGAACCATTGGGTCGCACTGCTGGGGGCTTCTGATCCTCCTTGTATTTGGGTTGGTTGGAAAGAGACTTGTTTGCTTATGCTAAAAAAAAAAGCTTCCTGCCCATATGAAGGATGGCGCTTCATCATTTCAGACTCTTCTGTTATTCTAATACTTTAACCTATGCTGTGAGTCAGCAGGGATCTTCCCCTTCATGATCCAGTTCAGAAAACTGAGTCTCCGAGAGGTGTCATAGTCACAGGAAGTCAGATTTGCCCCTCCTTCTCTCCTGTCTACAGATCCACGCAACCTCCCTTACTCACTGGTCGGCCGGGGGCTCCCCCTTCTACCTCTGATTTCGCCTGGACCTAGTCTTCTAGCCCAGCCGTTTGTGCCCCAGTAGTTACAGTTAGCCTCTTCATGAATGGAACCTGTTCTTAGCCGATCATGAAGATGCTGCAGTGACACATCCCTTTTTCACTACTCTCTAAGACACTGTTGACAAATTAACTTTTATGCTTCCAAAAGCCCTCCAAAAGTGTTGCAGCTATAACTTTGCGCAGCCTCTGGCTATTAGGGAGGCTTTAATTGTCTGGATTTTTATTACCCAGAGTAAAAATCCAACCTGAAAATAACAGTTGTTGCGCCAACTGCCCGTGCTGCTAGTTTAAGAAATTAAAATTGATGAACCGCTTTCATACCAATTCCAAAGCAGGTACATGGACCATGGCCTGTTTCCCTCATTTTCTTTCCCCTTCTCCCCGTATTTCCCTCTCTACTTCCTCTCATCACCCCTTCTTGTCCTTCTCGGTTTCCTTTGTGTCTTCCTCCTTTTCCAAAGGAAAATAAGATGGTAGAAAAATAGGTGGATGTCTTCAATTTTTGGCCTGTGTTCGTCTGCTGCCAGATTGTCGAAGTTCTGGAGATCCAGGTCTCTGGTTTTCATTGCACTTTAACAATTTTCTTCTAACTTGCAGAAGGGACTCAGTTTCAAAAAGGATGTCGGCGATGAACGCCGTATTTCCCTTTCATTGAAGGTAGTCGGAGCAGATTTTCACAAGGTACTGAATTGATTCACTTGTTTTCTTGGAAGAGAAACAAATCTTCATCTGGGTTTTATTAAAAATTGATACCAATGGAAATCTGATAGGTCAGCATTACCAAGGCAAATACAATTATATATGTAAATTGATTCAATTAGATTATAACCTGCTGATGACACGCCTCTGACTAGCAGGGGGTTTTATGTTTGGCACCTACAATTTTTTGTTTTCTGAGCATTGTGGATGGTAAATAACTATTGAAACTTTTCATCTTTTATTTATAATTTTCTTTGATGTATTTTTAAGAGAAGCTCAAGTAACTAGATTCTCAACCCAAATTGTTTTTTCATGGAAACTGGGGTTCTTTTTGTTTTATTCATTCCAGATCTTGGCTGATGTTTGTTTACCCATAAGTACTATAGAATTCTTTCTTCTCAATTTTCCAGTCTTAGAGTTGGTCTTCTTTTGGACTTTGGAAAACAGAGGTAATTCGTGGGGTTCAATTTTGAGGTCTCTGAAGTTGTATGATATTCAATACCCCCATTCCATTTGCCTCTGATACTTGGACACATCAGGTCTATTTGATTAAAAGCATCTGTATAGAGAAGGCAAAGCTTCTTAGAGGAAGTTCCCTTCAGGGACTATCCTTTTAAAATCTGCCCTCTGAAGTTCATTGGTTGTTCATTTCTTTATAGCCTGTCAATGAAAATTGCTCACTCAAAATCTCAGCTTCTGTTAATTAACTAATTAGTTTAATCAGTCATGACATTTTCATACTTTAGTAGGTATTGGAGAAAAGATGAAAAATATAAACAATGAATGTCAGCATATTAGAGCTTATTCTGATAGCGGCCCTGAGTTTTTCTGCTTTTTTGCTCCCTATGTGACTTGGGGAAGATTTTGATTCCTTCTTTGGACCTCAGCTTTTTTCTTTGTAAAATGACACTCTTGGATATGCTCTCTTTAATGTCATTTTGAGGTCCTCTCAAGGTCTCAAATAGATGACACCAGACACAGAAAAACCTCCACAAATTCTTAGTGGTTGGATGATTGATGGCACTCACCAAATTCCATTATGAAGCTCAAATGAGCCCTGGAAAAGGGTCACCTGAGTGAGCATAGTTCAGGGCTTTGCTCAAGGTTGCTATAGCTGATTAAGGCAGAGCTGGTCCCCAGGGGCCAATTCACTGCTCCTTTTCCCGGAAGGGGCAGCCCAGATGGACATCCTCTCTGAGACCCCTTCAGCCCCACATGCTGCTCTCCATGGCTCATGGTTTCGGTGCCAGTTGGTAGCCCCCATCAGCAGAGAACCTGATGCTTCTAGGGGCACGTGGGTGACATCCTCCCCAAAGATCCAGAATTAATCTCCTTTCCAGTTGGGTTTGCCCAACCTCAGGCTCATAAGATCAAGAGCTCCCATGATCGTGTGAGCTCCTGTAGGCCACAGCCCAGCCTTTGTCCCTGCCTGTATTTCCAGAGCTTAGCATAGAGCCTGGCACCTAGTGGGTGCTTAATAAATGTCCATTGATGGATTGATTGATTTGATCTGAAGGCCCCTCAGAACACAAGAAATCACACAGTTTGAGAGCAGTGGAGAAGCACTTGCCCTTGAAAACTGTTGGATATCTTTTACTGTCATCTTCAGCAAGTAGAAAGTTTTCTCCAAGAGTCTATAAACCATGCTCCTGAAAGTTTGTAAACCTGTGTAGACTGGCTGGGTGTTGGTCTTTTTATCCCCTTAACCTGAAGACCCAACTTCTCACAATATAAAATAATAGGAATTCAAAAACATGGATTCCATGCATTGTTCGTCGTACCCTGATTCTTTGCCATAGGAAAATAAAAAAGGACGTCTGGGGCTTTGGAGGAGTGAGTATTTTCCTCATTTTGACTCCCAAAGCTTTCACAGAATTGGAAAGTATTTTCACATTCTACAGAGGAAGGTGATTTCAAAGACCTTTCCAAGGGTGTGAGTTATAGGGAATGGGGAAGCTGGTGCTACATGTTAGGGAGCATCTCCTTCTAGCCCTCTACCTCCGCTCCACTACCCCTGAAATGTCCACAAAGACCAAAACAAGTTGCCCTTGACTTCTTAGGGCTTATGTTCCATAAGGAGATGCAAGAGCTATATAGATTAGAATTTTCTCCTAACTTGCCGAAGGGACAGTTTGCTCACTCCTGGGTAGATTGGAAGCTGAGGACTCTTAAGAGGAAGAGAGAGAGAGTAGGAGTTCTGCTATTGCATAGGAGAGATCTTGCTGAGGAGATAGAAAAAGGAGGGGAGAAAATAAGTTCTAGAAAAGAAATATTTTGGGAAATAATTCTGTTACAAAATGCTGATGATGAATTATTGGAATTTGGATTTCAGACGATTGTCTTAGATATTCTCATGTATAAAAAGGGAGAAAAATAGCTGCTACTTTACAGTTGAAACTGAAAAGCATGGGCTTGAAGGGAAAATAGCCTATTAAGGAAAAAAGAAATCGCAGCTGTGCTGCTTGTACCTGATGGGGAAATAAGGGACTCTTGAAATGTCAAGAAGAACAAAACGTGAACACCATAGACAGGGAAGGACACAATGTTCCCTGCCATAGTTGAATAGAGGGATGTGACACTTAGGAGAATTTAAAAAGTAATGAGTAAATGAGCTTGACCTTATGTCTTCTGGAGGATGAGATGGGAAACCTGAAGGTTTGTTCCTCTAACTTCTTTCTCTTTCCTACTTTCAGAGTTTATATGCTTTTTTTCTTGTCTCTTTCATATTATTTCTTGTCTGTTATTCCCTAGATTTTCTTTGTTCACTTTAAGCACCCAAAATGTTTGTGTGTGTGTGTGTGTGTGTGTGTGTGTGTGTGAGAGAGAGAGAGAGAGAGAGATAACACTCAGATGTGACTTTTTTGTAGAAAAAAAATTCTTATGCAAAAGATAAAATAGATAAATCTAATTCCATCAGATAGAAAGGCTTTAGCACAAGCAAAATCAATGCAACTAAGAAAAGAGAAGCTATCTAATTTTTAAAAATATTTGATTTGCACCTGATATTCAGTGCTTATTGGGAACTGATGTAAAGATATCAGAACAAGTCCCCTCCCCTGATGGATTAGTGGAAAGGGAAATGAACTTATTCAAAAAACTGCAAATCCATAATCCTCTCAGAAGGAGAATGGTAGTTTGAAAGAAGCAAATAGAGAGCTGATTTAAGTGAAAATTTCCTAATGGTTAGTATTTCCCAAAGTGAGTTAGAATGATTCAATAAAAAAGTCAGTGACCACTTGCCATATTTATTTCATTATTAAGTACATTACCATTTGATTTTAATTTAGTTTCTGAGGTCCCTGATGACTCTTAAATTCTGAGATCCCAACCTGTTTAAATGCTGGCTCTCCTACTGCACTTCTTGAGGACAAAGACCATCACATTTTTGCATTTGTATTTCCTTTACCTACCTAGCTCAGTGCTTGACACATGGATAGATACTTGATGGATGTTAACTGATAAAGAGCCAGAACTAGAAGAGAAGGAGTCTGGATGTTCAATTGTCACTCAATTCATTTAGACAGTGTTTAGCTACAGAAGACCAATTGGCAGAGATCTCAAATCAGTAAGATTCTGTTTTTGTTGTTTATCCTCATGTCACCTCTGCTGGAATGGATTGAATTTCTACGAAAAAATCTTTCAAGTTCCATGGGCAAGATAAAGAAGAACACTCTGAAGGATCAGTCAAAATGTCTTTGAGAGACTTTCAAAATGGCTCCAATCTTCCCCCCTTACATTTGGGACATTTCCTCAGCAAACCAGGTGCAAGACATTGGTCTTAAGTTAGGTTGTAGATTTGGGTAACAGACATACCTATGATCAATCATTCTAAAGTGTTCATGACCGAGCTCAGATCAATCCACTCAAAAAGTCCAATTTGTTCTACTTTTTCAGGGGGAAATATACATTAAAGTAGAGCTTTGGTCCCCTAAACATACTTGCTGCTGCTGAGAATTTTCTCTTGTAGATTTTTAGCTTTTATCCAATAAGGTAGCTTCCAATGAGATATTAGCTTCAAAAGGATAATAATAATAATAATATGAAAGAGATGATAAGATAATGATTGTAATGATGATAACTGGTATTCATATATCATGTTAAAATTTGCAAAGTGATTTATATAGATTAATTTGATCTGCTCCTCCATAGGGCAACTGCTATTATATCTCTTTTTATATCTCTATATCTATTATATCTCTAATAAGACTATGAGGGCTGGGACTCTTTTTTTTTTTTTTGACCTTTATCTCTCTGTTAATTGATACAGTACCTGACATATCAAAGTAAACAATTAATACATCTCTGTTGAAATGAATAAATTTTGCAAATAAGGAAGTGATTGCTCAGAAACATTAAGTCAAATCAGCAAGCCTTTACTCAGTGTTCCATGGTTCCATGCTAATCATTGGGGATACACAGACAGATAGAAGTTCGTTGGAAGCTTACGTTCCACAGTATAATCAGTTTAACTCTAGAGGTAAATCTGGAAGTCATTTTTATTTTCTGGATGAGGAAACTTCATTCTCTGGGACAAAGTGATTTAACCAGGGTCATACGACAAGGACATGTCAGACTTGGGCCTTGAACTTGGGTCTCATCTTGGGTCGGCTCTGCTATGTTTAGGGCTTTTTCTCACTTATTTTAAAACATCAGGACATTGATAGTGTAAATTCCATTATGTACTGAAACAATTCAGTGAATAGAAGACTAGGCCCAGATTCAGGAAGATGAGAATTCAAATTCAGCTTCAGACACTTAAACTTCACCTTTGTCTTTCTCAGTTTTTTCTTATTATTTTATTGAGATGATTTATAGCATCATCATCACTGGGTTTCTCACCAGTTTCTCCAGTGACAATTGGCTCTAAATTATTTATATATGTTAAGTAGTATGAAGGAATGAAAAAGTAGATATTAATTTCTATGCTTCTGACTCTCAGGATAACCTCAGATTCCCACAGCAGCCAGTCCAGAACGTGGCTGGTGAGCTAGCGCCCTCTTCAATGCCAAAAGATCTTTTGTGTTTTTGTTTTTTCATAAAGGTTAGAGCACAATTAATATGCTGTTGGGATTCCCTTTTGAAGCCAAGAGGGAGAGGGGCCAATGAGCACCCACCCTTCCTCCTGTCTAATAAATCAGGCTGGACCCCAGGGAGCTTCCCGCCCGGACCAAACTTCCTAAGTGTGAGACTCTTCTCCTAAGCAAGAGTCCCTTCATCTTCTTCATTGGGATTTCCTTCAAAGGGTTTCAGACCTTCAGCTCCACTAAACACCTGTTAGCCTTAAAGGGCCCCATTTTCAAGGACAATTATCCTGTCCCTGAAGCCAGCTAATGGGCTGTCCCAGAAGGACTCATTTCCCTCACCCCCTATAGTTAACAGATACCATTGTCTTCCATTGGGCGACCTGGACCCTCGAACACTATTCAATGATAGAGTTTCATGTCGGTGAGGGGGGAAAGGGAGAGTTTTTAGGAATTACACAAATACCTAGTTAAGAGGCCTTTAGGAAAGAAATTAATGGGGTAATGAACAAGGAAATTAAAAGTGATTAACAAAGGAAACAGGGGGTATGGTGGAAAGGATCCTGAGCTTGGAGTAAGGAGAAACCTGCTTATGGTTACTGTCTAGTACTTCCTCATGCGGAAAATGAGGGTAATAATACAAGTTGTACCCAGGCCGTGGGTTGGTTTTGAGAGAATGTTGTGTGTATTTGTGTGTATGTGTGAGAATGTATGTTTGTGTGTGAGAATGTGTGTGAGTGTGTGTATGAGAATGTGTATTTGTATATGTGAGTGTGTGTGAGAATTTGTGTGTATTTGTGTGTGTATGTGTTATGTTATGTTGTGTGTATGTATGTGAGTATATATGTGAGAATTTGTGTATGTGTGAGAATGCGTGTGAGTGTTTGAGTGTGTGTGAGAATTTGTGTGTATTTGTGTATGTGTGTGTGTGTCTTTATGTGTGTGTGAGTGTGAGTGTGTGTGTGAGAATGTGTATTTGTGTATGAGAGTGTGTGTAAGAATTTGCGTGTATGTGTGTTATGTGTGTGTTGTGTGTATGTGTGTGAGTGTATGTATGTGTGTTATGTGTATGTTATGTTGTGTGTGTGTGTGAGAATGCATGTGAGTGTTTGAGAGAGAGTGTGTGTGTGTGTTTGTGAGTGTGTGTCGTGTAGGAGTCAGGTGGGCAGAAGGGCTGCTCTCCATCAGGCTCAGAGGCCCGTTCCAGGGCACCGGCACCTGTGTCACTTGCTATTGTGTGTCACGATGCCCTAATTGTGTCAGTTTTTCTAAACATGCAAGAGAGCAAGCACAGCTGCAGCCTCCTTTCCCTCGCAGCTAAAGCCGTGTGCGCCGGCGGCTCTCTGGGGCTCTCATGCTCTGTGGGGGTCGAGCCCCATCGAGACCAGCCTCATTCGGCTTCTGAGACCTGGCAAGGGGCCCGACGGGGTTTCAGGGCCACCTCAGACACCTCCTGACTGGGTCACTCTGAGCTAAGCATTTAATCTTTCATTTCCTCAGTTTCCTTATTTGCAAAACATAGCTAGTAATCATGGTGGGATTGTGGAGCAAGCAATCTATAAGTCTCTAAACAGAAGAATAGATTTTTTTTAAAGAATATTTTCAAGGAAAAATTGTGTCCAATTTTATGCACCTATCACATGATCCCAAATCGCACATGTATTTGTGTATATATGTGTGTCTGCAAAAATATAGATGTACAATTATTAATTCATGTTTACGTAATGATATTTAATATTCAAATGCTCTCTTCATGAGTGCTTATTTCCCTTTTCTGGCAAACAGAAAGACAGGGACTGGATTATAATTTCCCTGATGTGGGGAGCTCCCAAATGACAAAACTGATAGAAGCCGGTGACTCTTCCCCAATTTATGATCTTAAGAGAGTCGTCTCCAGCCCCGCGGGGGTTAAGCACCTCGCACACTCCCAACAAACATGTCAGAACCGGGCCTTGAAGCCAGCTCTCTCTGCACCCACAATGCTGCGATGGAATAGAAGAGAAGCATCTCACAATCTCTTCTCAGATCACACTTCTAAAATAACAGGACAGGCGAGCTCCATGGGGAGAACGTGGGATCTGGAGGTAGGGCCTTGAGATGGTTCTCCCTATCCTGCCATGTCCAAGCTCGGTGAGAGCTGTGAGGTCCACCATTTCCTCCTCTCTCCCCTGAGCCTTTTATTATTTCCTTAGCTGTAAAATATTAAGGAAGGTTGAAGCCGATGGTACCTAGAGTTCCTTCTGATTTAAGATTTATGATCTGGGATTGATGCCTTGAGAATAATACTAAACTTCAGAGCCCTGACCTCTCTTACCATCCTTCTCCTTCTGCATTGTCTCCCTGCTTTCTGGCCTGATGTACCAGTACTGAAAATTTAGCCAATGTGTGACTTGATCTTCTCAGTCCAGCCATTGGATTAGAACATTTCATATCCAGAGACTGGAAGCACCAAAGGGATCAGTCTTTTTATTTTGCAGAGCTGAGTCCCAAAGAACAGAAATGACTGACAACCTAACTAGAATTTAAGGGGTTTTAGGATTTCTAACCTACTCTCTCTTTCCCGCTAGTCCCATGAGGCCTATGGAAGTTATGACTTGTCCAAAATCACATAGATAATAAGTAACCAAAGCAAGATTCGAAACTGGTTCCTCCCAATCTGGTCAGTATTATTTCACCTCCTCAGTAATGCTGCCTTTATCTGTGTTTGTTAGCCTGCTGTCTTAGAGCTGACAAAAATGTCTTTGTATTTTCCCCTGCATCCAGGCTCCATGCACTGTCCATGGTAGGGGTTTAACTCTATCTAATGAACCTAATTCTGTGTTAGTGAGTAAAAGTACAGGGAATTTGGGACTCATCGGGCAGAGGCAGTTCTTAAAAACAGCCGGGGAGAGGACATTCAGGGAATTACCAGTTCGTAGAAGTGGAAGGGAGGAAAGGGCCTCAGAGAAGACCCGGTTCTCCCCTAGCATTATTAGGCTCTTGCTAAAATATTAAAGTTTCTTGCTAAAGTTTCAGAGCTAGTAAGGGTCAGTCATCCCAAACTTCCAGAACAGAGAAGGCCACAAGCCCTCTAATAATTACAGCCTTTGCTTGAAGACCTTTGAAGGGGTCTCCTCACTACATTAGAAGCCAGTCTAGTTCTATTTGGAATAATTCTAATTATTAGGAAAACTTTCCTGACACCGAGCCCAAGTTTACCTCTTTGTGGCTTTTCCCAGTAACAAGTAGTCCTGCCCCCTGTGATCAGATATAAAATGTCTCATCCCTTTTCTGCCTGACAGATAAGTAAATGCAATTATTTGTCAAGATGAAAGATGCCTTGTTTCACATGCTAAGTTAGACAAGACAAAGGAGAAATAATGAATAACCCAAGTAGAACAAGAAAGAGCAAATACAGCTTCTAATGTACGAACGAGACCCAGCATCGTGGCTTTAAGCTTTCTTTCCCATCCTTTTCCAAGAAATAGGGAGCAAATTGTTCCCAAAATTCAGAGCAACTTCAATTCTCATAAAAGTTCACAACACAAATCTATCTGCTGGATGGCCAGCTCCTCCAGCTAGCTCCTTGTCGCTGTTCATGGTGCTGAAATGACTGATCTGGGATTCTAATCCTCATTCTAACCCTTCTGATTGCATATGCTAAGCTGCCTGTACTTCTTGTCCATCCACAATGTCACACACCGACAGCTGAGCTTCGATCTGCAGACCCTGGATTTAGAACCCGGTGACTGGCTTTGAGTCTTGGCTCTGCTGTTTGCAGGTTCTGTGACCTGTAATCTCCATCCCTTCCCCCATTACTGCCAGCTATTGCTGCTACTCATTCTATTACACACACCAGAAGCTGTTCTTCATGGGAGCAAAAATGAGAAATGAATGAGTATGGCTTTTGCTTTTACAACCCGATTGCAAATTCTGAAAAGATTTTAAGACACTGCTTTGGGCAACTGAGTGCATTTCCTGGTGCCGGGCACAGAACAGTAGGCCTTTAACTAAGTGCCTGTGGAATAAGTACCCAGATTTTTTGCTAACATCATCCTTGTTTAGTCAGACCCATTCAAAGTACAGACTTTTGGTCCACAATTCTGTCAGACTGCTTTAGCCTATAGTAACGCAGTGCTCAAGGGGAGACCTCCCTACTTTATATAACAGTGTTTCCATGTGACACATGTGTTCCAAGTTACAATTTGGGCTTCCTGGAGCATGCTTTCTTCCCATCTTCCTTTTCTGCTCTCCTCCCCTATCCCCGACCCAATTGCTGTTTAGATAAAATTTCATTTGTCTTTGTATTTCCAGTGGCCGGGATATAGTCGACCCTTACAAATGTTTGTTGAGTCCAATTTAACCTCTTTTGTCAATTGATCTACCTCCAAGACTCATATTAAGTATTCATATTCCTTTCAATTTTCCACTCAATAATCTATTGGTTCCAAATGGGAGCTACTTTGACCCAAAGCCATTACAGCTGGGTTCTGTGGTCTGAAGGAAGTATATTTAGAAGACATAGAAAAACATCCTTATTATAGTCATTCTGAAAACAGGATTACAGAATCAAATTTGATTTTTTATCCCATCATTCCTGTGAGAGAATAGTTTAGAAAAATGATTATCCTCATTTTCTAAAAGTAGATAGTTGGGAGAATAATCTCATCATTTGGACTGACTCAAGTTCCCATGCAATACAAGGCTGAGCTGGGTCAAAGCCCAGACTCCCACCTCCATATCATTGTTAGCTCTTCTGCACCACGTATGGCCACGTTAGCCTAGAGTGATTGGACATCCCACATTTGGGTTTCAATCTGAGCTCTGCCATTTACAACCTTTGGGATTTTAGGTTGGTTAACAGATTAGTGTTTTCACTGCTCAGCTGAAGATTAGAGAGCTTTTCAAATTCTTTCTAGCTCTGCACCTCTGATCTTAAAGTGTTGAAAATGGGATTTTAGCCATGATTCTGTACTTCGTGTTCTTACCACGCTGCTTTTGGCACTGAGACAACAGGGCTCTGGACAGGGATTGGGTTGGAAGAGTGATTCTGGAAGATGGGGCCACTCTTTATGTCCAATGATGCAAACCCTCATTCCTTCAAAGAAGAGCTGAAATGTCACCTTGACCAAGAAATCTTATTTCATTTCTCTGACTTCCCTCCTCATCTTCAACTCCTTCCCCAAGGTTTTCTCTGAATTTCTATTTTCTTCATCATTCAGAAGCCAACTCACTTTTTAGGTATTGGGGGATGTCATTTTGAGGATCCTTTATCCCACCTGTCTCTCTACTTTCCCATTTTCTTCTCCTCTCTCTTTTTTTTAACCTTCCTCAAGGATTGACTTCTCTCCCAGTGCTATTTGCTAACTTTATTCAATCTATTGAGCATCTCTTGAACACTTACTATGTGCTAGGCTCTGAACATAACCAGAGGAAAACAAAATAGTTCCTGACCGCAAACAGCTTACATTCTAGTTTTGTCATCCAGGATTTGCTCTCCTCCCTTGCCCAAGGTAGAACAGAATGAAGTCTCACATCTTTCTTTCTATATTCCTGCCATCAAAATAGCTCAAGATGTCATCACATGGTTGCCAAGAGTCTGTAATCTCAGGTTGACAAGCCATTCCTAATTCCTTTTTATTTGTCCTTCAGAAAGAAATTAGTTCTTTGTTTAAGCCATTTTTAAATGTTTCTCCTGGAGAGTTCTACTAGACTATAAACATATAGAAGCTACCAAATGAAGTTGTTTACCCAGATCATGTCAACAGAAAAAGAATCAATAATGCTTGATCAATTCCCTTTGGGATCAACCTTTCTTGGGCCTATCTACTTTATGTATAAAATTCACTTTTGTTGCCTTTCGGATGGGTTCATTATCCCCATCATTACTGGTGGGGAAAATGGCACCTGGCTTAGAATAAATATATAAATATACATCTAAAATCTAAATATACATCTTGTGCAATTTTGAAGACAGACCCTCAAAATTCTTGTGCAGTCAACAAACATTTCTAAGTTCTTTTTTGTATCAAGCACTGTGCGAGGTACTGGGGCGACAAAGATCGAAGAGAAGCACAGATTGTTAG
Source organism: Sarcophilus harrisii (assembly GCF_902635505.1). Lineage (NCBI taxonomy): Eukaryota > Metazoa > Chordata > Mammalia > Dasyuromorphia > Dasyuridae > Sarcophilus > Sarcophilus harrisii. The sequence goes on from NC_045427.1 coordinate 654,738,858, forward strand.
TTTATCCTATACCACAGGAATTGTTCATTTTTGTTTGCTTAATGTGATTCCTTAACGAAAAATTATTGTTGATTTAGAATTGGTGGTTTGGGGTATACACATTAATATATAGTCAATAATGTCATTGTCATAATTCAAGGTACTAATCGTTCAAGAAGAAAGAGAATTTGTTTGGTATATATGAGGACAATTGAAATAAATCAGCAAGTTGGAAAGAGATCATTTCTAGCCACTTCAGATCCTGATGTAAAATATACAGGCTATTAAGCAAACGGCAGAAAGTGGCCTCTCAGCTCCCTATTGATCGGGGCTTTTGCAGTGCAAGTCTGACAGGATGGGCAGAAGGAGCTGGTGGCCACGGCCTTAAGGCCTGCCGGAGCCCGGTACGCTAGTACTTACCCTTCCCGATGAGCCTCTCCCTTTTCCAGCTCCTGGATCACTCCCAGTAGCACTTTGATCGTCTCCTGGCTGGAGCTGATCAGGCTCTCCATCATCTGAAGCTGTGCTTTCAAGTCTATGACTTCGGTGTGAGGCACAATTTCACGGCATTCTTCGCTGACCGCCACCGCCGTCCGGCAAGGCGGGTTCTCACCCGTTGGGGAGACGTTCCTCTGAAGGGCCTGATCGCCACACTCGCTCGCCGGGCACTGCGGCTGGGCGGGACAGGCTTGGGCGTTGTCGGCCTGGGGATGGAGCCCGTTCAGGTGCCCCGTTCTCCGCTTCTCCTCCGTGGCTGGGCACAGCGACCACTCGCTCTCCGCACCAGAGTTTGCCAAGGTGGGCTCCACGGCTTGGGCACCAGAAGCGGGTAAATAGACGGCGGCCACTTCTGTCTTAAAGAGTCTGCCCTGTGCTGACGGGTGGGTGTCCTCGGCATCAGGCAGCGCCCGCTCCAGCTTCACCGGCTGGGGATCGGGCTCTTCTGGAGGCGGCTGGATGGCGTTTGGGTGGCCGGGGCCTTTCACGCAGCTGTGGGGATCAGGGGGCTTGCAGGCTTCGGCACAGGAGTCCCCAGGAGCCCGGCCCACGGCGTTGACGTGCTCCTCGGAGAGCGCCGCCGGGTCCCTCGCCTTGTGCCCGCTGCCCGCCTTGCCGCACTCAGCGGCCTCCCCCGAGCTGGGGCCGTCGCTCTGCTCCTGCGCCTCAATTAGGAAGCCATTGTTCTGACTCTTGAAGGTGCCGGCGGGCTGGCTGCCCTTCAGGACGCCCCCTTTCTTGCGATCCAGAGGGAAGGTCTGGTAACACTTTTTGAGGTCCGGGGAAGTCTGCACCCCTGTGCTCCTGGTCACGTTGGGGATGGACCTGCGGGCGGGCACCGTCATGTACTTGCGGTAAGCGGCCGCCTTGTAGGACACGGGCTTGGCTTCCCTCCTGTCAGCAGGCGACCCAGCGGCCAGCTGCCTGTCCCGCTGCTCGCTCTGCGCCTCGCAGATGTCCTTAAAGCGCACCTGAAGGGCTTTGTTCCTCTTCTTAATCTGCCGGTTGGCGTCCAGCGCATAGCGCATCTCCAAGGCCAGGGAAGCTGCTGGGTCCGCCTCGCTTTCGGAAGGTGTGAGTAAGCATTTGCCGGGTTCCTTACTCACCATGATTCCTGCATTCAAAGAGAGCACACAGAAATGGTTACGGCCGGGATGGGGGGTGGGCACAAAAGGCCCAGTAAACAAAAACTCCTGCCTCTGAAGAAGGAGCTATCGGAAACCCTCCCAGATACCCCAGTGAGTCAGCCCGGAGAGCTGGCCCGGCTTGCAATGTGCCCAGCGTGTTCGTGTGGTCTTCCCTGTGGACTAGACCACCTGAGCGGGGCACATTTCCCTGTTAGACTAACCCACCTCCATTCACTCATCAGCCGGGCTCAAGACTTTTCTTGTTCTGTTTCAGAAATTATCCTTTCATATATTGCTGCTTCCCCCCCCCCCCTTTTTAAACAGATGGTTTATCAAATGCTATTTATTGCCCTTGAACTTTCCTCTGTCTTGAACGTGCCGTGATTAATCCGTCCTCGGATCCTAAGAGCATTGTCATTTCTGCGGGCCAGAGTCTCCGAGCCCCCAGTTCTGAGTCCACACATCTCTGCATCTCTCCCTCTAAAGCCAGAGTTTCAGAGCTATTTTAAATTGCTAATTATGGCAAGATGTGGAGGGATGTTAGTCATACCAAGTTCTCTTGATCACTAGGATGACATGGATAAAGATGAACCATTTGGGGAGCGGATGCCTCTTGTGAAATGGACTAGGGGTTCCCCACTTGGATAAAGGTGAAGGGAGATTATCTGGGGGGCAGAGTAGCCCCAAAAAACAAGACTTTGGTGGGTTTTAGGGTTTTTCCATTTTGGTATTTTCCCCCATAAGTCTCTAAAACGAAAACAATCACGGTAGTTTCTTTACTTAAATGCCTCCCCCACCGTCCCCCCCAATCCGAAGGCTTTGTGTTAATCATGCAAATTCATCCCTGGTAGATGGGGGAATGTGCCTGAAAGGCTGCAGGTGGCCGATGATTCCTCTCAGGGAATACCCGCCGGATAAAAATGCCGGATTTTTAGGAGGCAGCTTCCCAGATGTTGGGAGCACATGGAAAACCTTCCTTGAGTGTTTCACTTAAAGCAAGAAGCTGTAGTTAGGTGTGGCAATTGTCGGCAAAGATCCTGCTTTTGCCTGCATTTGTGGACAGCAACAAAGCCCTCAATCTTGCTGCCGGAATGGAGCGGCTTGCTTGGCTGGCGTGTGGGACTGCTGAGCCCAAGGCCATACCAAGGAACCGTTTAGTCTCAGAGAGACAGGGCGGTGCAGGAAAGCGAGCTCTGAGCCCCGGTCAGGAAGACCCGGGTTCAAAACCTGCTTGGGCCCTTAGTCGCTTGATCCCGGGCAAATCCCTTAACCTCCCCTGCCTCCATTTCTTTAATTGTGAAATGAGGATAATAATAACCAACACTTGCTTACCAGAGACCAGTGTTTGGAGAATCAAATGAAAAAATATTCATCAGGCCCTCAGCCTGTACTTGTCACATTGTAGGCACTTTATCAGAGTTTATTCCCTTGCCCAAAGCCCCTGAGTGAGTGCACAAGGCTTAGTCAGAGCCAACAGCCCTCTTGCTGACTCCCACGGGTGCTGAGGTTTCAGGCTCGGGAGCCACAGCCCAAGGGCTGTGTTGTGTCTTGCCGACGGCCCTGTCCAAGTGCAGGCCCTTATAAACCCTTTCACAATGGAATTAAATTCCCATTTTCAATGAGACCACTGAGGCAGGGTAAAGGAAGGGGACTTGGACAGGCTATAACTAGGATTTGAACTCAGCTCTCCACTGCTAATCTAGCTCTTTTCACCAAGATATTTAATTGACTGGGAAGGGCCTAGTTCCTTATTCCATCTCTCTCTTTTGTAAGGGAAGAAATGAGTCTAGAATGGAAAAAAAAAATACTAGTGAGAATCTTACTTTCCTGAAGAAAACAACATGACCAAACCAAACCCCACCCAAGTACAGTAGGTAGTCAGTCAGTGAGTTCCCCTACATTTATTAAGCTCTTACTGTATGCTTCAAAGAGAGGCCAAAGCTCTCCCCTGCCCTCCCCAAGCTTCCAGGCTAATGGAGCAGATGCCGCTGCCTTGTCAGCAGGATTGTCCCAGATGAGGGACAGCTCATTCACACGGGGCTTTCCTTTTGTTTTTCCTTTTGGAAGGCCAAGTAAAACTTCCAGCAGTTTGGCCATTTGCCTGATATTTTAAAAGCAACAACCAACACAAACAAACCAAGATTTTATTTTATGACTAAGATAAATTAAGCATTTTATAAGTTCTGACATAAAACGACTTAATCAGTGAACGGTTTGGAAGATAATGAAAGTTAACAATGTCTGAAGAGTCTTAGATTTTTAAAAATGGGGCTATGAGGAGTCCCCCGAGGCCGGTCTGGGCTCTGGGCTTTCATCTCTGACTTTGGAAACACGTCTCGGTTTAAGGGAGCAAAAAATGGTGGAAATGTGTGTGTGGCAATGGCGCCTGTGGAGCTTCAGTTGTCTCATACCGTATTTATGGGACCCAAGTCAAAGCTCGAGTGCTGAAGCCCCTCCCGGCAGGATCGGCCAATGGAGGGTGAAGAAAGGGCGATTTGCCCAAGTCATTGCAGAGGGACTGGAGGGAGGGAGCTCAAGAAGCCCCTCGAAATCACGGCCCATAAAGCTCTGTCATCTGTACAAGGACCTTATGAGGCAGGGGACGCGTGTTGGACTTGTTGGTACCATCTGACAGATAAAGGAACTTTGAACCAAAGCCTTTTCAGCCTCCTTTTTTTTTTTATTTTATTTTTTCTGAGTTAGCTTAGCTCATTAGGCATGTGTACCACTTTACTGCTCACTGCCTGGGTGACTATGGCCGTGTTACTTAAATCTTTCTTCTTTCCTCATCCATGAAATGGGCCAGTTGGGAATCCCTTTCTAGAGTTTAGTCTGTGTCCTGCGTCACTTGGAAGGGCTGCTCTTGGGTGGCCCGTCCGTGCGTGGTGATGGCTGGGGGAATGGCCTCCTGTGGGAGGGAGGTGATGATTAAGCAGTAGACTCCTCATGGGGGGGGGGGGTGGGACGGGACGCCGCTTGCTAGGGACCATCCCCGCTCCCTCAGGGCAGGGCTCGGTGGACAACAGGCCCTCGAGAAAGGCTCGATGGTGGTCCCTGACCTCTCCCCGCCTGTCCCCTTTTGCTGGTCAAGTCTGTCACAGTGTCTAATGGCCTCTTCCTGAAGAAGGCCTGCCTCCTAGGGGAACTCGGAACATTTTTACAAAAAGCAATTTACTGGCGATTTTTCAGCATTTTCCCTGCCATGACTGAAAAATGTGTTGGAATAAATTTGTCCTATCGTCCTATTCATCATGAACACTGCTAGCAAGTGCCCGCGGTCGGCCCGTTGTGTGGAAGGCATTCGGAAGCCTCAGCTCAGCGGTCTCTGCCCCCTAACAAAGCCACGTTGGGCCGACGGTGACTCGTGGCGAGGGGAATCGCAACCTCGCGCTAGGACTTTGGAAGATGGAGAAGCTGACCAGCTTCCAGCGAGAGCGGGGCACAGTCACAGGGGGAAGTTTGGCAGAAGATCAGCAAGAGAGTTATGGGGCCTTCTCCCCCAAGGAAGTCCCTGTTGTGGGGAACGGGACGGGAAGGATGACCCTCTGCTCTTCAAGTCTGACCTCCTGGGCAGAAGCTGGCACCGGATGTGCCATGGGGAGCCACAATGAATGCTGGCAGTGCCCGAAGGCCTCGAGAGACATTCTCCCCAGATGAGAGCTGCCCCCCAAAAATATCATCTCAGCAGGAAGATCTGAGTTCTAGGAGACAAAGGACAAGTCACTACAGCCCTCTCAGCTTCAGTTTTCTCATCTGTTAAATGGGCACACTAGCCACCCCCACCCCCAGTATTGTTATGAGAACCCAGTGAGAGATCCCTTTTTAAACCTTACAGCCTTCTAGCTGCACTCGTTGTTGTCTGTGATGAGATGGTGATCAATTTTGGTTTGTTTCTGGGTCTGTTGCTACGGTTGTAGTTTATCTGCCCTACGGCCTCCACGTTTACACATAAAATCCATCCCAGCTGGGCTCCTGGCTAGACCCCTGGCTTTCTGCACTTTATTCTCCGTTACGCCGTCCACACTGGCCTTCCTCCTGCCGCCCCCGCCGACTCCCTTCTGCCTCCCTGGGCTTCCTGGGATCCTTGATTTCGAAGCTCTGCCCCAGGCACCTCGCACTCAGCAGGAGGCCTTGGCTGGTGCTCTCGGCCGGGGGCATCCCCGTCCCTCCGCCGTGGAACGTCCCTCGCGGGTGCTTCGAGCATTTCCCTTCATGCATCTGTATGTAGATATGTTTGTGCATTATCCATGGTCCCCCAGGTACACACAGAGACTCACTCGCAGCTGCTCCTCCCCCACTGCGTTCTGGGAGCCTTATGAAGGGAGAGGGTGGTGCTTCCGCCTGTGTTCCCAGCCCCTCGTGGCCCATTCCCCGGCCTGTAGGTCGGGCTCTGTAACTGCTTGTTCATTGATTGCAGCCGGCAAGATCGGCTGAAGGGCTGCAGGCGGGCAGGATCACTCCCCGGGCTTCTTGGATTTAGCTCGTGATTCAGTGGGACATCGCTCCTTCATGAATCATGGAAGAGCCGGCGCTTTCTTGTTCGCTCCCTTAAGCCCAAAGTCGGAGTGTGTGCGGTGGCCAATTTAGGCTCATGAGCGGGAAGGGGCTCTCTGAGCGCCGGCTGTGCTGGAACTGTTCTGCCCCCCGAAGTTGTGGCTCCCTTCCGGGCGGGGTCTCCGAGCAAAGGCTAATTGGCGTCTCGCTGTCTCTGGGGCAAAGGATTCTTTTCCTAGTACAGGTTGAACTCTGTGGCCTCCGAGCTTCCTTCCATGTCTGAGATTCTGTAAATATCTACTTTTTTCCTTATTAACAACACTCAAATAACGTCTTTCATTTCCAATCTCTTTGAAGATACCGAGAAAGAGGTCTATTTTTTTCTTCCAACTTTTATATTGTCCTGATTTTACAAATAACAATGGGACTTGGGTAATTTGTTCTTTATAGAATTTCAAAGAATAAATTGCTGTTCTTGCAAGTTCATTACCCAGCCTTGGAAAGAGTCCACATAAATATGTTTTAGGCCAAAACTCAATCCCCTTCCCAGGATTCTTTCCATACATCTGATGGCTGCAGACGTCCTTCCCTGTTGTTTACAATTATGAGCCTCTTTGTGTAAGAAACCCTCTAGGCTGTCTCTTCTTAGTACATCTTTTAAAATAACTAGGACATTGATTTTGCCCAGTTTGGTTTATCATTTGATGAGGATCAATTGAAGTAACATAGGGAAGGCACTTTGGGCATCTTTAAAAAGCCAGAAAAATAGGAGCAGTTTCCCTTACTCTGGGGCTCCGAAGGATTTCGTGATTCCTGAATTTTGGATTTAACTGAAGTCTCTTTATAATGTTGATTCTTTAAGAGTTGGTACAGCCTCGAGCCCACTTCCCAACTCAGCTTGGTTTGTCCTTGGATAACAGACACATAGGTCATCCTGAATCCTGATCCTGAAGCTTTCCTAGCTAGGGAGTCCTTGCCCTAATTGGGAATTACCAGTATTGCCCTTGAGAACCAAGGTCCCTCTAGTCCCACTCAGAGATGAATGACTGTGTTTTCCAAGATCATGTCCGTAAACACAAGCTACGACCCATTCCTCTGCGCTCTTCTTCAGTCCCTGAGAGCTATCTGAAAATGCAAAATGGTACCCTGAAAGCCAAGAACCCTGGGAACCCAGCGGGACCCATACAGAGCCATCCACGTGGGCCGTAACATAATATTGAAGCAGCAAACAGTTGATTTCCAAGCTATTTTAAAGAAGAGGAAGGACCCAAATATAGCAGGTAATGTTAATTGCACCCCCAAAGAAGTGATGAAGAAGAGACCAGAAGCTCTGAACATGCTCACTCTCTAATCCCTGTGAAATCTTGATAATAACAATCTAGACATCTCTCCCATCCAAGTATCTTTGATGAATCAGGGAAGCAGAACAGGCGGACTTTTGCGAGTGATTTTGCTCTTTTAAAATGACTCTTCACTGAAATGTATCAAAAATGTAAGATCCCATTGTGTTGTGGTATTAAAAAATTTGACTCGGGAGAGCAAAACTCTGCTGGAAGAGTCTCTTCCCATTTGGTGTCTTTCTCGTTTGTGTGAGTTAAGATGATTCGGGATCTCTTTATAGATGTCATCCGAGAGTTCTTTGTTCAGAGATCCAAAGCACGAGCCGAGCAGATTGATGCTGGTGTCGTTCAGAATATCCACGTGTCAGTCCATAAGGGAGAGGGCTTCCCGAGGTCTGTTCCTGCTTCTCCCATGATTGTATCCAGCCCAAGAGGACTACCAGGTTCCTCAGGGAGTGAGGATTGTCGGGATGTAACCTGTCAGCTGGTTATTTATTGCATAAATCCATCAGTGTGGAGAATCTGAGCAGGAAGTGCGGATGGACAAAGAGCTGAATCCAGAATTCAATAAGAAGCAAACAGTAGGCTTGATTGCAGCGTTTACAAAGTTGTTAACAATACTCTCCCGATCTTGTTTTATGGTTGCAAATTATGAATACTATGATTGCTGAAGAATCAAACTTTGAGAGACAAATTATGAGTAAGAGGTGGCTTGGGTATGTCATGGACAGTGAAGAAAAGGGAGCAAAAGAGAAGGAAAAGCTATTCCTCGGGAAATTTCTGGCTCGAAAAAGAAATGGATCCATCATTCATTGAGAGAGGAGAGATACTGACTGAGAATGCTGACTGCCCTACAGGAATGGCTCCGGGATGCTGATTATTGTGATGTGCACTGCTAAGTGAGATCAGAGGGGGATGTTTGGTGCTGCTGGTGGTCTTGGTGGCCCAATTGATTAGACTTAACTCTTAGATAACTGAATAGATAACAAAATTAGACATTTTAGTGTTGGGAGGATAATCAGTGGGAATTGGTTGCCCCTTTCTTCACTTTGTAGAAGAGAGTATTGTCCCAGAGAGTTAGGGTGCATTTCCCTGCATTATTGCTGGTTGATTGGTAAGAGTCATTATCTTAACCCAGGTCTTCCAAGTCCATATCTAGTCCTTACCACATAGTATCATTCTGTTGAGCTGAAGATGACATTTTTTGGATGCATTCATAAATGAACCTTCAAAATTAGTCATGGGATGTGTGGTTTAGGTACCTAGCAATTTCAAATTAGAGATGAATTATTATATGTATTACATTATGTTATATTATGTTGTGTTATATTATATTATACTATATTAATATTATACAGATGCCATCCCAGACTGAAGAACAGTGACCTCATAGGTCTATAGAAAAAATACAAATATTTATTTGTGGGAAACACTGAAAGTATTAGACTGTCAGTGACAGCAGCCCCCAAAGAGCTAGATTTTATCATTTTTGATGACATTTTGAAAGAACAGATGTAATGAGAAGGAGGGAGAGCTCGAGACTTTTGAAAGACCTCTGGTGCCTTGAATGGAGCTTCTCTAGGAGATTCCTTGAAGGGCATGGCCAGAGTTGGCCACGGGAAGAGGCCTGCATGGTTTGGGATTGAGAGCTGTGGAAGGGTCACTGACAATAATTCTAAGTATCCCTGAAGTATTGATGAGCAATGAGTTTCAGAATTTTTTGGACCTCATATTCACCCGGACTTTTCTCCCTTGGTTCTTTGCCCCGGACCTGAGCCTCCGTCAGCATGGGGAGGAGCCTCGTTTTGCTACTTCTAGCCTATTTCGTAAGCTTGACTTTTGGCCATAGGATAGGATGCCACATAAGATGATGGAACAAAATCCAATTTGGAATATCTAAACAGAGGCTGTTGCCAAGAAATGCCTCAATACACATTGAGCCGGGAAGATCTCACCAGTGCCTGCTCAGCAGTCTGGATAGCCCAGAAAGGGCCGGGGGGGAGAGGGGGTATCAGCTTTCCTGGTGGCTGATCCACCGTTAGGGCACCTTGAAGTCAGAGACACAGACTCCCATTTGAGCTGAATTTGGCCAGCTTTTTATTTTACAGCTGGGGGAGCCTAGACGTTTGGCAGTTTGGCTGGAGGAAATGGTAACAAAAAAAGTGTTGTCATCGTAATTATACCGATGACAGACTGAAATTAAAAGGCCTTCATTCAGAGACTTCCTGTGGGCTCAGAAAGAGTTAATTGTGAAATCGGCTTCCTTGGCGCCCCTTGGATGTTCAAAACTGGAGCCGTCCTTTTTCTCGGGGCACAAATCACAGCTCGTCTAGTAGCTGCTAAGTTGATTTTCCAGCCTCATTTACTCATACGATGAATAGGTATTTTTGGACATATTTATTCTCTTCCATGGAGGTCACTGATTAACATTTTTAAGGCCCCCAAAGGACAAGATAACAGAGTCGATCCGATGGCTGAATGTTCTTGAATAAAGAATCAATGCATTGGGTGTGGGGGAAGCTGAGCTAGTAAATCAGGGGCTTCCCCCTGGGTCACAATGTAGGTATTTGGGCTTTTTGCTTGTTCTGACAAGGAAAGTAGAGCAAAAGATACAGGTTTACAGTCATTAAAAGATCAGGCTTAATGAGGTAAAAATTTGCATTTTGAAAGTAAATACTGTTTTCTAATGACTCTTACTATGATTTTACTGGACCTACCCTAAAGAGTACAAACCAATCAAAATCATTACTGCTGTTGTATCTGAGTGGTTAAAGTGGATCCGTGAATATCTGCTGTTCAGTTAGCAGCATCTCCATGCCTTCCCTCTTCATTCTATCTGTTCCTGTACCCCCAGGTAAAGGTAAACTGTGTCCCAATTATCGCAAGTTCTCTAGTTGTGGGCACCAAATTAATGAGGTCTTACTCCCTGTTTAGAGCCAATTCAGGAGACATTTGTAAAAGTGAATTGGGTTGATGGTTGCTCTAGGGCATGTTCAATGGAGAATTTCAGAGCACTCCAGCTACATCACCTGCTTGGCTCCTTGGATTTCCTTTTCCCATTAGCTCCCGTACCATTCTCCGTAACTGAAATAGGGGCTTGGGATTTCTGCGTTTGTGCTGCTGACAATAAAAATAACGGGCGTCTTGGCTGTGTAAAGTCTGTCAGAGGTTTTCCACACTTGGTCCCTCTCCCTCCCAGACCTGCCTGACGTGTGGACTCCATCTGTCTACACCTGTCTTCACCTACATCCAGACCTCTCTTTGTGTCAGCAGCTACGGATGGACGTGGGCAGACTGCTTAGGAGCAGGAAGTTTCTCTCGGACTCTGCTCAGCCCTCACTAGGAACTTGACTGACTGATGGAGGAAGCAAGTGCTTCTTTGCCTTCAGCCAGTTCTGACCATCTACACTGGCAGCTCTTCCCTGATCCCAAGGGCTAATGGGAATTCCCAATGAGGAGCGATTATGTCGGGGATTGTGGGGAAATAAGGGAGCTTTTGGGGAGAGCTGAAGCATGAGCGGTCCCCGCCTTAACAGAGCTTGCAGTCCCAGGGGGAGACAGCAAGGAAGATGGCTGCACAAGGGAAGGGGCCAGTGGCAGAAGGGGGAAGAAGGGGCAGCCACGAGACCCGAGAGGGGTCGCTGAGCAGGGGGATAATTCCAGGCAGGAGGTAAGAGGTGGGAGCTGGAGGCAGAGCATATCTCCAGAGGCTTTCAGTGCCCAGTGGGAGTGTGTATCCGAGCCTGGGGGAGACTGGGAGTCAGGAAGTTTTCTGTTTCCCCTACCTTTGTGGGTATAGCTGTGAGTCTCTGTTTGTGAAGGGGTCAGCCTCTTATTGTTAATAACTAGAAATCTGACTAGAAAATAACCACCTTCTTCTGTGTTTGTTTACTCTATTATTCCATCAGCTGAGAGAGACATTCGGTCTGGTCTTTCACCAACTGGGGTTTCTGTTATCCAAGATGCTAAGTCTTATTTCCATTGGCTCGCAGGAATCAGCCCTAGAGCTGGAAGAGGTCTCACAAGCTGAGTCTGCTCCCTTCATTTTACAGAGAAAAAGCTTTGACAGAATGTATTCTTAGAGAAAACAAAGTCTGGGGGGTGGGGTTTGACATATTTACTCCTTCTTAAGGCAACTTTGCTATCAGAGAGACAGAGACAAAGGGAAGGAAAAGGGGGAGGGAGGGAGGGAGGGGGAAAGAGAGAGAGAGAGAGAAGAGGAGAGGGGAGAGAGAAAGAGAGAGAGATTGAGATTGAACAAAACTAATCAAATAAACAATGAGACGATGATATGCAGTCATGGAAGCAGTTTGGTTCAATGGAAAGAGGATTGGGCTGATACCCAAGGACCTGAGTTCAGGAAACTGAGGTAGACAGACTCAATGGGCCCTTAAATGGAGTGTTCTTTCTGCAATCACAGACTGATAGGATCACGTGGGACCCTGGGTCCCATACATCTCCATTTAATGGAGGCAGCCCAAGATACCCAAGGGACCGTTCAAGTCCTCTTGTTCCTGGGCACATTTGGGCTCTGGGCAAAGCTGCCCTTTCTCCACGATCCCATTCTGGGCTCATAGAATCCAATTCCTTCATTTTACGCATGAGAAATCTGAGACCCAAGAAAATAAAGGGACTGCTCCCCGGTGAGGCAGGGGTGGAGAAGAGCCTGGAAGACTGATTCCCTTATATCCGATAGTTTTCTTCCTGCACCAGGTCAAAGGACAAGTGTTTTGACCATGAATTCCCAGTCTTCTACCTGTAGGGGAGAGTTCCTGCTTGTCTCTCTGCCCAGTGACATGGCCGCCTTGCCATAATTGAATGTCTATGGTGGGAGTTCTGTTTGGAGGTAAACATTTACTACACATGCAATCATCTGGACTCCCAGGTGTCATCTGTCTTCCTGGCAAGACTGTGCAGGCCCCTATATGTTATCTGCAGCTCCAAGGCTCGCTCAATATTTTTCATTGAGGTGGCAGTGAGATATGGACCAGGAGGCACCCCAAGGGCCCACAGCCGGTCCACAAGCTGACTCTGGAAGGCCTTGGAGTCATTACGAGGGGATAAGCCAACAGGAAGGACTGAAAGACACCCTTTTGGTGGACGGTTTCTATTTGTAATTGGACAGTAGGAAGTGTAGAAAACATTTCTCAGGGGGACTATAGAACCTGCATAAAGCTGTTGCTTTATGCCTTGTGGCCTTCTTTCCCTTAATTCTGCCAGAAGAGCAAATCCTGACTCAGTTTCCTTTCTAGATCTTTTGTCTTGATTCCTAGGGCAGTCATGCTGAGATTAGGGTAACTGAAGGAAACAGAAATAAGTATTCCCTAAATAGAGCAATGGAAATGTTGGAAATGTGTTAAAAGTGTGCTTGCTGAAGTGTCTCCCTGAAGATTGGAAGGTGCAGGAGGACATGTTTGCAGAAGGCTAATCCCTGGGATGAGGAAGGAGGAAAAGAAAGGGAAGAAAAGAAAAAAGGAAAGGAAAAGAAAAGAAAAAGGAAAGGGCAAGAGAAGGGGAAAGCAAAGAAAAAAAGTTAGATTCTTGGGACATTTTGGGTGTTGAGTGACCTGCTATGCCCTCTCCCAACCCTGTGTAGTGTAGCCATGACCCTGGAAATGTGGGACCCCTTGAGCCAGGTTGAAAATGCTTCCTACTCAGGCCTAATTATGGACACTGTCTGCATGGAAACCAGCTTCTTTAAGTCCCGAGGCATTCGTCACAAGAAGGGTCGGGATCCCCATGATGGGCTAAGTTTTTGTTTTTCTCTGTTTTTCTTTGTTTTTTGTTTGTTTGCTTCTCTTTGTTTTTCTTCACTTTGGTGAAGGGACAGTGGGATCCTGTACCCTTGATGCATTCAAGGATGGGCTTCCCCAAAGTGAGTTCTTAGCTTTCTGCTTTCCTCGTTTGGGCTCTTGGTGTGTTTATCCGGGATGTCTGTAGGGCCGTTGCATTTAATTCCTTAAAAGTGTATTTTCTGACTCTCCTGTCAGCTTCAGTGATTCATCCATTCCTGTCCTATCCCAGCTGGAAATCCGAGTGGATGTGGATGTATCTTAAGTACAGAACCTTGGTTTTTCCATGACAGATAGCAGAAAAGTAAAGGGGAATAAGTTTGAACACGCTTTGATTTGGAACGTTAGCTTTTTATTTGTTCATTTTGGCTTCCACCTCTCGATGGCCGTCTGTGGCCGGGGTTGGGCTGTAGTTCCCTCCGATCCTCCCCGTGAGCCCAAGCAGAGCTGGACATTCACTGTATCTCATTCTGAAGCAGTGCCCGCTTGTCTTGGAAGAGGATCCAGCTCTTCTCTGCTCCTGTGAGTGAGAAGCTTTGCCTAGGCCTGGGAGCAGCAGCACAGGGCCTGCCTTCCCTTGGGCCCTTTGCCTCCGACTTATTGCGCTGGTCCTGCTCAGAGTGAGGAGGGACCTTCAAGGCCACGGGGCCTTTCTTTATTTTACACTTGAAAAAACCTGCGTCACGGAGAGGATGAGGTCACCGAGGGATTGGGGACCAGAGACTGACCGGGCCTTCCACACAGCAGACTCGCTCCCCCCAAGCCAAGAGCTTTGCCAGGCTATTAACGAAGAAGAATTGGATTTGTTTGAGTGCCTAGAGCATGTGACTTTACTGGGGAGGGAGAAGGCTTAGTTCCTGTGCTCAAGAGAATTCCAGATGCCTTTTGCATTCCCAACATATATTAAAGTAAACTTAAAGTGCAAATCAGAAGGTCTGGCAGTGTCTCTGCCGATCATTTGGCATTTAATGGTATGAAAATTCAGGCTGCGGAAAGCTCGCTCGGGCCGGGCGGCCACAAAAGCCTCACGGCCGAGGTGAGACTTCAGTGGGGCCCCAGAACCTGGGGGGGAATAATACTAAACAAGGGGGCGAGCAGGGCCACCAGGCACCTGGGCCGTGTTTATTTTGAGATTGTGAGCCAAGGAAACCGCCCCTGGAGGTTTCAAGGTTGTGTGACCGGCACAGGGACACAAATCACAGGCCAGCTCTTTTAAGGCAAGAGCAAAGGGTAGCACAGGTCACACAAGCAAAGTCGGCTCCCCGAGCCATTCAAAGAAATGAGATGTCAGTGGGTTATGGAGGCTTACGGAGGGAGGGTTGCCATACTCTGGGTGATCTGCTTAATTTGAAATGAAGACAGTCCAACCTGCTCCTAATAGAATTCGGTGTTACCGTGGAGGTGAAGGGAGGGAGCCCCAAGGTGGGCAGGATGACAGGGGAAATATTAAAAAGGCGCTGTGAAAAATGGGCCTCGGCCGCAAAGCCCTGACGCGGAGCTAGCTTGGAGGGTTTTTCCCACAGTTGGCACATAGTAGGCATTTAATAAACGCTTGTTCAATTGAATTGGTAAAGTTGATGGGGAAAATTGCCCAGGGAGCATTTTTAAGATTAAAAATAGGAGATAGGAAACCGAGGGGAGAGCTGTAGCTAGAAGTTTGCGATTGGGCCTTGCTGCCTAACAGGGCGACGTACCGTCTTTTATTCACAGGAGAAGTCAATTGAGAGTCACATTCTGGTGTGACAGTTATGTTATTGAGAGTTTTGGAGCTTCTCCACATTATGTGTGGGTGACTCTGGGTCAGTGGAGCCGTTTCCAGCGAAAAGAATAGAAGTTTCACTCCAAGTTCCTTTTTGCTTTGTATTTGGGGAGTCTAGTACAATGGCTGACACATTCGGTCCTTAATAATGAACGAAATTAAGCAAAGAAACACATTTGTCAATTCAAAGGGATCTAAAATCTGAGAAGAGGATTTTCACATTTCCTCAATAAATGATACAAATATTTAGAAGTAGGGCCTGCTTCCTTGGGAGACCAGTCAGGAGAGAAGAAGGCTGGGACGGGGACAGAGATGAAGGGGGCAGATGGGGGAGCAGGAGGTTCCCAAGCAAGCATTAAGCTGTTTAGGTCGCTTATGTGACTTGCTTCCTGCTCCGCGTTCTGGCAGCGGCCCCTCCGAGTCCTCTTGGAGCATCCGCCTCTCTCAGAGGCTCCTCATCAGTGGTTGGTGGGCTTTGGAGCCTGGAGAAGGCCCCCAAATGGGAGAGCCAGGCCAGACCTGGCCTGGAGGGCAGGAAAAAAGGATTTTACTCTTTCCTGAGGGAGGAGACAAGGGCAAGGGACCTTGGACCCTGCAGGCAATAGTCAGATCCTGGGGCACTGAGCAGGAAAATAAACCTGGGCAACTTTGCTCGGGCAAGACTTGGAGTCAGAAACTTTGGGCCATGTTCTCTCCATCCTGCAGATGAAGAAACTGAGGCAGGGAGAAGGAATAGTGACAGTCTGGATCTGAACCTGTAGTAAGTGCTAGTCCCTTAGTCCCTTCCCTTCTGCCAGCCTCAAGTTTTCTATCTGCAAGATGGGTATGCTGATGGTTGTACCAGCTCCCTCGCAGAGTAGCTGTGGGAATCAGTGGCGCTAGATGCTTGTTGCCAGGGCAGGGCGGAAGACTTAGAAGCTATTGTTCTGTATTCCAGAAGCACATCAGGCTTTCCAGGGAAGGCCTCAAAATCCCCAATCTCCAGGTTGTAAGTAGAACAAAAGAAGTCTTTAATCCCTAACCCAGATGCTCTTTTTTTCCTGGATCCTCTGTTTTTGCTCACGGTGTGGGTGTTTAAGAAACGGGAAATCGCCGTTTAAAATTAATGGACAGCATTTATAAAACACTCAATTCTGTTTGGACAGAAGGGATGCTGGGCAGGTGCCGGCAATCCCGCTTTCCTGGGTACCTTATAAAACCAGGTGTCCCTGGAGGGCAACGAGAACCAGGCCGTTTGGCTGTCAATAAAAATCCCAAGTGACCCATGGGTCACAGACTCGATGGCCTGACACCGTCACCTTGTCCCATTGGATCAGGCAGCGTGCTGCCCTTCCTGTACAGGCTGAGAATGTCCCCCTGGGGTTGGTGATTTCATTCTATTCAATACAATATTATGAAGCTCCTACTGTGCGTAGGTCCTGTGTGAGGTTTGGAGTGCCAGAGACCCTTTTCTGTTCCCAGTGGAGGCTCCAGAGGCATTTCCAGCTGAACATGTCCAAAGGAGAACTCCCCTTTCCCCACAGACATCCCTGTGCCCAATGTCTCCCAGGGACCTCCTCAGCCTCCCACGCACCTGGAATTGCCATCCTGGGCTCTAGACGCTCTGTCTCCATCTAGTTTTTGACCAAGTCTGACCAGTTCTCCTGTCCCATCTCTTCTCTCCTTTTGACCCCAATTCCGGACCCACTGCTCCGTAGCCTGGAGGGTTGCTGGAGCCTCTGATTTGGTCCAGTTGCCTTGCGCTTCCCTTCTGTCCAAACCTTGCAGACTGATTGCTATGATGCGTAAATGTTGGACCCTCCCGTTCTCCTGCCAAAGCTGCAGTAACTCCCTGTTGTCTCTAGGATAAAGTATAAATTCAAGGCCTTCCCAATCTGGCTCACCTTGACTTCAGGCTTCCTGCGCCTTATCCCCCCTATGTGCTCTACTGCCCTATCCACCACCTTCCATAAAGGACATTCCCTCTCCCTCTGTGGCTTTTCTCCACCCATCCCATGCCTGAGATCCTCTCTGCCCTAGCCTTCCTTCCCCCTTCTCATCCAAGGCTCGCCTCCCTGCCACCCAGAACATTTGTGAAGCACTTACTCCCATAACTAATCCCTCTAGCCACATCACAATTTACTCTCTTATCTTTCAATATAATTTATTCCAACATGCAATACATTTCCTTTGCTGAGTGTGGTCATCAGGAGTGGTCATCACTGCTGTCTGTCTACTCCTTGGCTGGGAGCCTTGGGTCTTCTCAGGGACATTTGGCTGTAATCACCGCCCTCCTTGACCCTTTGAACCAACTTCCACCATGGAGATTTGACCACAAACAGAATCAGTTTGAAAATCAAGAACTTCGTACCCCGGCACTCTCTGGAGTCATTGAGTCGTGCCATTTTGGTTCATCTGGGCCCACTGGGCCCACAGACTTCTTCATGTTTTGGTCCAAGTGTTTCATGGTGGTCTCCCACGTCCTTGGTGATTTCCTTTCACTTTGATTGTTGGTAACAAGTTATAAGCTGCTCATGGCTGCTGTTCATCTTTCCGTTGTTTCATTTTAATTCTTCTGGGATCATAGTCTTGCCAAAATGAGGAATCAGAAGGTGTCTTGAGAAGTGAAAGGGATGGGATTGTTAGCATCAAGTAATGGATGAGCTGCTGCATCCAAGAGGGTCATGAGACCTCAGGTACAGGATTATGGAAAACCTTATTAACCATTAGCACTGACCATTAATTAGTTAGCATTAAATAATGCTAATTAACCATTAGCCCCTGGAAATGGCTGCTTAGGGAGCCAAAAGCCTCCTCCCCATCGCAGGGTTTCCAAGTCAACACAAGCCAATCTTTGCTAGAGACACCATGATGGGCCTAACTTTTTGGGAAGGGATTAGAGTAGTACCTAGTAAAGAACGTGGGATTTCTTGGTTCCCAGGGATGGTAATTCATGGGACATTATTAATTATGGAAAGAAAGTCATCTTGCAGATGCGAAAAATTACAACATTTCAAGAAATGGACTTTTTCTTTTTTAAAATCCTAATCCAATTCTCCATATGGATCTTCTTGTCAGTAGCATAAATGTCCCTTGAAGTTCAACTTTATTGAGTAGATGCCGAGACCGACTAGGCTGTGTCTTCTCGCAGATCAATAAAGTTTTTCCCTGAACAGCTGTGTTTTGTGTGGCACTGAGCAATTTCTGAAGCTCTCTCCTGATGAGGGAGTGAAACCCTGCAGAGGTTAATGAAATGGTGTAAGATCTGCCCATTCCCATGAGACAGGGACAGGCTTGGAACATGGGGATCCTGCGGCATCTTTAAGGTGCTTGCTCTCTCCATTGGACTGCGTCCCCTTGCTTGGCCATAGGCCGAGGAAACACCTGGATATATTCAGTAGATTTTGTATTTTTTAAACACTAACCCAGATAGTCACGGCTGATTCACATAAACTTGGAGCCATTACTAAGTAAGAAACAATAAAAAAAACCAAAACAATAGCATTAGCACCACCGTGGACAACAACACAACAGTGATTAAAAATGTATGTAGCATCTTAAGATTTGCAAGGCACTTTTCCAATATTATTTTATTTTACCTTCCCCACAATCCTGGAAATTAGGTGCAATTATTATCACCGTTTGACAGATGAGGCAGCTGGATATTAGGGTTTTCTCGATTTACGTGATGTAGGGCAAGGAACGGCCTTTTCATCTATTCAAAAATTCTGTTGGTATGCAAGAAGGATTTATTGCTTAATTGTAAATTCCTTCAGGGAAGGTTTCCTTGTCTGTAAAATGGGGATAATAACAAAGCCAAATTATCAGGGTTAGTGTGAAAAAAAACTTCAAATCAGGGCCCAGTCATAGCCTGGGCATCCGTTGTCTAAGGACATGGAGCTAAATTTGGAGAAGTGATGAGAATTTCAATTTCAATTAGAAATTTTGATGGAATGGAGCTTTTCAAGGTGAATTCCAAATGAGAAGCTGCCAGCATTTCGGGTGGTCTTTATCCTTTGATCTTGTTGCTTGTGAGTCCTAAACATTGAGCCTTTTTTCCTACATGAACTCAGAATTTACCACAGAATTAACATGTCTGCTTCCACAGCCATGTGGATATCAGTAGAATGACAGGGCTGGCATTGAGTCTGAGAGTTTAGACCCCTGGGTTGAATTGGAGTGCTCCTTGCTTGCTCTAGCGACTGACTGCCCCCTGTCCTTCCCTGTAAAGGAAAGGGGCCGGACTAGCTGATCCCCATATTGACATCCTGATACACTGGTCTATTTTGACCATTTCAGTCAAAAAAAAAAAAAAAAAAAAGCAGTATTTCAGCCTTGATTTAGTAGATCACCTTTTCCTGGAGGATTAGCTCTCATTTGGAAATCAACTCCTCCTCCTTCCTCGTCACCGTGACCCTCTCCCCAAATATATAATCGAAACATTTGCTCCTGGAACAAAGATTTTTAAATAAAATAAATTATAATCTTTTCAATTAATTGGCAGTGATTTTCCATGGAAGTATAATCTTAATTTTAGAGGTTTCTGCTACTTCCCTAGACAAAGATCACTGAAAAATGAGACCGATTGGCACTTGGGGGAAAAAAATGTTTCCTATCTGCCCCTGCCCTATGCCTGGGTCTTTGTCCCCATTTTTTATCTGTAGTATAACTGGTTAGCGCAGAGAGTAACACGGACAGTGAGGAAGAACTGAACTTAAATTCTACCTCTGGCAGGTACCCTAACTCCTGCCTGCCTCAGTTTCCTCATCCATAAAATGGAAATAAAAATGGCCCCTACTTCGAAGGAGTTATGATAATCAGATGACTGTGCATGCAAATGTATGTATGTGTGTGTGTATATACATATATATATATATATATATATGTATGTATATATATGTGTGTGTGTATGCATTTATATATATATATATATATATATGCCCATGTATGTGTGTCTATATTTTATGTATATATATATGTGTGTGTGTGTGTATATATATATATATATATATATATATATATATATATATATGTATATATATGTATATATAGTGCCTATATATATAAAGTATCTATATTTGTGGTAGATGATATATGGAAAACTTGAATCCCATCCCCAGTGATGCAGAAACACTGGCAGTGGCCTTCAGGGCACTCCTGCTTTCTCCCATCAACAAAGCACCTCACTCAAACCCCGGATGTGGCAAAGATGGGTCAGGACTTTTTCTCTTTATTATTAGCTGTTTTTATTTTTCCTTGATCTGTTAGCAGCTGCTTTAAATAGAAATACTTGTTCTTTAAAACCTTCTAAATCATCTCCCCTGAAGCAAGCTTCCAGCTCGACATTGTGGCCACCACCTTCCAGTTCTACGGGTCAGAAAACAAAACACCCACTGGCCCATGCTTGGCCTAAAGGAGGTTGGGATGGCTTGGCTTCTTTACTTTGTCCTGACTGGTTTTGTTTTAATTCTGCCCCCAGTTTTTCCATTTATTTTCCCAGACCTGATCATTCTACCTTCTTCAAATTTAAAATGGACAACTTAACTCTTTATCCATATCATTATTTTGGTCCCTCAGAGAGTTTGCATAGGCTGAGTAGCCTGGTGGTCATAGCAAGACATAGGTCTGAATTTCTCCTCCGAGGCTTATTAATTATGTGACTGGAGTAAAATTCCTTAATCTCTCTGGGCCTCAGTTTTAGTAACTAGAGAATGGAGATGATTATATAGAGATAAATAGATAATGTATGCATATAATATGTCTATATCTGTGTCCTTTATCTATCTAAATATATATGTATTTGTATGTGTGTATGTGTATATATATAGTATGTATATATATGTATACACACAGATATATATTACATATAGTGAATATATATATTATATATAGTGAATATATATATATATGTATATATATATGTATATATATATGTGTGTGTGTATATGTGTGTGTGTATATATATATATATATATATATACATACACACAGAGACAGAGAAAGAGAGAGACAGAGAGAGAGAATGAACTTTGGTCTCCAGTGCCATTAAGAAGTTTAACTATAATAATGTATGTAAAATGCTTGCTAGCCTCAGAAGCTTCCGGGCTCCAGTTATCACTGTCATTGCCATCTCCATCATCATCATTTTTCAAATGGCAATTATTGGTTCCATCTTGATTTCACCCTTAAATTGTCATTAGGAAGTGCTTGATCAGAGTCTTGGGGGAAGCAGAGAAGTCAGAATACCGGCGTCCCCGTGCTTCGTTCTTGCTCCTTGTTTCCTTTGTGACTCTCGGGAGGTCCCTCTGCCCCTCCTGGGCCGCAGTTTCCTGTAATCATGAACTTGTATCTTTTTAACCAGGTGCTCATTGAGTCCCAAATCTCTGATCCTCTCATCCCTTCTCACCCAGATGTGCGTTCTCAGCGTGCGTAGGGATCCCTCACTTTTGTCAGTAAGATTTTGGGGTTGGGAGTCCTCTCCATTTTTTCCCCTTATTTCTTTTAGTAACTTTTCAGCCCTGAATAAAGCTGGCTGGAAAGGAAAAGTAGCCTAAACACAAGAGGGCACTGAAGTGGCAGCTTCGGGCGGGGATTCTCATCTCTCTCTGAGTTGGCTTTGATTTCTATGATCTGCGGCAGTGGGGTGGGGGGGTGGGGCCTTCATTCTCAGATCTGTGAAATTTGTGCAACCCTGCATGGCTGTGGGGGTGGGGGTGGGGGGTAGTTCGAATCTATGTAAGGGGGAAAACACCCATCAGTGGCTCAGCGGCTTGGCCTGTTGTGCCCTTCCAAACCACACAGGACCAAATCATATTCCTCTCAGAAATAGCAGGTAGCACCCGGGCCGTGGGGCTATGGCAGCCAGGGAAGCTCGGTGGAAGCAGGAGTCTGGATTTCCTGGGGAGCAGAGGCTGCTCTCTGCAAGCCGCCCCCGGACTCTCCAGGTCCTGTCACCTTCCCCCTCCCAGGCTTCTACATGGAGCCTTGTTGTGGGAATGACAGCAGATAGAAGCAGTCCTGGCAACCACAGTGATAAACACAATGGCCACGCTTCAGGAAATTAGTCAATGCCATGGAGATGAGGGGGAGAGGGAAGCAGCAGATGGGTCCAAATCCTGATTGAGACACCGGCGGCTGGGTGAACCCCAAATCAGCCTCAGTTTCCTCACCAGACTGTGTGAGGACCCAGTGAGCTAGAAAGAGTCTCAGAAATATTAAAGTGCTGTAGAAATATTGGCTAGTTCTCTTGTTACTGTAGTTCTGACCGGACGGATTTCCCCAAGGTGAATCTTGGTGCGTGTAGCCGAGGGTCCCATAAAGGAGCCCCCTTGGCAAATGGAGGGGGTGATTTCTAGGCAGAGACTCTGCCGAGAGAAGTTCCCGACTCTCAGACAGATCCCCTCGCTGGTGATGTTTATGGAAAGAGACAGCAATGACTGCTCCTTCTTCACCATGAATACTGAGTGTGCAAAAGGGGCGCCGCGCTCTCTTTGCGGGTCTGCTCTTCATTTCTTCCTCATCTTGCGGCCTGCTTATCATTTCTGTCATGGCCTATGGTTTACTGCTTTTAATGCTACACCCAGGACCACATTATTAAGGATTAAATTGGATTTTTCCATAGTAACTGCAATATAAACTTCAACTAGCATTTGGCCCTGCTGCTTATTCCTGGTGCACCTCATTCGTCCTTAGGGCAGTCTCTAGTCTACACGGGCAAGGGAACCCTCCGTCAGTGACACCTTAAGACGTTTCTTGGGCCAATGTTCTCACTAAGAGAAGGGGCCCGAGTGATCAAGATGGCGGCTCTGGACTTGGTCACTGCTTTGTATCCATCAGGGGAGACCTAATGACAACCAGCTAACTTAGTAATTCCCTCCACTTCCTGCGCTGTGCTGGGTGCTGGCCGAGACACAACACTGAAATAAAATAAAATTCCGTCCTCAAGAGACTACAGCAGCATGTATGTGCTTCCTTAAGGGTCAAAAGCATGACTATATCCTTGAAGTCAGCAAACATTTATTAAACACTTCTCAGGTTCTAGAGAAAGACTGTAACTTAAACCAGGGAGAGCCTCATTTTGCTCGTTTTTCCAAATGAGAGGAGTATGTACTATGTAGTATGAACTGTGTAGTGTACTGTCTTCCTGCTTGGATTATTACAGGTAAAGTGCAGGGCAAATGTTTCAAAAGAATGGAGCTATTATTCATTCATCCACCAAATAGTTATTAAGTCCAACATTCTATGCTGCATGTTAAAGGCCATGACAAAACAAAAATGTCTCAATAAGCTTATCATTTCCTTCCTTCCTTCCTTCCTTCCTTCCTTCCTTCCTTCCCTTCCTTCCTTCCCTTCCTTCCTTCCCTTCCTCTCTCCCTCCCTCCTTTCTTCCTTCCTTTCTTCTTTCCTTCTCTCCTTTCCTCCCTCCCTCCCTCCCTCTCTTCTTCCCTCCCTCCCTCCCTCCCTTCCTTCTTCCCTCCCTCCCTCCCTTCCTTCCTTCCTCCCTTCCTTCCTCCCTGCCTTCCTTCCTCCCTTCTCTCCCTTCTTTCCCTTCCTCTCTCCCTCCTTTCCCTCCCTTCCTTCCTTCCTCTCTCCCTCCCTCTTTCCCTCTTTCCCTTCCTCCCTCCTTTTTTCTTTTTTTTTTTTTTCCTTTTCTTTTTATTTTCTGGGCAGAATTCAAATAGAAATAGCTTTGGAACAAATCAATATTTTAGTAGTACTTTTTACTTAATAATCCTTGGATTATCATCATTGTCATGAACACTGCTAAGGCTGTCTAGGTTAGTACTCTCCAGAATTGTTGTCTGAACCAGAAATGGAGCTTTGGTCCTATCGTTTAGGAGTATTAAGAAGATGTACTGATCTCTCTTTGTTCCTTGCATCAACTTTCATATTTGGGTGCTAATTTTCTGTCAGATCCCATTAGAGTTGGGAAGTCTGCAAGCAGCAGAGAGAGACGGCAACTACAGGCTTAGCATATTTTGTTTTTATTTATTGTGATGGTTTGATCATGGATGGTACCTGAACGCATCTCGGCTGTTCTCAGCTCATTCTATTCATTACCCTTGGATCAGTCCTTTTGCCAAATGGCTCCAGCTCATCTTCTGGTATTCTGGGAGCTTCTGTGGTTAGTGCCTGCTAACCTACCCAAACTTTGGCTCTGGAGAAGCCTGCTTTACCACATTTCCCCCTCGTTTTCTTGGCTAGGGAGCCTTCTCAGGCTGCATTAGCTCTTTCTGGCCCCTCTGGTCCTCGTTTAAAAGGGAAATGCTACAGTTTCCAGTGACAATCCCAAAGGATATTACATTTTACAGTGAATGGGGGATGACTCATCTGCCCAGTTGAAAGCCATTATCTGGGGGCAATCCCTAGATTCAATCCTCATTTTAAATGGGGGGGGGGGTTTGCAAGAAATAGATGTAGAAGTTGCAAATCCTCAATGAGTTAAGAAAATTCATCTGATCAGAGTTTCTACGATTAATAATGAATTTAAAATTGCATCCTACTGTCTGGATATGACTTTCTGGGTAATGTTTACTGTGTTGTCATGAGATATATTAAAGTCATTAAGTTTTTGTTTAAAATATTTAAATTAACACCATGATATTGTGAAATATTAAAATCAAATTGATAGAGAGATTGTTAAGAAATCAGCGTTGTTAGATAGGGACAGTTTGTCCTCTGGAACAAATAAATTCCCTTATCGTTATGACAACTAAATTTGGGGGAGAGGGATTTCTGAATACTCTGTATGGACTCTGAGGGCCTCCCAATCCAGACTTTTCACTGTACTGAAATCAATGAGATCTTAAGTAATCAGGGTTTACCTGGGGAGTCCTGCCTTCTGATCTCTGATTCTCCAGCAGTTAGAGACTATGATTACTTGAGCTAAGAGCTCCCCTCTAAGCCGTACAGTAAGCACCTCAGGATTTCACAGCCCAGTTCTCAGTGGGCTCGTCCTCGGTCTAGAAAAAAAAAAATGCTGGCAGCCAAATGTATTTCACGACGACATTGATCTTGGGCCTGATTGAATAGGAGCCCCTATTCTGGGATGCATTTGCCACATTGCCTTTAGACCAGATTCTTTCCCCCATCCCAATGTTTTTCCCTGCTTCCTTGGGGATGTTTTTTTCCTCTTTAAAACAAAACAAAAACGAAAAGCAGCCAACAGCCAAATGGAGCAATGACCAGGAGGATCTTATTAGCTATAGAAATGTCAGGATAAGCTCATCGCTAAAGAACTGCCAGCTCCCTTTTCATAGGCCTCTTCTTCCCAGAGTGCTTTGGCTTTTTATGCTCATTTTAATAAGCCGTACCTTCCTTGGGTCCTGATGATGCCCTTCACAGTACCATTGTCACCTTTGCCACTGCTGGATGGAAGGCCAAGCTCCCTCATCCGGGCAGTAGGTACACAGCAACATCTGGGCATGGGCTCTTTTAGATTCAGGCTGGTTAGCCTAGGGAGCTGTCCTTGGTTCCTGCTCACATATTGTTTTCTCTAACGCCTCACTTACTCTAGTGCCTCGTCTCTGCCCATATCTTCTTGAAATAGTCCTAATTCATTCTCTCTCTCTCTCTCTCTCTCTCTCTCTCTCTCCATAGAGGGTTAACTAGAGGTTTAAAGGTTTGCTCTCCTTTTCAAGGACATGGTGGGATATTAAATTTTCATTAGAAATGAAGTCCACCTAAGTTCTTTATTATTATTATTATTATTGTCACTATTTATTTATTTATTTTGCCCTTCTCAGGAAGAGATGAATGTAGTGAAGTGACAGGAGACTTGCCTTGGATGTGACAAATAATCTATGCAAAATCTTGCAATTAGTAACAGCTAGATTAGACATTTTCAAAATATGCCTTTAATAAAACCATCACGAGGAGCAGTGCCATCTAATGTACGTAGTAAACATAGAGAGTGAATTATTAATAACTAGTGGGGCATGCGGCTGACAGGACTCTCATTTTTCTCCGAGCTATTTGTGTTCAGGGCTCTTAGGAAAAGGAACCGAAAGACAAATAGCAACTTTTCTTCGGAAACTAATTTTAGTCCCCCAGGAGCGGCAGGCCCCTGGCCCGGGAGCAGCCCCCCCAGAGGCCCAGTGCCAGCCCTGTTCTGCAAAGGGAAATACACCTCCATTTCTGCCTCACTCCTTAGGGTCAGTGTCATGGCCTGAAAGGGAAATTAAGCCGGACTACGTGAGTCCCGATGAGGAGAGTCACTGGTCATGTGATGCCGATGGTCATTTGTCGGCCCTCTCCCCATTTTTAACCTTGAGGGTTACGTCTTTGCAGAAATTGGCTAACTGAGCCCAGAACCGAGCCGGCTTCTCCTCTCTCTCTTACACTCGTCTGAGCCTTCCCATTGCTTCCGACATGGTTCTTTCTCTGCCCTGCTTTTCTCTGAGCTTTGCTGTGGAATTGTCTTCTCGCTGGAAAGCCCAGGAAAAGCCCTCTCAAAGTTCCTGCTGCCAGTTGCCAATGAGTTCACTTCCTCTCATTGATGCTTCTGCAGAATTGGGGCTGTTTAAGTAGACAAGGTCAAATTAGAGAGCTTCCCTGTTCAGGGGCGTGGGGGGGCCGCGGCGGGGGGCCGGGAGCAGGGAAGCGGGGCTGGCTAGCTCCCCGGAGCCGCCCCAGCCACTCTCCTCCTGACGCCGGGCCAGCCCGACTGACGGCCGGCCTCTGTCCTGCGCTCCTGCCTCCGCTCCCGCCCCACCGGGTCCCGCGGCACTGGGCGCCAGCTAAGGTCACGGCGGGAGCCCCCTCCCTCGGGGGCTGCCGCGCTCCAGCCTCGCTCGGCTCGCTCGGCTGTGCTTGGGGACGCCCCCGTCGGCGCCGCGGCCGCGGCTGCTGCATCTCTGCGCCCCCCGCGCGGCCGGTCTGGGCTCCGCTCGCTCCGGGATGCCCGGCCGGCCGCCGGCTCCGGGCGCGCGGGGGCCCCTGCCGAACGCCCCGCTCCTCGGGCTGGCGCCCCGCTCCGGGAGGGGGAGGCGGCGGGGGCCTCGGGCCGGGAGGGGGAGGCGGCGGGGGCCCCGCTCCGGGAGGGGGAGGCGGCGGGGGCCCCGCTCCGGGAGGGGGAGGCGGCGGGGGCCCCGCTCCGGGAGGGGGAGGCGGCGGGGGCCCCGCTCCGGGAGGGGGAGGCGGTGGGGGCCTCGGGCCGGGAGGGGGAGGCGGCGGGGGCCTCGGGCCGGGAGGGGAAGGCGGGAGCCCCGGGCTCTGCTGGGCGCCTCCGCTTGGCCGGGGGACTGGCCGCCCTCGCCGCCCGGGAGAGGCGGGCCCCGAAGTTGGGCGGCACCGTGGGGCGCTCGCCCCAACTCCGGGGAAGTGCGCCGGGGCCGGGCCCCTCTCCCGGCCTGAGTGCGCGGCGCGGCGCCTCCCTCCCGCGCCCGGGCGGGTTCTGGAACAAACGGCTGAGGGCTGAGCGGGGCTCGCTCTCCCGGCCCGGGCCCCCCCGGCCCCCCCGGCGGCCATCGAAGTTCGCGGCGCCGGGAGCCGGAGCCGGCCACGGAGGGGGGGAGGGGGCTGCGTAACCGCCCGCCCCCCCGTCTCCCCCCTGCCCCCGACCCCGCGCCCGGGCTGGGGCGGCCGCCCCCGGCTCCGGACTTCGCCGCTGAAGTTGCCCCTGACGCCGCGCGGAGGCCGCCGGCGGGAGCCCAGCGCGGACACCCTCTCTGGGCCGGGGGCTGGGCCGGGGGCTGGGCCGGGGGCTGGGCCGGGCGGGAGCGGGGCGCAGCAGCCCTGCGATCTACGCTAACACGTCGAACTGCAGCGGGGGGGGGGGGGCGCGAGGGACGGGGGGGGGCCCGGGCCGGGGCCGCCGGCTTACCTTGGGCTCCCTCAGCGGCGGGTGTGGGGCTGCGCGGTGACCGGCTGCTGCATCTCTCGGCGCGGCGCGGGCTGGGGCCGGCCACGGGGAGCGGGAGCGGCTCCGGGCATCCGCGGCCGCCGCCGGCCCGGGCAGCCCGCCGCCTCGCCGCTTCGGGGGGCGTTCGCCCGCTCAGGGGCGCGCCCGAGCCTCCTGGCTGCGCTGCGCTGCCCACCCGGCCCCGGCGCCGCTGCCAACGCCTCCGCCGCCTCTTCCACTACTACCGGCCGCCGCCGCCGCCGCCGCCTCCTCCCCCTCCTCCCCCCGCGGGGCGGGTGCTCCCCCGGTGCTCCTCCCCCCTAGGTGTCGGAGCTCGCCATGGAGCCGGCGGCGGCAGCACCGCGGACAGAGGCGGCCCGGGCGGCGGGGGCGGGGGTCCCCGGCAGGCGGGCGCGGGGCGGGGGCGGCGGGAGAGGCGGCCGGTCCCCAGCGCCCCCCGCCTCCAGTGTCCTCATTGACTGCGCTCCGCTCGGGCTCTGGCGAGAGATCTGGGCTGGCTGGCAGTGGGGGAGGAGGGGGCGGAGAGGGGGAGGAGAGCCGGGAGGGGAGGAGGGAGAGGGGGCGGAGAGGGGGAGGAGAGCCGGGAGGGGAGGAGGGAGAGAGGGCAGGGAGGAGGGGGAGAGCCGGGAGGGGAGGGGGGAGACAGGGCAGGGAGGAGGGCGAGAGCCGGGAGGGAGATGGAAGAGAAGTGGAAAGGGAGAGGGGGAGCGCAGAGGGAGAAGCAGCAGCGCTGGGGAGGGAGGAGGGGGAGCTCCTGGAGGGAAGAAGGGGAGCCCAGGGAAGTCCTAGCAGCTGCAGCGGCGGCGGCGGCGGAGGCGGCCGCCGGCTCTCGTGCTCTGCGTTTCTGGCCGGCCGGAGAGAGCGGGTGCCGTGCCCCGGCCCCTGGTCCTACGCCTCGCTCCTCCCGCCTGGAAGGAGGGCTCAGCCCCCCAGGGGCTGGTGTCGCAGGGGCGGGCTGGGGCCGGGCCGCCGGGCTGCCCTCGCCAAGCCTCCCTGCTGTTCCGCTCTGGCTCCCCTGGTCTCCCGGGCAGCCGGACAGCCGAGCCTGCGCCTCCTCCATCGGTGCTCTTCCTCCGCTAGGGAGAGTTGTGGAGTTTCCTTCGGCGTGTGCTTGGGCCCTGGGACTTGTTGAGTGCTCCCTGCAGGTGGCGGTCCCTGCCTCTGCGTCCTCCTCCCCGGCAGGCCCCAGTTTGGGGGTCAGGCCCGAAGGGCCCCCAAGCCTTCCCCTTGGGAGAGGGAGCCGGCGGCTGCAGGGATTCCCCGGCTCTTGTTTTCCGAAGGGGAGGAGGGGACTCCACCCCGGCGTTTTGGGGAGTGAGTACTCACCTCTCCGGGCAGGCCTGGGCTTCTCCCTGTCACCCTGGCCGGCTGCTGCTCACAGCCCCAGGCTCACCCTCTCTTGGCTGGCCGGCTCCTGGAGCCGAAGCAGTTAGCGCTTCTCCCAGCTCTCCGGGCCTCCATTTTCTCCAGCCCGGCTCTTGCCTTCCTTCCCAGGGCGGTTCACCTTCCTGCCCTCCCTCCAGGGCAGGGACCTCTCCTCATCCCCGACCCTCAGCAGTCAGTGCCTCCCCTTCGGGGCTAGAGCTCGACCAGCTTATGTGAATGAAGTGCGTTTCTTCCGTGATCCTTTCTCTGATGTTTAGGTATTTCAAGCCTTTCCGAGAAGGAATCTGTGGCTTCCTCCAAGTCTTGGGAGGAGGCTAAGTATTAATCTGGTCCCAGTTTTCCCGGCCCCGAGTCCCCAGAGCTGGGTCGAGCTGCTCCCCCGGTCACAGGAGCTCAGCTGGGTCTCAGGACGACCCCTGTCTTGGAGGCTCAGCTCAGATTCAGCCTTTCCCAGGTGAGCCCTTCACCCCCTTTGTGACTTGCTTCCTCTGAGGTATTTACTGTTGTTTCCCTAATCTCTCCTATCCTTCCCCCATCTGCAGCAACAGAATTGATGTTCTAGGAGAGCAGGAAACTAAGGATCAGATTAGAAATGCATATGGGGAGAGCCTCGGGGACCATCCTGTCCATCCCTGTTTCCTATTACACAGGAAGAAACTGAGGTCTGGAGCGATTAAGGATGGTACGTGGCGAAATGACTAATAGGGGAATGCTTTACATAATTTCACATGTCATTGCTACTGTCTCAAAGAGGAGGGAGAGCGGGAGGGGGAGAGTTTGAGTTCCAAATGTTAAACAGTGAGGGAAAATAGAATGAAAATATCTATTAGACATAGGTAGGGAAAATCGAGTTTAGCATCTTTTTTCAAAAAAATTATAATTAACTCAAAAAGGAATATTAAGTAGCAGAGACGGCATCTCCTTGTGCACCTGGGCCCGGGCTCCCTCCAGTGTCCTGAGCTGCCTCTTCCTTTTTCCTTTGCGTCCTTCTGGCCGAACAGGCCTTGGGCAGAGTAAACACTTAATGAAGGCTGTATTGAAGTGAGGTTATGAAATGGAGGCATGGGGCAGGACTGGAGCGTCTCTTGTGGCCCTTCCTCATAATCAAATAATGCAAAGAAAATCAAGCCGGGCCCCCTTGGATCTCTAGTGCTCCCCAAGAGCAGCTGGTGAAAGTCATCCCTGGCTTTCCTTCTCTGCCCTCCCCTCCCACGCTCAGGAGGCTCTATCGCAGAAGCCCACTGCCCACTTTTCTGCTCCCAGCTGCAAGCTGAGAGAGCATTTGGGTATTTGCAAAGGAGTCCATGTGATCCTCATCTGTGAAGGGCCCCGTCCAATCTCCTATTTTCCAGCTGAGGGAATGTGGCCTTAAAGCCTTGGCTTGAGCTGGTCCTCAGTCCCACACGGACGCAGCAGGAATAACGCTGCTCTTGCTGATAAGAATTCTCTGCTTGCTCTTCTCCCTCCCGTAGGTATCTTTTGTTTGTTCTGGGAGAGGTTGGAGGAGCCTGGGCTCACACCTGTGTGCACATATACATTGTTGTTGTTATTACCACGTCCTATCAGTGGTGACTCTTGGGGATTTTCTAGGCAAAAATCCAGCATCCTTTGCCATTTGCTTCTCTAGCTTGTTTTACAGATGAGGAAACCGAGGCAAACAGTGAAGGGGCTTGCTCAGGGTCACACAGCTAGTGAGTTTGGGCAGCACCTTGCTGCTCACACACAGGAACAAATCTTATATAAGTCAGTCAGTTGAGTCTGAGGTTTCTCAGATTTCATACATCCTGTGTCCTTGGACATGGCCTGGAAATCCCTGAGAAGGACTCCCCCACCTGCCACAGCAACTGAACCCTCCCCAAACAACCCCAACCATCACAAGCGACAACACTTGGCGATCTCCAAACTTCCGGCCTGACTGTGGACATTAGCCTTTGAGCATTCGTGGCTACATTTCTCTCCCCCCCCCCCCCCTTTTTAACCAGTGACAACGATGCTTGTTGCTGATCTCCAGGGGCTGCCTCCCCTGGGCTGACGCCCTTCCTTATGGTAGAGTCTGGAGTCATAGTCATGAGGGTGAGGGGTGACTCCTGGTTCTGCTGCCAGGTTTTGTGACTTTGGACAAGTCACCAATTCTTAGTCCGGGTCCTTTTTCTCTCCAGGATTATTCTTATTTCTCTCTCAAATGAAGGTGGCTCTCTAAACTCTCTTCTTGAATTAACCTTCTTTGGCCCTTCCTTCCTAACCGAGTCCTCCGCCCCACCATCGCAGGCCCTGCATTGGCCCAGGCTGAGGGGCAGCTGTCATCTGACCACTTCAGAGGGATCCAGCCTGGGGCATGGCCTATCTCAGTCTCCCCTCCCTGGTTCTTATGGATTAGGGTGGGATGCTGAGCCTGTTTGTTCCCATAATTCTCCCCGTGGTTTGGGGGCCTTTCTGTAAATCTTCCTTTATTGCTAATCCATAAAATCTAAATCTGCCTTCCATCTCTCTTAAACATGTCACTATAAATAACACTGCCAAGGAAAGATGGAAATTATACTTGGTAACAATGGTGAACTCCATTTTTCGGGGTTGTGTGTGCAAACAGAAAAATCTCCGTGCGGCTCCACACCCCGGCCTAGAGGCGAGCCCCATGGGGGCCTGAGAGGAGGGCAGACAAACAAGCAAAGTGCCACTTAAGTCCCGCAAATTTAGTGCTTTAAGGGAAAAACGGAAAGAGAAAAAAGCCAAATAGCAAGGTAGAAAATTCCAGAGGCTGGGTTTGGAGGGAGCATTTTCAGGTCTGTAATTTGGGGGAGATGAAGAACAGAAAAGCACTCTCAGCAGTTGAGGTGGTTGGGGGGCTGGTCCCCAAGCAGAACCACTTATGTCCCCAAAAAGAGCGCAGGACCCGAGTTTGACCTTGGGCACCGGACGCTTTGTCAGGTGGGAAAAGCGTCATTTCTACATTCATTTGATCACACATGATCCCCAGACCACCTCTAGCATTACCATCATCATCATCATCATCATCATTTTCTAAGGAAGTGGGGATGGGGGTGAGTGACTTACTCAGGCTCTCTCAGGTATGAGTGTCCAGGGCTCTGTTTGACCTCAGCCCTTCCTGATTGGGGCCGTGGTCCAGCTGCTCTGGGGCCGGCCGCCCCAGCCTCCCTTAGTTCCCTGGAAATCCCCCATTTTTTTGTGCCCCGTTACTTCTGTGCTCCTTGGATGCCCTCTGTCTCATGGCCTCGGGTTACTGGGTGCTACTTATTCTTTATATTGATGAGCCTGTTTGTAAACACGCCCCCTTCTCACAGACTCTGTCACCACATTGCAAGGACCTGTTACTCCAGGGTACTGTGTCAGGGGCCAGGATCAGAGACCCAAGGGCCGCTCCCATGCCCTGGGGCTGGAGCAGGCAGGGGGCAGAGAGCATCGTCCCCAGACCAGTCGATTCCAAGCAGTTTCAGGTGGGAGAAGCCCATCGGTGTGTGTGGGCTGCAACTAGGTCAGGCTGCTGCTGTTGTTCCTCCTAGCTGTCTCTGGTCAGTCTCCCAGACCCACTTAGCCTGCATCTCCCCAGCATTTGTGGGAGGACTCTATGATAGGTCACTGCCAAGGATGAGCAGCCAAATGTGGCCTTGTTTGGTTTCCTCAGGAGAAGATTTAAGATGATAAAACCTTCAATGGTTTCAGGAGACTGTGTGGACTCTGGCCTCTCATCCATCTTTTTCTGTTTGCTCGTTTTATTTTCCCCAAGTATTATCTCCTCCAAACTGAGGAACCAGCTGAGGCAGGGTGAGCTCACTGGAAGATGGTAAGAGAAAAGGCAGAAATAAGCATTTATTCGGCACCTACTACTACTGTACTAAGCCCTTACAAATAGGATCTCATTTGATTCTCACAACAGTCCTCTGAGTCAGAGGCTGTTATCATCCTATTTTATAGATAAGGAAACTGAGGTGGATAATAATTGACTGGCTTTGAATATCTAGGATTTTCAACCCCCTTTTGATATCTTTGTTTCTTTCTATTGCTTTTGGGTGAATGTGATTCCATTTCTAAGGAAGACCAAGAACTTCCCTTTCCAAATGGTTCTTTTTCTCATTTGGCCCTTAGTCAGTGGCCCTTAATTTAAGGTCTCCCTGCAGTGTGCTGGGGACACAGGAACCTCATTTTACCGAGGAGGAAACCGAGGTTCAGGAAGGCCTGAAGGATCATGCAAGTCTGTGAAGCCCGCATTGAAGCAAATCTCCCCATCTGCGGGTCCAGGGCTCTGTCTTTGGGCCACACTCCCTGTCACAGTTCTCATGCATTTGTTCATCATTGTGATGTGCAACACGGGCCCACACTTAATATAGTCAAGCTAGAGAAACTGAGGCTCACAAAGAAGTGCTAACCAGCCTTGTAGTTTTGAGGAGGATGCGGATCCTCCCCCAGTAAAGTGCTGGAGCCAGATGACTTGGGTTCAAGTTCTCCCCACCCCACCCTTTTGTGCTCCTTATGATCGATACTTCCATGATAAAGAAGATGGATCACAAGAATTCCACAGTGTTTCCCCCTTAACCCCTTGTTCTTTGGAAAGTCCCCATTAAGGCTCTGGAAGCTCCTGGGTTAATTTTCTCCTCTTAGTCTCTTGTCCAGGGTCCTGATCCTCTGCCAGAGCCTCTCTCCAGAGCACTTTGAGACTGTTCTTGGCTGGCCTCTCAGCTGTTCTGTCTTGTGGACATGCTGTCCTCTGAATCTCCGCTATTTAAAGTAAGCCCCTCGAGGCTGGGCCTGGCTCCCCAATGGCTAGCACACAGTAGTTGCTTAATAAAGGCTTGTTGAATGAATTGGGGTGGGCCAAATTCTCCCTTTGGCACTGTGTGGGGTCCCCTAGACATTTCCCGACTGTGTGACTACCCATAGGCCACTTCCCTTTTCTCTGTGATCCTCTCAGTGTTTAATGAGTATAGGAATAACCTCTCCGCCTCCTGGCCTTGGTGACATGTGGTGAGCATTCATTAAAGCCCACCAGGAGTTTACCTTTTGTCCTCCCCAAGGCAAGATTTTCTGCTTTCCCATGAGCCCCCTGGAGAGGGATGCTCCCACTGCCCCTTACCCCTTTCCCTACTCCCCCTATGGGCATAAGGTAGGGATGGGAGTGGGGGATGATATGACCACCAAGGGGCCTAGCTTTGCTTCCCTTTTAATGGGCTTTCCCTCCTCATTCCCAAGGAAGTGAGTTCCAGCCTTTGTGGCCTCTGCTTAGCTGGAAGGAGTGGGTGCAACTCCAAGCCCCCCTAGTCAACATTTTAACAAGCAGCCCTTCCAGACGGCGAATGCCCTTTCACCCCCCCGAGATCAGCCGCAGCCTCTAGCTTGACCGCTGCCGAGACCTAATTTTAGAAATAGGCTGTGATGGTGAGAGCGGCAGCTCTGGGTTTGAATCATGACATAGCTGATACCGGCCTGTGTGAACTAGAAGAAGTCTCCTCCCTTGCTGTAACCATCCCCTCGCTACCTGTCTCCCACGCCAATTATTAGGGGATGCGAGGAGATGATGGCGATAAAGCCTTTTGTACACTGTTAAGTGCTGTGTAAATGTCAGTTATAATGAAGTAGATGATCAGTACACCTTCGAAAAGCAGACGTCTCAATATAATTAAGCCCAGAGATGTCTTTTAGAAATCCCTCGGTATTTCAGAGAGGAACATGGGGATATTCTCCCCTGTTCTCAAGACCATGGACTGTTTTGTCCTGGCTGATTGTCCCAAACATCCCGGGTGGGAGCCCTTAGACTAGAGCACGTGGTCCACCTTGTGCAGCTCGGAGGGCATGGGATGGGGGAAGTAAGAAGGAGTGTGGCTCCTTTATTTTGTAGCTTCACAGTATCCTGTGCTTTCAACCAATAACTAGTATTTTAATAGCGCTTGAAGGTATGCAGAGCTTTTTATATATTTTATTTCCACCAGTTCTCACAACAACACTGTCCCATAGGTGTGTCTGTTATCCCCATTTTACAGATGAAGAAACTGAGGATTAGAAAGATTATGTGAAAGTCCTTGTGAGTAGGGATTGTTTCATTCATTATGTTTATTTCCCCAGTGGGAACCCAGTGCTTCCTATGGAGTAATTAATAAATATTAGTTAATTGAATGCCAAGGAACAAGTCTGTAGGAAGTAGCTGGAAAAGCCTTTTGATTCAGGTCTTCTTGACCCTATGCCTGACTTTTAGAGCCATTCTAACTCCTGGCTGCCTCTTCCTTCATTCCTCCTCCCCTCCCGCTTTTCTCTTAGGTTCCTCAAAGCAGTCTCGTAGTTGTGACCAAAAAAGAAGGGGGAAAAGCTATTCTTGTCTTCTTGTGTGTCCCCCGCCCCCAAATCTGTCCCCAACACTTGTTTAAGGCTAAGGCATTGATTGTAACGTGGCTTTGAGAAATGCTGTGATTTGCTTATTCGGTTTGACTTAATTTGAAAAAGCACAGGGGCGCCTTAAACTCTTTGCCATTATCCTGTAGGTAAACTTCCAGGATTATTAAACCATTAAACCTCTATAATGGGGCAGTGTTGGGGTAGCTTATGGCCACTAGGTGGTACTATAGTGCACAGAACTCTGGACCTAGAGCTTGGAGGACCCCAGTTCAAATTCAATCTTAAACACTTACCATTGGGTGAACCCAACCAACTGACCTTAAAAAAAAAAAAAACAAACAAAAAAAAACAAACTCCATTTGCCTTGGTTTACCCATTTGTAAAATAGAGATGGTAATAGCATCTTTTCGGAATCAATGTGA
Source organism: Sarcophilus harrisii (assembly GCF_902635505.1). Taxonomy (NCBI): domain Eukaryota; kingdom Metazoa; phylum Chordata; class Mammalia; order Dasyuromorphia; family Dasyuridae; genus Sarcophilus; species Sarcophilus harrisii. The sequence continues at coordinate 654,774,835 of NC_045427.1, forward strand.
GAATCAAATGAAATAATATTTGTGAGTGCTGTATAAACCTTAAAATATTTAAAAAAAAAAAAAAAGTACTTTATTCCTCTTCTTCTCTTCCTCCTCCACCTCCTCTTTTTTCTACTTTTACTACTACTTCTACTGCTGTTACTACTGCCACTATCATTATTCCTCCTCCTCTACTACTACTGCTACTCTACTTCTACTACTACTATTTCTCTTCCTCCTTCTTCTACTTTTATTACTACTACTACTACTGTTCCTCTTTCTCCTCCTTGTACTTCTATTACTATTATTACTACTGCTACTTTTCCTCCTCCTCTTCCTACTTCTAATCTTCCTCTTTCTCCTTCTGTTACTACTACTACTGCTGCTACTGCTACTACTTCTCCTTCTACTACTATTACTAGTATTATTTTTACTCCTACTGTTTCTATACTTCTGCTGCTACCCTATTTCTTCTTCTTCTTCTTCTTCTTCTTCTTCTTCTTCTTCTTCTTCTTCTTCTTCTTCTTCTACTACTACTACTACTACTACTACTACTACTACTATTTCTACTTCTATATTTTTACTATCACTACTACTACTATTTATGCTGCTACAATTCTACTATACTATTACTAAATCTACTTTTACTACTAGTACCTTTTCTACTGTTATTACTATTGCTGTTGTTACTACTTCTACTGCTACTACTTTTACTCCTCCTACTCCTCCTACTCCTACTCCTGCTGCTACTGCTGCTGCTGCTACTACTTTTACTACTACTACTCCTTCTAGTACTACTAGTCTAAACATACTATATTGAGTTAAATTTATATGCAGAAGCTACTATTGAAGGAGATATCAGATCAGTGAACTTCGAGTCAAAGAGACCTCAGTGATGTTCTGCTTCAACCCTCTTATTTCCTGAAGGAAGGGATTGGGGTCTAGCATGACTTTGTGCCTATCCAGTCACATCGATGGTAATTGCAAGATTTCTCTCTCCCTGAATTTGCAGATTCATAAGGTACCAGAGAGTAGTCATGTGCTTTATATTATGCTTTTGAAGTGGCAATAATCCCAACAAGTTCTTTTCATTTGAATGACCAACCCTTGACTTTTTTATTCAGAATATTATCTTGCCCACAGGAGTGACCTACAGTAAATAATCCATTAGCAAGCAGTCTGCCTCCTGGCGACAGTCTTCTCCATCCTTACCAATGCTGTTCTTTAGAAAGCAGGCAGCATCTGGGGCTGGGACCCTTTTCAAAGCCTTCCCATTCTGTTAGAACCTGTTGGTACTTGGACTCCCCTGGCAAAACCTTCAGGAACTCAGCATCGTAAGTCTTTGTAAGAGGCCCTTGTGCATGGAAGAGTTGCCATCTGCACCATGGATGAAGGGCCTACATTGGGACAACACCCATCAGAGTTATGTGGCTTTGTTGTACAGTGCCTGCCACATAGTAGGAGCTTAGTAAATGTTTAATGACTGAATATATGTATACACATGAGTGCTTATATATTTCTTATTAAATCCCAGTGCATATAGAATTTCATCCTCCTGTAGGTTGGAACAAATACCTTCCAGTATTTCCCTGTGACCTACTGGATACCCAATCTGTCTTTCCCGTTCTTCTTCTCTGCAGTATACTGACCTGACATTAACATTTCCCTGCTTTGACTTAAGCAGGCTAATATTTGCTTCCAATATTTAATCCAGCCTTGGAAACAAAACAACAATGGCGGGATGGACCCAGGCCTTTTGTGGCCTAGTTACCCCCAACCTCAAGGTCATCTCTATGTCACCCACTCTTGATATTTGTCCATAAACCTTAGTTTATGAAGCTTGTGTCTATTGTGTCTATTTTCATCTTGGTGACTGTCTTATGTGCATCCTAGTCTGGATCAAGGATGATGGGTGTTTCAGGATGGAGACAGAAAAATGCATTATCCCCATGTTGAATGGCCGGGGTGATCCATGCTGGGTTGCTCCTCCCATTTGTACCAATGGGAGCCAATCCTGGATGGGTGGGTGGGTGGAGAGGACTGGTCTGAAAAATGTCTTTTCCCTGCCTTTTCTAGCCAAGGACTGCCAAGTTTCAGTTATCTTAAGCATACTATTCTCATTTAGGTGCAGGCTAAGGTTAGTTGTCTGCTTTTTAAAATCTGACTGATTTCCAACCATTTCATCAGAGTCATCATTAAAAAGCATCTTAAGTGATTAGCAAAGATCCTAGTTTTGGATGACATGGATTCAAATCTGGCTCTGCCACATACTGTGGCTTTCTTTAGATCCTTATCTGTCAAATAACAGGCTTCAACTTGACCTTCAGAAACAGCATTTTACCATAATTTTTACTCAGCCAAAATGAATATGGAGCATAGCCAACCCAAGCCATCCATTCATCTTTTCATTTTCTTAATTATGTTATTTATTAATCACTCACTTTGTGGAAAGCATACGACAGTGAAACTAAAAAAGTCCTTTCTCTTGAACAGCTTCCATTCTCCTTGAGAGTATACCCCCGGTGCTAGGCTGCAGCCGGTCACATATACTGAAGTCAACTGATCACTAAAGTAAAGAATCCACAAAGTAATTTTGGAAGGAGAGGATGCTAATATTGGGGGAATCATTCAGCAGATTTCTTCTGTTTGGGAGGAAAGGAGGATGAGATATGTTTCGAATCACACGCACCTTTCTATTCTCTACGAATTAAATTATGTATATTTTTTGTTGTGAAAGGAGGAAATTGTGTGTTAATTTTCTCCTTTGCTGTGAAACTTGAGGTTTGACTTTGGGAATAGAATGGGTGGAAATTTATCGGCTGGGAAGCCACTCATGAAAAAGGGCCCCATGTAGGTGATTGGTTCCCAGATGAGCAAATCAGCAGCATGGTGGTTCTGTGGTACAGTGCTAGGTACAGCAAGGAAATGGATATCAGTAAGATGAATGGAGAGTGAATGAAGTCCAGAATGACTACCTCGGGGTCCCGTTGAAAGGCAGTTGAGATTGTCATCATCAGAGATGATTTGTGTCTTCCCAAACCTCCTTTCTCTTTCATTTTGGAAATCTTCTGTGTCTGCCCAAATACAGATCACTCATCCTCTGACTGTTGGTTCTGTAGCAGAAAGTGCCAAATTCCAATTTGATGAGGACATCCTGGCTGTCCTGCTCCCCCTTTGACGATATAACATAAAGGGGAATTCGTCGATGATTTGTTTTCCCCGTAGGAAAATGCATCTCCGAGTTTTCTGCAAGTGGGGGAAATGTTGTCTCCTGAGAATTCTGGTGACGCTTCAGATTACATCTAAAAACTGGCTCATGATTCATTCACGCTGTGAAAATAGTCATCAGCCAGCATTTTCACCTTCAAAATCATAAGTTATCGGCGCCTTCTTTTTTAGACATAGGGTGTTAATGAACATTTTCACCTATATAGCCCTTTCTTCTTTGGAAAACAGTGCCGAGTGAACAGAAAATTGTGCAACATCATTTGGGATCCAAGATGCTATTTCAAGGAATGTTCTGGCGCTGTATCTTAAAGTTGGCCCCTTGTATCAGCAATTGCCTTCAGCATTTATTAAGTACTTGTTGTTTAAGGCCATTGTTCTGGGCTCTGGCCCTCTGCTTTCCCTGCTATGGAATTAGCTTTCTCCTGGGCAGATGTGGTCAGAAACAGAGAGCCTCCAAGGGACCTGTGGAAAATTAAGAAGAGAAACCTGGTAAATGATGGAGTGCTTCATGTCGGTGGTAACAGATAAGGCAAAGATGCTCCTAGCCCGGGCATCAACCGACATCCAAAGGTACTTCTCAGAACTGGAAATGGGAACTGGCCTGTGTTTGCCTCGTTAGGTAGCTTTGTTTACAGGCCTGGTGGGCCCCTTGTGGGAGTCGGGAGAAATGCAAAATGGAGCCAATTTGTCAGAAGTAGGCTCCGATTTAAGGATTTAAGGATTTAGGGGAAGCAGAGGGAAGTGGCCATTGACACCTTTCATGCTTTCACTTGATTCTTGCTTGAGTTTGCTGGATTTTCCCAGAAGAATGATCTCTTAAAATTAGATTTTTCAGATACTGCTAGATTGAAATATATAATGTTTGTGTGTGGGTGGGTGGGTAGGTCTGTGTGAATAATGATTGTGATAATTGTTTTCTAATAGCCGGTGCTGAGTTTGGGGCCTGGTACAGTAGGTGCTGAGTGAATCCTTGTTCCATTGAATTAGATTTAGTTTGCCATCCATCTAAGCTCATCTCAAAGAAATCCCTGTTTTCCAAAAGAGGAATCTCGTCCCCGTTGATTAAAAGGGCACTGACATTGATTTCAGAGACTTCCCTGTTATTAGGAAGATTTTAATTTTAACAGAAATTATCTAGTAACACCTTAACATAAGAGTATGTAGCCCCATAAAGAGTGCAATTCTTTTTCAGATCTTTAATTTTTTCCAAATTAAAAACAGGGATATAGATTCAATGCATTTAAATACTAAGTGATTGATGTCAACCCCTAACATTGTAAGCAGAGAATCCGCGTGAAGGATATCTTGATTTTTCCAAATCTTACCTGACAAATTAGGAGGCAATTCCTTGTTTCCTAATGATTTCTCTCCTCGCCTACCACCCAAAGCACATCTAATTGTCTCCCCCGGTCAGATACACAGGTCTGTCTTGTTGTTTACAACGCAGCTGTAACTCTTTCCATTGTGCCTCATTTTATTGGGCTTCCCAGAGACTGTGTTGGTTACAAATTGAAGGTCTGTGGCAACCTTTCATTGAACAAGGAGACAACTCCTGCCCACTGATTCTTCAAGGAGCTATTATTTCAGTATCATTATTGTTCTCCAGTAAGATTGTTACTGGTTTCATGAATGGCTGTGACCCCAAATTGGCTCCTCTTCTTCCTCCTCCTTCCTTCCTCTTCCTCCTCCTCCTTCTCCCCTTCCTCTTCCTCCTCCTCCTAGTCATTGCTTGAAGGCATGCACCATCTCCTGCCTGAGTTTCTGCCAACCCCCCAGTAGTATGTAGATGCCTGCTGAGAAGTGGTGGGAGAAGGAGCGCTTGTGAGGGCGTGAGGAGCCGGTCGGATCAGCAGAGAGATGCCCAGTGTGCCCGCGTTGTCCCAGCTCTGAGTCCCGGCTCCCAGTCTAGCCCTCTGTGCACCCCCTTGTTCGAGCTGAAGAAGGGAAAGGGCAGGTTTGTGGATCAGCTGGGGCCCGTTACTCTCCCGGAGGCAGCCACTGTTTTCAGTGTTCCAATGCAGGGATCAGACAAGTGGGGCAGCCCCGGGCACAGTGCATGGGGCTCCCTCTCTGTGTGAGTCCAGGCCAGTCACTTAGGGGGCCTCCGTGCCTTAGCTTCCTTCAGGCTGGCCTCCTTGTTGGCCACAAGGGCTGTGCGCCCTGGATCTCAGCACTGTGATGGCGGATTCCGCAGGTCACCAGGAGTCGGACACCTCGATTGGGGCTCTTGGAGCCGCTCCAGGGGCTCTGAGCCTCCCTCTGGCTCCTCCATCCCGCCCGCTGCTTTGCACCCCTTCCCTCTCGCCTGGTGCCGCCAGAGACCGCAGCCAGAGACCTTTTCCTTGCAGCACCTGCTGCCCACAGACAGAGGAGTCTGAGGATAACGGGGAGCCGAGGCTGCCTGTTTGGGGCTTCCCCCCTTGCTTGGCTGGGCCCCTGGGCTTGGTGGGTAAGTCGGAGCCTGATCAGGAGCTACCGTGGACAATTCATATTGGGTTTTTACTTTTCCCTGATTTATTTCCAAGCTTGATGTGAGAGAAGGGAGCATTTGTCTCGGAGGCAGATGGCACAGAAGCCCCTGCAGCGCCTTGTGGATGGAGGTGCCTCCTTGGATGGAGGCTTTGGTCCAGAGGCGGGAGGCTCCCCTTAGACTTTTCTAATTGTTCCTGGCCCTGCAGAAGCAGTGAAATTATGGCCTCAAAGCAGATCCTGTCTTAGAACAAGGGCTGTTCTTATGTCAGAATCATCCTCCTCAGAGCTTGTGTCTGATGCCACTTAGAGAAGGCTATTTCATGGTGGTGTGAGGGGAGCCCTCGGCTAGGACCCCAAATTTAGACTCCCCTGCTGCCCCTGAGGATCTCTGGGACGTTGGTAGAGTTGTTGGCTCTCTCCTCATCTTCTCTATATCTTTAAGTAAAGGACTTGGGTTCTGGGGTCTCAGGGGCTGCTCCCATTTCTACATCTGTGATCCTGAATGAATTAATATGGGAAGGGGAAGGTTCAGGCTGATGAACCATTGCTTTAAATATTCATGAAATTCTTAAATATTTATCATATGAAAACGGTCGTAGTAGGAGATAGAAGTGGGAAGAGACTTGGATTAGGGTCAGACTCCTGAGTCTGAACTTTCAACTCTGCTTCTGCCTCCTCACCGAGTGGGCAAATCACTTTTCCTCAACTTCCTCATCTGTAAAATGAGTGAATTGGATCAGCTGGCCGAGAACAGGGCCTTTGACACCTGCTGCCATTCTGAAGAACGAAGACTTAATTAGCAAGAATTCTTAGACATAATCCACATTTAAGGATGCTTTCTTTGAAATGAGACAGGAATTAGCTGATGTAATTCCATAATCCCTCTTTTTCAGAGATGTAACTGAGTCTCACAGTAGATTTAAGTAGATATATAGTTGGTCAAATACTGGGGAAGTTCTTTTATGTGCTCCATACTGTGCTAGTTAATATTTGAGGCAGGATTTGGACCCAGGCTTCTGGCTTCAGTCTTTGTGATTCTTTCCCTCCAACCCAGAGTGTCTTTATCAAGATGTGCTGTCAACATAACTGGGTTTTATTTTTATGTTTTTTTGTTTGTTTTTTGTTTTTACTGTTCAGAGCTGCCACTATCCATTGGTGGCCCAGTGTCACTTCACAAGTGATGGGGGAAAAAAAACAAAAAAGCACTCTTTGTATTTTTTTTCTTCTTTCTCTGTTGATGGCTGAAGACATGTGCAATCCAAACCCAATTTTTCTGAAGCGTTTTTAGTGGAGGAAAGTCTACGCAGTGGATGACTAGCCACATTCAAGGTTCTTCCGATATCCAGAGGCAATGTTTTAGTACAAAGCTTTAATTCAACTGGCAAGGAGCAGTGCTTCAAGAACTGGGTTTCATTCCCCTTCCCTCTGAGGTTTGATTTGATGAATAGCATTGTTTAACTTATGAGCAGAGCATGATTGCCTACTAGATTAAAAAATCACCAGGGTTTTAGGCCTTCACTTTAATTTTCTTAAAAAACAAATATACACCCATGCCATTCCAAATGGGAAAAACCCTGTTCAGTCACCTTGGAAGCTGAGGCATGGTCGGGCAAGGAGCCGGGCCAGGAACGACAGCAGCAATACTACCACTCGTTATGACAATCATCTTAATACATTCTGATGGTGGTTTAAGCTTTTCAAAGTCTGTTCAACTTACATTATCGCCTCCTTGATCCCATTAGAATTTCATCATAATCCCATGTGAACTGTACTTTTCTCCACATTTTGCAGATGAGGAAACTGAGGCACATGGAGGCTTTGATCACCCATGCTTATCCAAATAGTTCAAAACCTGGTCTTCTAGACTCCAAGTCCACCAGTGTTCCTTGGGAATCCAAACCTACAATGGTTGTGACTCGGTTGGAATTTATAGTCCTTCAAAATGGGGACCAACAGGAAATTGTGTCCCTCTCTTGACATGTAAAGATTCATTTATTCTTATTTTATTGGATATTTAGATATTAGATAAAATGGGTTGTTCCATTTAGTTAGTGAGGTTCTTCCCCTGAAAGTATGTTTGCAGATAGCAACAGGTTGGTTGCTGGAATACCAGCTCCTGACTGAGGGAGTCTATAATCACGTAAGAGACGTTGGTCCCCCAGGTCACATGGAAAACCAAGAGGATAAATGGGGCAGCTAGATTGTGCAATGGATGGAGCACCAGGCCGGAATCTAGCCCGAGACACTAATTGCACGGCTCTGGGCAAGTCACTTAACCCTGCTTGCCTCAGTTTCCTTGTCTGTAAAATGAATCTCTGCCAGAGACCGCACATAGGTCATGAAGAGTTGGCGCGGGGAGAATTGGATTTACCCCTTGAAACACGCCTGAAGCCAACGGAAAACAAAGATTACGTGTGCGTTTGTGTGGAGGACCCATTGTTTCCCACATGTGGAGCAGACACAGCACACAATGACCACATGGAAGGGCCTGCATTGGAGGGATGGCAGACACCAGGTCCTTCCTGATTTTGGACTTTTCAGTCCCATTCTTGCTCAATTTTACAAGTTCTAAATGAGGAAGTCATAGAGGAACATTGCACAGGAAGTTGCATAAGGAACCTCAACCAGGAAATGAACAAGCAGAAGCAGCGAGGGGTCTTGGGGTGAGAGGCGGATTTGTGTTTCCGAGCTCCAAAAAGCATTAGCCACCTAGGAGGATTTTATTGCCCTGAGGAGCTTCTCTACAGGCTTTGGGAGCAGGGAGGACCGTTGTACAAGAAGAGAAGGCTTGACCAGGCCGAGGGTCCCCTGAAGGGCATCCCAGACCCGCTGTTTGATGGTTGAGAAGCCAGAGGCCATATAGTCCATCTCGTTCTTGACCCACAAGGTGCTTATTGATACAGGAACCACGGAAACATCATGGTCGGAAGCCTTTTTTCTTTGTAATCGGAAGGGAAGTCTTACACTCGGAAATGAAAGGTGGAAAAGCCATCACTAAGGAAGAGCATTCTCAGCAGCAAGTCCAATGGCAAATACCCTAGAAAAACAAACCCCTCCTGAGCTGCACAAAATCTCTGGGGGAGAAAACAATTAGAAGATCCTAGAATTCTCATTTTAGCTGTAAGCCAGACAAGTTTATTAAAACAATTGAGAATATTACCAAATTGCTGGATGAGAGTTGATCTGAATTGTGTTTGTCTAAGAGAAAGGATAAGAACACTAAAGCTTCTAATGAGAGTGACCGGTCTGGACCTGGAGAAGACAATGAGAAGCACATGGTTTCCTTTGTTCCTGTGATATCAGAACACGTATGTGACATTCTACATGCTCTGTCAGGCAGCGTCACTGTGAACAATGGATTGGATGAACTGTTGTTCTCTACCAGAAGGAAAAATTTGCTGGTTGGAGGAAAGGAATTGGAACCCGAAAATCCTGTGTTTTGGGGGGAAAATATATTCACCTTCATTTATTAAACAACATCTTGGTGCCAGGTACTCTCCTAAGCCAAAGAAAAACAAAAACCATTTGATACCGTCATGAAATTCACAGTTTAAAAAATATCACATTAATTGTAGAAATATGTTTACATATATTGGATTTAACATATATTTTGACATGTATAACATATATTGGATTGCTTGCCCTCTAGGGGAATGGGTGGGAGGAAAGTAGGAGAACATTTGGAATACAAGGCTAGGCAAGGGTCAGTTTTGAAAAAATGATTTGTGTGTATGTTTTGAAAACAAAATAGCTTTAATTAAAAAAGAAAGATCATGCATCCAACAATGTACAAATGGGATTCATATAAGGAAAATCTGGGCTTGTTTTAGCAGGAAGACATTAAGATTAAGGCAGCCTGGGAAAGTGGTTTTTTTTTTTTTTGTTTTGTTTTGTTTTGTTTTTTTGTTTTTAGGGGTTTTTTTTTCTGAGACAATTGGCGTTAAGTGACTTGCCCAGTCACACAGCTGGGAAGTGTCTGAGGTCAAATTTGAACCCAGGTCCTCCTGACTTCAGGTCTGGGGCTCTATACATTGTGCCACTTAGCTGCTCTGTAGGAAAGTCTTCTTGCAGAAGAAATGTTTTTATTCAACCCCTTCCATTCTAGAATGAGACTTTCTCCATGGTTTCTTGCATACATCAGGTGCTCTATAAATGTTTGTTGAGTAGATGAATGGATGAATGAATGTTCACTTTTTCTGGTTGCTTAAGCTAATCCATTGTTTGATGATTATTTTTAATATAGTTGGATCCTCTCTTTTTCAAAAGCAGCCCCTTAATGAGCTGCCCGTTATATTTAATCTCAGTATCTGCTTGACCCCGAGGTGAGAGCACAGAAACTCTCATGCTGCTTGGACGCCTAATGCTTCTGAACCCCTTAGAACCTGCTTGTGTCTATTTAATGAGATTTCTGGGCCTAATTTTCCTTCTATTCCATCTTTGCTCATAAAGAACAGTGAATGGCTTGATCTGAAAGACCGAGACTTGGGTTAAACAAAATCAAAGCCGGTGATATTTCATAGACTTGGAGGCTTTGGTTTTATGGTCATTTCACATTTTGACTTTACACAATGGCTATTTCTGTTGTCAACCAAGAACGAGAATGCTTCCCACCTCCGAACAACTTCTGCTTTCTGAAGGAACCCTTCTATGGAGGGGACCCTCTGGCTCTTTACATAGAGAAAATACCGAGTATCTTTCTCTAGATAATACTAGCCAGCACATCCATAGGCTAAATGTGTAATAAATGGTGTGTTTGTCAGCCAGGTATCCTGCAGATCGATAGCCGGAGCACTCCCAGGTCTTTCGAAGCCCCACGCAGGTCCAAGAGGCAATAAAGAAAGTTCTCCAGGAGACAAGATAATGGAAAGGCGCGGGCACTCTTTGCAATATTTGGAGCCACAGCTGGGCTTTGGGCCCCTAACATGGCCTCAAACTGACACTCATCCTCCATCTTCCCTGAAAAAGTCCTGGCCGATCTAAAATATGTATGAATTCTGAATCCAATGTGGTTTCTTCTCGTTTCACGGGAAATTTAAGCTGTGGCTGCTTGCTCTCATTTCCCCCACTGTGGAGGCAGAGGATATGACATGAGGACCCAGAGGAGGGTGGCTGTTGTTACAGCTCAACCTTCCAGGCCTACAGCTCTGATTGGAGCAGAAGCCGGAGGACAATGACTTCTTCTGGTTCCTCTCCCCACCACACACACTCTCCTCTCTTTCCTCTCTCTCCTCTCTTTCTCTGTTTCTCTCTGTGTCTGTCTGTCTCTATCTCTCTCCTCTTTCCCCCTCTCTCTTTCTCCTTCCCCAGTCTTTCCCTGTTGATTTTCTCCCCCAGGGTCTGTTCCATAATCCCAATAACATGTTGCCTCCTTTTTCCTGCATTATCACATGCCTCACAGTTCTGAAATCCTAGCACTGCAAAGAATTGCTTGGCTGAATTCATGTGTATGTCAAATAATCAGTGACCTTTAATATGTTCCACAGCTATTTATCCAAAATCTTTTGCAATCCCTGATGGTAGGGACACAAAAGGACAGTTGGAGAGGCCGTGTCGGTGAACTCGGGGGCTTTCCTGCTCCTATTGTGCCTTGTTTTCTCTTGTTTGCCCCTGGATCTCCTCAAGTCTGTGCAGTCTGGCCCGGGGGAGGGGGGTGGGAGGGAGCAAGGTGAGTTTCTCCTGGAATTGCCTGAGAGAGCATAGATTAAGATCCAGACCCAATGCTGCAGGGTCTCTCTTTGGACTGTCTGTAGGGGAGCGGTCTCAGGGCTGCCGTCCTCATGAATGGGCCTGCTGTGTGCCAAGCACTGTGCTGAGGAAGGAGGCCACGGAGCCAGGGTAATGAGGGTCCCTGTGAGAGATGTAGACACAGCTTAGGATGGTTCGTAATGGGTTTTCCAAGGTGTCTGTGGATTAGTCATCTAGGACCATAAGCTGAAGAGCTCAAAGGGACCTTAGACATCAGTCCCCGCTGTAGCATTTCCATTTCCTTATGTAGTTGTGATTGTCTTTGTTCCAGATACCTGGTCATTTTTATTAGGGAAATAGTGAATAGAGAAATGAATAGTAGAAACGAAATCACCAAGATCTGGATCCTAGCTTGAATGATATTAGGTGACTTAATTTACATTTCTGAGCCTGTTTCCTTTATACATGAAATCAAATTATAATCACCAGGGTATTGTAAAGCGAATACTTTGTGAGCCTTAAAGCTCTATTGAGAAGTGAGTTATTAGTCTTTGTATAGGAATTAGGCTTTGTATAAGGAATTTGTTTATTTTTAATCGAAGATGAAAAGTCATCAGTTTTGACAGGAGTTGAATGGAGACAATATGGTAGTTCTATGGGATAAGCCTAGATTTATTGTCAGAGGAACCTGGTTGAAACCTCAGCCAAGTAACTTAATTTGTGTGATCTCGTGTTCTACCCCCTGAGTCCCAGTATTCCTTAATGTAGCAGGAAAGGGTTGTAACACAGGACCACTAAAGTAACTGCAAACATCAATTCTTTGATTCTACAGTCCCAAATCCTATATTTTTAAATGATGTAAGTTTCAAACATTTGGCTTTAATTCTTTAATGGAGTCAAGTCAAAAATTGCTTTTTATTAAATGTCTAGTCTGTTCTAGGCCCTGGTACTAAGTAAATTCCAGGAGACAAAGAAAGGCAAAAGTCAGTCTTGGGAAAGACAACATATAACCGTGAGTAAATAGTACATGTATGTGCAAGCATGTGTACCTGTGTGTATATACACAGATGGAATAATTTGGATAAGAGACAGGGAAAGGCTAAGATAGTGAGAAAGCCAGGAGGGAGAGGATTCTAGGCAGGAGAGAGACATGCATGAAGTGGGCAGGGAGGAGGAAGGGTATGTGACTAAGGTCCAGCAAGGAGAGCACAGACCACGCTGACTAAAGACTGGAAATGTACAGGGAGGTCAGCTTATGAAGGGTTTTGAACTCTAAATAAAGAATTTTAGTTTTGCTCCTACAGTCAATAGGGAACCATTGAACTTTCTTAAATAGGAGGCATCCTGTGGTCTAGATTGAATTTTTGGACAGTTAATTTGGTAGCCGAGGGGAAGATGACCAGACTGGGGAGAGCCTGGAGGTAGGCAGACCCAGCAGCAGGCTCTAGTAGCAGTCCATGTATGAGATGAAGAAGCCAAGCCCATACTATTCCCATTATTGCATACTAAGGTGATCCAGTTCCTGGAACTCTCTTGTTAGCTGTCCCATCGTGCTCAGATAGACCTAGCAGGTATGTGAGTTTGTTCGCAAATAGGACCCTCCCAACAACTTAGATCCTACCCTTACTTCCTCTTACTCTCTGATCTATAAAAAGCCCTTTCACTCACTACTCATTGCTAAAATCATTTTTGATTTTGTCTATGAGCCTTTTCACATTTTAATAAAGAGTACCCTATGACTGTGATTAACACTTGTGAATTGTTCACATTCTGAACCGCTCTCCCACAGCCTATTACCCGTTCAAGGAGGAGAGAAGGGGGCATATAGGAGAAATATTAAAACAGGTTCTTTTTTTTTGTATCAGAGATTTATAGGATCTATAGAGGCCATCTGATCTAAGCCCTTCCTTTTACAAATGACAAAAGTGTTAAGTAACTTATCTGTCAGAGTAGCAGTAAATGGCAAAAGCAATTTTCCTGATGACAGAAGTATGTATGTAATAAAGAAATATATCCTTAGTATCATATTGTTTTATCCCATTTAAGGAATTAACCAATAGTCATAATAATTTAGTAATAATAGCAATTTAGTGTATATGTATAGCAGATATAGAGAGGCATTATAATGTGTTAATTGCTTTGATAACATACATTTCAAGTATCATCATTAAAATATAATTATCACAATTTTTCATCAATAATATCTCCTGTGAATTGATTTTTCAACTGATTGTATCAGTTTAGTTTCCAGCATATTTTGGTTAATCACATGAACAAATCATAAAATCCCCTATACAGTTGTATCATATAATCTGTGCCAATTGGTGTAGAGTACATTGAACACAAAGTCACATCTCCCTAATTAAATTGGTAAAAGTACTTTATGCTCATCCTTTTGACCTTTGAAACCTATTGCAGGTACTTATTTCCCCAATCAGTCACCAGTAGTATCCTTCAGGAAGAAATGTCTGCCAACTTGTTACTCTGAATTCTCACTTGTCTTGAATTCTTGCCAACTATGGATGCCCAAGTCGGAGTGTTGTGTGTGTTTGTACAATACCCAGTGTATTCTTCAATCAGACATTTCTTTTTATTGAAAAACACAGTGCTTTTTCTATTTGGCAGTCCTTTTTTTAGGAGGTTTAACAGTTCTTTGGACATTTGATGAAGCCTGTGGATCCCTTGTTCGAGTTGTGTTATTAAATGGATAAAATAAAATATGTTGGATCATAAAGGCAAGATGCAGTTGTCAAAATATTTAATAAAACTAGTTCATGGACCCAGAACCCCGCTGTAATAGATGTTGTTCTTTGTCCTTGGTTTTCAAAGAATATGAAGGGAGGGGATGCCATGATGTCTGAGTGAATTGGATTTAAGTAGGAAGGGCTGGGCAAGGTCATCTCCCTCACTTTTCCCTCCAGAATCATCCAGGTCCAGTGGCCAGGTCTAGCTCAGAACGACTCGAGGTGGTCTTGGATGCAATGGGAGATCTTGGCCTTTTTGAGTTAAGGTCTTTAACAGGTCTCAGGCTGACTGAGGCAATGCCTTTATATATCATCACTTGTGTATATTCCCAGTGAGTTTCTGAAACCTTCAGAAAGGTTTCAGCATTTATGATTTGAGAGCTCCAGTGCTGAGATGTGTTCACTCTATGTCAATAATTCATAAAACTCAATAGTTCAATCATTTTGCTGCCATTTACTTTCAGTAACCCAAAGACTCAATTTCTTAATTTAGGTGTGTTGGTGTGTGTATAGAAGAAACATGTTTCCATCTATTAAATATCTTTATATTTCCCTTTCCAAGTTGAATGCTGTTTTTCCTGATTCCCCTCTCTTTCCCAAGTGTTTTCTAGGAGTTCTAATTATCCCTCATTCTGATGCATCCATGTGTGTCTTCCCATGGTGAAAGTAGAATTTCCATGGCATTCCCATGGGTGTCAGGGATTTCAGCAGCCATTCTGAACGTGTGACCACGTGGCTCGTTCTGTTCTCGAATTCTGTCCACACCAGAGCATTAGGCTTGTTGTTCTAAACAGATCAATCTCATTTGGAATACCGTGGAAGACATCTTCTCGTACAGTTGCCCTGAAATAAGAGGTTCTGTTTCATGGGGATGACGCCAGTGTACTTCACAAGTTCACCAAAAAATTAACAGCCTTCAGAATTTATATTCTAGTATGGGATTCAAAAATGGAAAGAGACTCTTCCTGGTTTACATGTGAAAAGATAATTAGGGAAATGTTTAAGCCTTGAAATCTATTCATGGGTCTCCCAAAATCTAGTCCGGGAAGTCAGGCTTTTGTCAGGTTACTCAGATAATAAAGGACTGTGGAAATGTTAGAGCAAAACAGGAAACAAAAACCTGTAATAGTTATAAGGGTAATAAGAGATAATCACTATAAAATGTTTACACCTTATAACTTATAGAACTTACTATGTAAATGCTACATGATGATGATGAAGATGATGGTGGTGGTGGTGGTGGTGCTGCTGCTGCCATTGTTTTATTTACCTTGGTCAAGTCAGAAATTTTACTAATTGTTCGTATACAAATAAAGGCAAAACTAGTCCTTCCCTTGAAGATCTCATAACCCATTTGGGGAGGGATAGTGCAATCTTCTATGTTCAAATTATTATTTATATAAATATACATGCATACATACATATTCCGTGTGTGTCGATTATACACACATAAATATATTCTCACACACGTACTGGTACATGTATGCATACATGTATATACACATGTAATAGGATGAGATTGGAGATAACCACCAAAGGCAAGGAAACGACATTGAGGAGGATTGGGAAAGGCTTTTTCAGGAAGCAGGATTTTAGCTGAAACTTGAAGGAAGCCAGAAAGGTCATGAGGTAGAGGTTATGTGGGAGAGCTAAGTACCTGTTGGACACAATTGCCCAGAATCAGCCCTATCCCCAAACTCTTTTCCTTTCTATCTTCAGGGCAAGCTCTTTTCTGGCCACTCTCCTACAACATCTTTTAGAGCCCATGTCTTTTCATCAGATTCATTTATAATCTATTCCACTATATTCAATAAAATATTTCGCATTTTATCAAAAACTCAAATAAAGACTATAGTTTCAGGAAACTCCTTCAAACTTGCCTATTTCCTTTGTTTTTCTCCTCTTTTGTTTGCCTTTGGATTCATGGCTCTCTGGTTCTCAGAGGGAGATTCCATATTTTTTCTCTTCTGTCCCACGGATTGAGAACTGTATATTCCATCGAATTGGGTGCTAAATAGTAATTCTGCGAGCCCAATAATCATGTTCACATTTTGCATAATAATAGTCATGATAATATTCTAATTTGTTATTCAATCAAACTGAACCCCTATCAGTATGGACATTTGCACTTAGGAAAAAGAGCACAATTCAGCCAAGTCTAGCCACCTCTGAGGCCCTCCTCACTTCCTTTGGAAATAACTTTGATTACTGCATTTTGTGTGAATTATACTTTGCTCTTGGCCCCAGAATGAGACCATTTTCCTTTCTTTTTGTATATCTCTTTAATGACATCCAATAGCTCTCCTCCTGCATAATTCTTCATTGAAAGCTTCTGTCCATTTTGAAACTTGTGGTACTGGTGGTATTGGTACTAGTAGTAGTAGCAACAATAGTAATAGTAAAAGTAACAACACTAGTAGTAGCAGCAGTAATAGTGACGTAGTAGTAGCAGCAGTAGTACTAGTAGTAGTAACAATAGTAGTAGCAGCACTAATAGTGACAGTGATAGCAGTAGCAGCAGTAATAGTAATAATAATGATTTAGTGGATAGAGATTTGCCCTCTCTACTTAACAATGGGGAGGGAGAAGGCCTGAGTTCAAAAACTCTCTCTGACATATACTAAATAATAGTATTTGAATTTGTTTAAAGTTTGCAAGACAGTTTTCAAACATCTTATTTTTCAACCACTCTGGGAGATAGGTGCTATCATCCCCATTTTGCATTTGGAGAAACTGAGTCAGAAGCTAGGTGACTCGCCAAGGTCATGCTGATGATGAGTGTTGGAGGGAGGATTTGTACTCGTGTCGCCCCGACTCCCAAGTCCTGCCCTCCACCCGTTCGGTGCCCCTGAGGATGTCACTGTGCTGAGTGCTTCTGGCTCCGTAAGAATGTAAGCTTCACCCCCGGTGCTGAGCTGCATCGATAAGAGAATCTCTTAGCCGTGAGTTCCGTACGTTTATGAGAACCAGCCCCAAGAACATTAGCAGGGCTTGCTTTGTTGCAGTGTTCCTGTAAGGCTCGCGGAGCACCAGTCGTAGTCTTTGATCTGAGTCTTGTTCGAGAGGTCAGGTCATCCTTTCCTTTGCTTCCTTTGGTTCCTTGCAATAATTTTTCTGTGACGTTGATGGAGTGCCTACCTCTACCGCGCCTCCTTCCCTGTGTCTACCCCAGGTCCTCCGGAGTCGGTTCTCCGTAATGTCAGCTATGTCTCAGCTAGGGGGAGTTCAGCCTGACCCTCCACCTTGACCTCTGTAATTAGACTCACTTCTGCTACGTGAGAATGGCTCTTCTGGCTTTATTGGATATTGGAGAAAACACGATTGCTTTGTAGCTGATGTTCCCCCGACTTAATGTACAGACACGTTATGCTTTCGCAACATCGGTTTAGGGAGAAAATACACCAAAATATGTTGGACATAGAGGGAAGTGGCAGAGAATTATATATGGAAATCTGCCCGATGACTCAAACACAAAATCCATTAGCAAACTATGGCCCCTTGAATCAAGCGGTGAGAGTGAGTCCCTCATTTCCCAGCATCTCCCTCCAGCAGACAGAACCATTCTTCTTCTCCTACTGAGCCAGTCTATTCTGAATATTCATTTGACTTTCCAATAACCAAATAGTTCAGTGGTTCCTTTGTATGTGAATGTAGACGCAGGGAAATGTCTCTCTGGAGTAAATGCATCTCAACCTTGACAGGAGGATTTATGTAGCGGGATTGAAGGTAATAGAATCCCTGATCCCTGGGAGCCTGGGAAGTGACTGGTTGGGGAATTGGTGAATGAGATTGTCTTCCAGGGGGTGAGTATTCAGCAGCCTTCGAAGACTGTATCTTTTTTAATGTCTTCCTCTGAAATCACAGGTGAGCTTGGGAAAATGTGGTTTTTTTCAGTGCATCGTTCTGTAATAGATTCACATTGCCCCCATTAGGTCGTGGATGTCCGTGAACCCTTTCCAGGCTTAATAACAGATTAAAATAAAATTTGTGCGCATGTAGGTGTGTACATGTGTGTCTACACACACACACACACACACACACATACACACACACACAGAGGCAGAGAATTGAAATCGATTATGGAGAGAAGCAGATACCCCCCCTCCCGCCCCCCACCAAGCCATCCTCCATGGTTTTAATGTACTTTGTTGAAGAGAAAATTAGGAGGATGGACGGCAGGTGACTGTGTGTTTTCTGGACCCTAACTAGAGAAGCTGTGCTAATTGAGAGGCAGCAGTGCTGCACTGGCTTGGGCCTGGATGCAGAAAGGCCCCAGAGACTTCCCAGCAGCGTGCAGCTATTTGTCTCAGTTTCCTCAGCTGTAAAAAGGATAATGATGCTACCTCCCCGTGTCCCGAGGTCTGAATGAGCCCAGTCCCTAGTAGGCACTAAATGCTTATTCCCTTCTCCGTTCTCATCCCCCCAATGTCTGAAGTTGGTGATTGTCCTTGTATGGAAGCCGGCTAAACCGTAAGCCCTGCATCCCCTCTGACACCTCTCTGAGACAACCTGTATGTCCCAGGGATGTAGGATACGCCCAGTAGGAAAAAACCATTAGGCGCCACCGTGTTCCTCCAGTGAGGAGGTCTGGTTTCATTGACTGCCACGGAGACGATTTGTGGACAATTGTTCTAGTTCCCGTTTTTATCCAATGGGAATGCTCAGGCTGGCCCATGCAGAGAGGGGACTTGGGGCAGAAAGAAAGTGTTGGTGACATAGAGATGGGGGGGTGTGACCTGGCTCAGTGAAAGGTGAGCCGGCCCAGGCAGCTCCGAGAAATGCTTCTAATGTCCCCTGGCATCTTAGTCGCCTCACTCCCGTCACAGCGCCCCAGGCAACTCGGTAAGGCCTGAAGTGCGGAGAGAGCACTGAGCCTCAGTCTCCCCATCCATAAACTGAGGATGGTTAGAATACCTTCCTTGTAGGTATTTGACTGTCGAATGAAATAATGACTTGGAAGTGCTATTTAATCAGAGTTCTATAAACTTTTCAGCTGTTCTGTAATTATCACTAACATTGGCAATTCTTCCCATAGCTCACATGGTCTGCGATTTAATCTGCTGGTCACTAAGGGCCTGATGGCCGAGTCCCTGGGAGTCTCCTCATGTTGGAAGCCCTCGCCAGGGCTCGGGCTCAGCTGGCAAAGCCCTCAGCGTTCAGGGTGACCTCCCTGCCAATGGGGGCTGCCTGGGGAAAACTTAGTGTGGCCATAATGAGAAGTCAGGATCCATCAGCTTAATGCTCTTATAAATCTATGACTGGCATTATTTCCTCCCCCTTAGTCTTTCCAAATCCAGATCTGCTGACTGGCCCCGTTCTGTTCTTTCCCCTCCTTAGTGCTTTCCTCGGGCCCGGTGTTTGCTTTGTTAGCTGGCTTGATGAGCGTTCTTAATCAAAAATGGGGGCAGCAAGTCTCCCTCCTTTCCCGGGCCTTATTTGGGGATTCATTACACTGAGTGAAGGAGGAAAAGGACCAACCTCTTGTGGCTGCGATGGGACTCCTCCCCTCCTACGTACAGCCTATGTTTGTATTCATATATCGTTTTTTAACTCTGAGACAGATGAATATTTACCACGTATTAAAAGATGAAAATAAATGTAGCTTTTCTTTCCTAGAGGTGAATTTAAGAGAGGTTCAATTAAGAAATGTGATAATAATGAAAAAAAAGATGTGGGTAGTAACCAATTATAGAGGATTTTAGTGTTTGCTCATTTGAACCTTTGTTCAGTCACGTCCCATTCTTTGTGACCCATTTGGGTTTCTTGGATGGGGACACTAGAGAGCTTTCCTCCTTTTGCAGATAAGGAAACTGAGGGTGAGGTCATAGAACTAGGAAGTTCTGAGGCTTCATTTGAACTCTGGAAGGAGTCTTCCTGACCCCAGGTCTGGTGTTCTATGCCTCTGTCATCCCCAGCTGCCATGTTTGAACCTTACAATGATAACCCTGTGAGGGATATTCTTATCCAGATTTTACTGTTTTTTTCCCATAGTCTCATAGATATTATGGAAGATTTAAAACCAAATCTAGTTCTAGATTGAGATCTTTGTCTCCTACTAGGGCCAAATTCTCAATTAGTTGAGATCCTGGCAAGTCAGATCAAAAGGAACTCAGAAATGACAGGTTTGCCACGGGCAGAGTGTTAGCATTTTCAAACTCCCATTTTGTTTCTTAAAAAAAAAAAAAAAAAAAAAAAAACCCACACACAAAACCAAATGTTGTTTCAGTTTCTATAATAACTGCCCAACTTTCTTCCCAATAGATCAATGTGCATATACATATTTTTCTTAATATGTATTTCTGGTTTTCCTAATGTAATTCTTCTTGGCATTTTCCCTTATCTGCTTGGAAAGTGACTCTGAAATAATGGGACAATCAGTCTTCAAAGTCATAAATGTAATTGTATTTTGAGGTGGAAGTCGACTGAACATTTTCACACATATTGGAGGATAAAGTTTCCATGTGTTTTGGAATCATTTATCTCCTTTCCCTTTTCTCCTCCCTTCTCCAAAACTGCCATTCAGGAAATACCTTTTGTGAGAAGTAAAGATTCCAATTTAGAATTACTCTGGCTCGTTGGCGAGATGCCTCCTTTCTTCTGTGGCACAGCAGTCCATTTTGCAGAAGTGCAAGTGCTCTGCGCCGTAGGAGTCCCCACCTTGGTGGCGAGCACTGTTGGTGGGGAGCACGTGGGCACTCCTAGAGACCACTTTGCCCTTTCTGAGGCAGGTGTTCCTGCTGAGTTTCAGGTCGAGGATCATGAGGTCACAGAATCACAGGCTGACCCTCCAGAGGTCATAGACCTTCCCCAGATCTAGCCCTGGATAGTGAAGGGCCATCAAGTCAGCAGGAGACTGAGTCCCCCGGAGGAAATGGACTTGCCTTGGAGCTCACAGACTGAGCTGCCATCTGTGCCCAGGTTCTCTTCTCACTGTCGGGTGCTGCCATCCAAAGTGGGTCTGGCTTGGAGGCCTCTTGTCCAAACTCCTCATTTCCTTGCACCAGAATCAGAGCCCAGATAGGGACGTGACCCGATCCATGGGCCAATTCTACAACTCGGGGCTGAGTCCCCAGGGAGGATTCCCCCCCATTATCCCATGAGTCATCTTTTCAGGCTTTAAATTTCACAGGTTTGTGCCTTTTGAGAATCTGTCTCCTGCTTCCCCTTCAGTCAGCCCCACCAGCCAACTCAGAGTCTTCTGAGGGTCCCTTGAAGCTTTTCCAGGCTTCCTCTGATCCCTTTCCAGGGTGCTCCTACCTCTTCCCATCCCCACCCCAAGTATCTGATGATCCAGCAAAACTGGCCCCTCCTGCTCCTCATCTCCCAGAGGCTGGTGCTCTCTGTCTGTGTCTGTTTTTCCTGGCCTGTCTTCAGGTTTGGCACTTCCCAGTGCCATCCACAGAAGGCGGCTCCCCTCCCTGCCGCCTTTCCCCCAAGCTGGGCCCTCCCTCCATCTGCACGGCCTGGCAGGAGGGCAGGTCTTTGGGGGCCAGAGCCGTCCTTGCCTCGGTACTCAGCAAATGGCCTCAAGTAGAGTACTCGCTTAATAAATCCAAGCAGACTTCCTGACGGCGGCTGCGCCTCCCCAGCTCCTGGGCTTAGGGGGCTTTGGCCCAACTCCTTGTTGCCAGTTGGGAGAATAATGAGTGTGAAAAAAAGATGGTTTCTCACCCTGGTGGCCAGAGCCTTCTGGAAATGGAGAGCAAGCCCTGGCAGGTCCCAGCAGGCCCCGTGCTCCCGGAGGTTCTCCCAAGGAGTGTGAATGCTGAGAGCGAGCCCGGTGAAGGCTACCTTCCATTGCACATGTGGTCAGAAAACACACATGGACACACACACTCACACTCACATACATACAGACAGACACACACACACACACACACACACATACACACTCACACATACACTCACACGGACTAAAATATGCAATGGCTGGTACTCAGTAGGCAACTCATAGCTGAAGTATATGGTTCTCGGAATGGAACTAGTCTTAAAAACAATGTTCCTTTTGGGGATCGGTGTTGGTTCCATGTACTACCCGGTTTGTTAATGGAAAATCTCATGACCAGATTGAATTTGACAAATGACCCAGACTTTCCTCTGCCATTTTCCAGAGGGGAATTATGGAGGCTCATGTAATTGTTTTCTGAGACTCCTTTCCTCATCTCTTGGAGAGGGGAGTTGAGATGAACGTTTCTCATCTGGTCAAGAATTTAGCCTTTCTGTAATCTCCTAGTTTGAAATGGCCCTTTGCTCATAACCAGCAAATTATTTCTTATCTTTCCTCTATTCTTCAATTATTCCTTTAATTTAATAAAGTGTTTAGTTCTATTTCAATTAACACAGCTTTCCAGCTAACTGTTTGGGGAAAAAAAAAAAGCTTCTGTGTTCTTTGATACTTGGTGTTTCTCATCTGAAAAAAAAAAAAAATGATGAAATCCATCCACTACAAATGGGAAATAAGGTTATTTTCAACATTGTCTGACTGCCTAACAAAGTCCTATTAGAGGGACTGTGTTTGACAGGGACCTCTTTAATTTAATGAAATTCTATCACTGAAATGCACTTTTAATAGCATTGTTCATTTCATTCTGTCTCTGAGATATCATGGCGGACAAGTCTGCTTTATGCCTTAGATGTGGGTGGTGGCCCATGTGGGATAAGACAATGATGGGAGGCAGAGCCCTGGTACCGAACAGCCGAACAGCCGTGATACAAGGAAGGCGTTTTATGCGCCTTGAATTTTGAGGCATTTATTTTTAATTATCATCAAAGCTTACTAATGACCTGTTAAAGTCAATTGCTTAATTAGTTTACTTAATCACCTTTATTGTCATCAGTATCTCTTCAACAAACTCTGAAAAATAAATTCCCTTGCCAGTAATCCTAACAAAGTGACTGCTATTTATCAGCTTCGGAGACGTACTTCTGGAAAATGTAAAAACACACTTAACATGGTTTTTGAGCTGTTGGTCTTTGTCTTTGCTGAGTTTATTCTTTCCTTTGCTGGTGTTCTCTCTAGTATGAATTTATATAATCTTCACTTATTTGTTTACTTGATGGTCCAGGGACAAGACCTCTTTTTTTTTTTTTGGGGGGGGTGATTTTGCATCTCCAGAATCATGAGCAGAGCTCTCAGTAAAAGGGAAATGACCTCATTGAATTGGTATCTTCCAAGTGTGAAATCATTGAATTAGGATTTATATAGACTTTGAACAGATTTCATTCTACTATGACCTTGAACTCAATTGTCCCTCCCTCTTTCTTTTCCCTGCTTCCTTTCCTCCTTGCCTCCCTGTCTTCCTCTCCCTCTCTCCTTTCCTCTTCTCTCTCTGTCTCTGCCCCCACCCGCCCCCACCCTCACAGTAGCAGTCATTCTCTTTTAAAAACCCTAACTGGTAAGAAATCTTCCCCTTTATAAACTCTGTGTCCAAATGTATGGTTTTATACTTTAGTGTTCTCTTTTTAATAATTTGCGATTACTTGCTTATTTTAAAGGTTTCTCTAAAAAAAAAAAAAAAAGTCTGCCATAGTTTTGTCTTGCAGGTAGTTTTTATTGTAACACCTTTTATCTTTTAAATGGCGCCTTCATCTTTTTCCTGGTTTTCTCAATGATGTTACCTTAGAAATTTAAATTATAAGATTGAGTCATGGAAACATTTATTTCTTATACCTTTTCAAAGGCATGAGAGTATCATGTTTATTTTACTAGTTATCTCAGCTCCACTTAGTATATATCATATTGTATATTGTACATGTATGTGTACATACACATACATGTGTGTTGGGGGGGGGATATATATCGAACCCAAGATGGGAAAGCCATGCCCTGATTGGTGAGCTGCGTCCCTTTCATTGGGCTTATTGCAGATGGGCTTCCTGGGCTCCAAGCCCCCCTGTCCAGATTCCAGGCATTTTCTTTGGGGGGTCCCGTGCTTGGAATATCCCCCTTCTCCTTCTCTGGCTTCCTTCTAGTCCCAGCCAAAAAGCCTCCTTTGCCGGGAAGTCTTTCCCAGTTTCCTTGGTGGAAGCGCTTCCCTCCATGCTCATCTCCCCCTGGCCCATCCTCACCTTATTGCTTGTTGTCTCTCCCAATTAGGTATCTCATGAGCTCCTTGAGTTCAGGGCCTTTTTCCTTTCTTTGTCTTTAGTGCCCAAGCCCATGGTACATGATCACTAAATGTTCTTTGACCGATGCAGGATCCAGGTTGACCCCAAAGGCCCTTGGGGATTCTGCAGTCTGATATGTTAGTACAGTACAGGATGAGGACCTGTGGGTGGGAGAGAATGCGACTGCTTGGTTGTGCTCCCCCTTCCCCACCCCACGGGGATCTTGGCTCTCTTGCCCTCTCAGACATAGTCCCCTTTTATTTTGTTTTTTGTTCTTTCTAAAGCCATTTGTGCTTCCAGGACTATCATCTTGGAATTGTACTGATTGCTTTAAAAAAGAAAAAATAAAAACCCAGAGCCCCATGAGGAGCGCCGAGCGTGTCTGTGAGCCGTGCCCAGCTCCCTGGGAGTGATGGGCTCCCTCCTGCCAAGGGCTCTGTCTGCTCTTCAGATGCTTAAATCTAGGAGCTCATTATACATCTCCTGGAATCGGTCCTTCATAAATGCTAGACAGGAAACCATCTTTCTGCGGATTAACTTGACATCTCTTGTACATAAAACCAGAGGAAACCATTGTTAATAGTGGCACACTTTGCTTGAGTTTCGTTCCTTTACAAGCTGTTGCATTTCTGCTATTTAACCTGGTAAACAAACTCATGCGTTTGAAACTAATAACGATAAATGCATGTTTTCTTAAGTTTTTGCTTCAAAACTACCTTCCTGCCTCACTTAGGCTCTTGTTCTCCATTTGCAACATTCATTTGCTGCACTCTTTTTTTCTGTGAAATCACTTTCTTTCCTTGATTCACCCATTAGGTAATTAAGAAAGGATTCAATTTCTCATTTAATTTCATCTAAATGGGCTTTTTTTTGCCACATTAGTTGAGATTGTCTTAGTGGGCTCGCATGAGGATACCAAGAGAGACCAATTCTAAGGAAAATTATTTCATAGAGATGATAGGTAGGTAGCCGCTATTGCCGGAGACTGTGGAGACAAATACAAGCGAAAAACATTAATAGTTTCTCCCTTCAAGAAGTTTACATTCTAATAATGAGAACGGGACATAAAAGAAATGGCAGAAAATATCAAGAGGCAAATTGCAGAAAATTACTGCCTTAAGACTAGAGTTTTCTAAAATGCCATTTTTTTTTCTCCTCCTGGTGAGGAAATAGGAAACAAATTATTGACTTTTTAATCAATAATCCCCAATGTATTATTATAATGAATAATACAATAATAGTAGCTAGCATTTGTGTTAGAGATTTGGAGGTCTGAAGAGTGTTTGAAAATGTCTACTTGTATTTTCACAGCAGCTCCTCTCTTGGAAGCGAAGACTTATTTACTTTGTGAGGTCAGCTGTGTGACCCTGGTCAAGTCACTTAAACCTGATCCCCTCAGTGCTTCATCTGTAAATGAGCTAAAGGACGAAATGCAGGTTTCCAAGAAATCCCCAAATGGCATCACAAAGCATTGAAAATGACTGATGAAAAGATTGTATTGATTGTCACAATAATCTTGTGAGATTTATTGTTATACCCATTTTACAGATAAAGAAACTGAGTCACATAACAGTTTAATGACATGCCCGTTTATCATGGACAATTCTCTAAGACTGGAAGCTTCTAACCCGCCTTAGTACAAGGTGTTCCTGGACCTGGGACTTCCTTTTCATCTCACAGCTGATCTGGATGTGAAGTATCTCCCATCCTGGACTCATCTGGAGCCTTCCAGACATCTCCTTATCTCATGATCTCAAGGGATGGTGAAAGCCCTTGCTGCTAAGATGGCAGGCCTTTTACCACCCAAGGGTCGGTGGCAGCAGGCCAGACCCTTTTATGTGGGAGGGAGCTGCCTCTTTGGACTTTCTACCACCTATTTCTATTCATTCACTCACTCATTCATTCATTCATTCATTCTTGGGTTATTTTCTTCCCAGAGCTTTCTCTGGCTTCAATAATCCCATTGCTTCTGACTCGTGTGTCAGATGTCTTAGTCCTTCTGCCTTGAACCTACTCAACATGGTCAGTGTCTAGCTCCAAACTATAGTCAGTGAACATATGCTCACGGCCCCCATATACCAAGCCCTCTCCTGGATCCAGGGGCGGGCGGCCCACTCTAACTAAGCATGGGCTCATGGGATTATAACTGTCCCCTCTGAGGAACTGGCTCTGCCTCTGCTCCTGAGGATGCTCTTTACCGAAGGGAAGCCGTGGCCTTCCCCCCACCCTCCTGCCACCGAGCCGTCCATCTTTGTTTTAGCTCAAAGGCGGCCTTTATGGTTCTCCTCGTGGCTCCTCAGACACTGGGCCCGTCTGTTGGTTGGGAGCTCCAGGACTCCCTCTCTTGGGCGCTCCTGTGTCTGGGTTCCCCTGAGGCCTTTCTCCAATTTATTGATCTTTATCGATTTTAAAAATCCTCTTTAGTGTCGCAGGGCAGATTTCTGACTCTCAAACACTCCTCGACGTGAGTCTGTAGATGAATATAAATGTGCGGAGACCTCATTAATTCAGGCCTTGGAACGGCTGGAACAGGGACTGGGATGAAGGTTATCTCTGCATTAGAGACAAGAAGTGTTTACTAGACAAGTTCAGGGTCAGGACGACCAGAGGGGGAGTTCTCAGTGCTCGGTGGGTACCCACCCAAACCTACCAGCCTGGAGGTCACTGTTTGTTGCAGACCCTCCCGGGCAGGGCCCAATTGCTTTCGCTGGTGTTTGTGGACAGGTAACAGTCTTCTGAGCCGTGGGTGAGGGGCAAGCTTTTCACTCCTTCACGGAGGCAGGTGGGTGACTGTCACACGTGAGGCTCGGGCCAGGGGCTGAGGAAGGGAAGAAAATGGGCTGCGAGAGCCCAGAGAGTTTCTTGGTCCCCACAAAGCCCAGAGAGCTTTTCGGTCCCTGAGTGTGCATGTATTAAGCGCCTATTACATACAGTGACTGTGCTGTGCTGAGGTTACAAGAACATTTTTTGTTCTGTGGTTGAGTTAAGAGAGCCTCCTTTTCATCCTCCATGGAACAGTGTTTCTAGGAAATGCTTCTATGTAGAATACTCATATTCAATTAATCACAAACATTCATTAAATGCTGTGTTACAGGCTCTCAAAAGCTGGAGACATATCTGTAGCTGAGTGTGTACATATTATCCCTGTCGCACTGAGGAGGTATCACAGGTCTTTTTACCATTACATTAATTCCCATTTCTCTCTCTCTCTCTCTCTCTCTCTCTCTCTCTCTCTGTCTCTGTCTCTGTCTCTCTGTCTTTCACCATTTCTATCAAAACCCTATTGAATAAAAGAAAGCAGATAATTGCCATATGATGATGAGCATCTGTGCACTGCTTTTAATCCATGATCTCATCTGTGCCTTAAATTAGAGGGTAGATTCCCCCCTTATAACATGTGTCATTCCACCATTTTACAGATGGACAAATGGAGGATCCGAGTGAAGTGTTTTGTCTCGGGTTCCTGAGCTGATCCCTCAGGGTTTGGGCCCAGCATCCTCCTTGCTCCCTCCTACTGCTTTTCATTTGTCAGAGACGTGTGTGTTTTCTTTGTTTCCTGGGGAAATGTCACCCTAAGCAGCATTGCGAGGAAGCTCTGGCTCTCACCCATTCCAGTGCTGCTGTTAAGACTCACTTCCTGTCCTTGCACGAAGGTCATGTCTCTACCCTTATAGGGAAAGGAGGACACTCAGGATTTCCCATTTCGAAATGGGGGAAATGGAGGCAGAATTAAACATGTGGGCAGATGCTGAGCAAGCCTGAGGCTGGCTTGGACTCATTGCATTCAGGAGGCGGGTGGGCGTTTGGCTGAGAGATTTTATCTGTCAGAACATGCCTGCAAAGCCTGGTCTGGGAAGCATGGTCCCTTCCATTCAGAGGGACTGGACAGGGAGTGGGTGCGAGCCCCAGAGATCAGGGGCTCTTGCTCTTCTTGGTCCCTGGATGGTCCCTTTTCTGGTTATTGCCCCCTTGTCGTAGCCATCGTGTGTCATGCCCTGTGGACTGAGCTTATGAGACAGAGTCCTTCTTTACTTTCCTGTTTAGGATTTCGTGGCTTGGTGAGGATCAGGGGTAGAAACTGTATAAGATCCTCCAAGGACCTGGATTTAAATCCTATCTTTGCTGTTGACCCCCCGGGTGACCTTAAGCAACTTGGCTCCCCTTCCCTCCCCGGGCCTTTAATTCTCTTCTCTAAAATGCCTTTCATTCAGCAAAGACTTCCTCAGAAAGGATCTGAATACATAAATCCTTGTGTATTCACAAGGCCTCTACAGCGAGCAGAATGGGGTGTTCCCAAGCCGCTCTCCTTTGGGCTCAGAATTAGAAAGCACCATCCCCCGTGGCCCTTTGCCCACCCCAGCTGGACTACATTTTCTCTGAAAACGCTAAGTCACAGAGAATTCTCTTGAGAGGGGCTTGGATTCCCCGGGTCTCGGAGATATTTTCAGCAGATCAAATGCTGTTTCTTGGATTCTGCTCTAATGAAGACCTCTGGACTGCTAAGGGATGACCAAGCCCTTGGGTCATAATGGTGACCTCAAGCAGCCATCAGCATCATACATTTCCGTATGCAACGCCAGGCCCCTGTAGCTTACCGGACAGGGAGCCGGCTGGCACAGGGTTGTCAAGATCACACGGCATCTTGTACGGTTATTTGTTCCTTAGAACAGCTTCATGAGATCAATGATTCTTATACCTCATGGAGCCTAAGTGGCCTGGTAAAGTGATTGGTCCAGCCCTTGCCGCTGGGAAATCCTTTATCTTTGGACCCCAATCTAGAGCTGGCCCCCTTGGGGAGACTTGTTCTCCACATCCGGGTATGAGCTTGTTTTTAGGAAGGGGCAAGGAACAGACTCTTCCAATATTAAGAAACCTTTGTCTCCCTCATTGTTCAGATGAATGTTTCTTTAGTGGATGCTGCGCTCTCCTGTGTTCCATATTGTTTTTCCTGTTTCTCCATTCATATTCTCTCCATAAATTGCAGTCCTGTTGATTGCGGCTAAACGTTACGATTCCAGGGGGGACCATCCCTTTGGGCTCCCCATTCTTCTCTCAGTTGAGTTCTTCATGTTATCTCTCTAGCGTCCCCCGTGAGCTGAGATAGCCGCCGCCGCCCCCCCTCCCACTCCCAGCCTTCCTCGGAGGTGGAAAAGCGGAGGCTGCTGACGTGAACGTGAGCTGTCTGGCCGAGGCTGCATTTCAACTCCCACGATCACCTTGACTCTTTGGGCCCCGTTATCCATACGGATGCTGCCCTTGATTGAAATTCTGAGCCAGTGGACTTCATTAGGCCTTATCCTTTCCATTGGAGCATAAATGAGGAACATTCCATTTCCCAACATTCTAATTATCTAACCAGGTAATTAGCCTGTGAAAAATGTGCTGAAATTTGAAAACAAGCAATGATTCTGGGAAGTAATTAAAATTCTTCATTATTGTATGAATTTTTAGATGTATTTTCTTATAAATGTTGTAAGCCTCCCTTCTAAGGAAACAAATGCCGGCTGAACATCTGTTGTGAAGGCGCTTCCTTGTGTTGGGAGCTGGACAGAACTTAGAGATGTGGGGCTGAGCCCTAGAGAGTCCCCCCTCCCCCATGCGCCTCCATTGCCAGTTCCATTTGGCAAACGCAGGTTAAAGTCCTCCCATTGAGCAAATATTGGGAAGGATGCTGTGGAGCTGAACACTAGATTGAACCAGTCCTAACCCTGCAAGAGTATCCATTGTCCTGGGAGGAGACCATCTGCTATTTTATAAGGAGTAAAGAGAAGGGGAGGATGGCCTTCACCCCTAAAGCTGTCAGGAAACAATCCCTTGGAAGAGGGACCCCAGAGATTCCACTGCCACCCCGGCTGAGCCAAGGTTTCCATTGTGGCCCGAGACACGAAATCCAGGATTGGGGCAGATTCCTCAAACTCTCCAAGTCAGACTTACCTTAGCTCTGGTCGTAGATGACTCTGGGTCTGTTTGGTCACTTCAAAACACGGGGACTCCCATGTGCAGATGGTAGCTCACGGACAAAGCACTGGGCTTGGAATTAGAAAAACTCCTCTTTGTGAGTTCAGATCCAGCCTCAGACATTTGAGCAGATTGCACAGATTTGTCCCAGATTCCTCATCTGTAAAATGAGCTGGAGAAGGAAATGGCGGACACTCCAGTATCCCTGCCAAGAGTACTCCAAATGGAGTCAGGAAGCTGGAAATGACTGAACAACAACAAAATTAGTGTAATTGAAGTCGTCTTTTCTGTTTCTGTTGCTTAACAGGGTACCTGGTCCATACTATTTGATAATAGTACTTAACAATAGGTACTTAAGAAACTTGAAACATGACTACATTGATAGTTGCTGGATTGAAGTCCTTAATCCTGTCCACGGACAAGTTGGTTCCACTTTTAGCATATCCACCCCTATTTAGGGGCAGTCAGTATTCAGTATGTTCATTCAGTGTGGTGGTCTGCAACCCTTGGAAACGTACATTTGCAGCTCTTGACTTTTCCCTTGCTGTAAGTGTTGGGCATTTCCCCTTCCCCCTTCCCTCTACCCCCAGTTTCCCTTTAATTACCAGATTTTTCAACATTGTCATGTTCAGTCTTTGCAATTAATCTGTCAGTCCTTTCTTTGAGCACTGATTTCGACACAAATACTCCACTTTTTCTTCATTATTGGTACCATTATCATCATCTGTTATTAAATAAAATTATGGAAATAACTAAATGCTGAGAAGCATGTTGGAGCCTCCCTTTCTTTTCAGTGACCACAAGTCTTTGTCTCATGTCACCTAAGTTGTGCTTTTTGGACTCTGAGTCCGCCTTTTCCAAAGTTTTCAGTCACACAAACTCTTGTTTCCCAACTGTCCCTCTTTGCTCTTTTCCATGAGATTTTGGATGGCAAGGCAGGAAGTGTGTGCTCCAGCTATTAACATTTTCCTTTTTAGGGCATCGAATGGAAGCAGCTATTCAGTTTGTCAGATTCCTCTCTCCATGTGGATGGAGGACTCCAGGCTTTCATGCCTAAAATAAATTTGGAAAGATTTGTTCATTTTCCTGTCTCCTAGGTTTAGCAAATAGAAAAAAGCCAGCCTCTCTGGAGAATTACCAAGGCATAGATAGATTACTTTGTAAAGTTCTGACTTTGCGGTGAAATGTATATTTCCCATTAGCAGAAGAAATCTGTCTCCCTCCCAGGTTGAATAAAAGCAATACTTGAAAAACAAAAACAGAAAATTCAGTAAGTTATATTTAGTTCCTGTAAAATAGTGAACACAGCCTTATTAAAAAATTTTAACATTATTTTAATAATCTTCCTTATGTTCCATTTTGAAGAATTGTGAGAAAACTGTAACTTTCCCCTCTTACATTTATTCTATTTAACCTGCACAGTTGACCTGTGTTCTTGAGTTGGTTCTAGAGGTAGACTTACTAATTTCCTAAAGGAAAAGAACAGAGGAACACCTTCCTCCCCATTCCCTCTTCCTCCCCTTTCACTTCTCCCCATTATACTAGACTCATCTCATACTTGTTCAGGGTCTTCATGATAAATCTGTATTATTCAAAGAATCAGTGGAGCTCCACTGTTGGGAGGGTCTTTGGGAGCTCATTTTATCTAATTCTCCAATTTTACAAGCAAGAAAACAGATGGAGGAATAGCTCACGCAAGGTTCCTCTGCTCTGTCCAAGCAGCATTTGGACTGACTTCCACTACCACACCACAGGACATTGACCACTGGAGGAAAGTGGTATGGACTTAAAGTCCCTTTCTCCATACCTCCCCAAGGTGAAGAAAATGCAGATTGCCTATTTCCACATTTCCCTGGCAGTTTCCATATTTGGGCGTCTCCCCCACCATTTCTTGGGGGGAGAGGGAGAACATGACTGCCTTCCCAGTCACCTTGTCTCCCAACCTTAGAGTCATCCTTGACTCTTCCCATTGGTATTCAATGAAATATCAAATTTCAACAATTCTGCCCAACAACATTTTGTCTCCAACCCCTTCTTTCTAACCTAATGGTGGCACCCATCACCTCTCACCTGGATTACTGCCAAGTGACCTCCTAATTCTTCTTCCTGCTTCCAATATTTCATTTCTCAAGTAATCTGCTGCCAGGATCATCTGCCTAATGCACAAATCTGACTATATACCATTTCCCTGCCTGGCAAAATCATCCGGGCTTGCCATTTTCCAGTAGATAAAAAGATCAAAGATATGAATAGTTCTCAAAAGAAACTGTAAATTATCAAGAATCATAAGAAAAAATAATGTGAATCACTAAAAACAAGGGAACTAGAAATTTAAATGTGTTACAGCTTTTATCATATACCAACATACACATCGTATTAGCTACCATGATTTTAAAAGATAAAGAAAATTGTTGGGGTTGCAGTTGGACCGACACACTATTGGTAGAGCAGGGAATTGCCCAGCCATTTTGGAAAGCAATTTGGAATTGTGCATCCAGGGTCATTAAACCATGCTCATCCTTTGACCCAGTAATGCCAAGAGTTCAGAGACAGAAAGAAGGCTTCCTTTTCAATTAAACAAAATAAAATTATAGCAATGCTATATGTTGTATCAAAGACCTAAAAACTAGGGAAGGGTCATTAGCTCTGGAGCAGATGATCACATTATTGTAGTGGAAGAGTCTTGAGCTATAAAAAATGATGACCAGAATGCATTTAGAAGTACCTAGGAAAGACTTGTATCAAAGGCAGGGCAAATTGAACAGAACAGGAGAATCCTTTAGACAATGAGCATCACTTTGCTCAGTAAAACACCAGGGAAAACCTTCAGAAACTCTGATGAATGAAATTACATTGTATTGACTTTTTTTTTTTGTATTTTTTAAAAATAGCTTATGTTTTTCAAAATGGATTGTAAATTTCTTGAGACAAAACAGCCCTTTTTCATTCTTCTGTGTATATCTCAACATGTCGCCTGGCATACAGTAGGTACTTAATAAGTGCTTGATGAGTGAGTTATTCTCCTTCTGGGTTGGTTATTTTGTAATATTATATAATAGAAGAGCTTCAGGCTTTACATTAATTTTATTTACGGAAAAGCAATTCTTAGATTTCCCCTCAAATAGTGAAAATAATTGAGAAAATGGAATGTCTTTCTGAGCCCCATACTGAAATTTCATTCTGTCTCAAAGAGAATTTCATATACAATCTATTACCTGGACAGTAACAGTCCTTTATGGACAGAAATCAACCTCGACATATCGATCCGATCCGGGCTTTGATACCGAGAGTTTATTAAAACTGAATTACTCTTGTTTCGATTAAGATACAGTTACAAACAATGCATCATGAAATAAGAGTTGGAAGATCATAAGCTTTCTCAGGCTCTCCTTTTGCCTATTTTATTGATTTTTAAAGGAAGATTAATTTTTGAGCATTTCTGGTTGTTTTTCTTGTGCTCCGAATGCATAAATTACATTAAGAAATTGCCGGTAGGGTGTGGTTTGCTATGGATTGCTGTGTATTGCCCCCGTCCCCAGTGAGCCATTGCTGGAGCCTCCTTGGCCCCCACATTGGGATGCCCAGAGATGATGTGTGGAATATTGCTGTTCTGTGGAATAGGATCAATGAAAACAACTGAAGTGTGTGTGTATGTGCGGGGGAGGTTGGGGGCAGATTTTCTCCTTTGGCCTCTTCTTATGTAAACACTTGCTTACAATCGCCTTAGTAGAAAAATAGACACTGATTTTTTTTCTTCTAGACTTGACTTCTTGCTCTGAGGTTCCTTGAGCTTGTTTTGTGCTTTCTTGGTCACTCTGACCAAGTCCCTCTGACCCCATTTGGGCTTTCCTTGGCAGAGACCAGAGAGTCTGTCACTCGGTGAGGAAGCAGTCTCCCAGTGGTATCTGTGGCTAAATTTATGCTCCAGAAGGTGGGACCCCAGGGACCCGGGGCCGGACACTCCGTGGTGCCCGCAGCTGCCCAGGAGACCCTCAAGCTTCCTTCTGTGCCCCCGGAATGTACAAGGGTGATGGTG
Organism: Sarcophilus harrisii; assembly: GCF_902635505.1. Classification (NCBI taxonomy): domain Eukaryota; kingdom Metazoa; phylum Chordata; class Mammalia; order Dasyuromorphia; family Dasyuridae; genus Sarcophilus; species Sarcophilus harrisii. The sequence continues at coordinate 654,809,044 of NC_045427.1, forward strand.
ACGCTCCTCAGAGCGACGTCTCCCACGGCCACGGCCATTTTAAGTGTCTTCTTAAAAAAGGACTTTGTTATTTCCCAAGCGTGAGTCACATAATGGTTGTCAGCAGTGAAAAAGTGACTGCTCCAGGCCGGCCACCCCTCGGTTACGGGGCTTCCGTGGATGAAGGAAACAACTAGGTACCGGCCCTCCTTGGGTGGGGGTGAGCTGCTTCCCAGGGAACTCCTTGGATGGGACCGGTGCCGGCGGAGCTCCCGCTTCCCCCAGCTCCTGCTGCCCAGGCCCGTGTCCGACACCTCCATCCTCACAGGTCCAGGTCCATCCAGGCCCAGCTCTCCCAGGGAACGTCTGAAAAAGCAGCTCGGGAGCTCAGGCTTCCTGGCAGCCCAGACGCCCACTAAGCCCCTGCACGGCCACCGGCGGCCTTAGTTTGCTCCTCTGCAAAACGGGCTCACGCGGCTCCTTGTGCCCCGTCTCCAAAGACTGGCAAACACAAGCAGGCCTTAGACTGGCATCAGGGCACGTTCTCAGGGCATTGTTGCTTTGTGAGATTTTCAAGAAATAACTTCACCAAGTAAAAGCAGGATTAAGGGACTTGCCCAGAGTCGCGCAGCGGCTGAGGTTCCGGCCTGACTCAGGCCCAGCCTGCTCCCCCCGGCTGCCCCAGAGCCCTCTGAAGAGAAAGGGGACCTGCGGTTCTCCTCCGGCCTCGGGGACTTTTGCTCTTGGGGTCGGGAGCCCCATCCTCAGGGCCACAAAGAGAGGGCGGAGGGAATTTCCCAGTCGGGGGGGGGGAGGCAAGTTCGGGTCCCTGGGGCTGCACCGCTGTCCATGGTACCCGGCCGCTGTCCATGGTACCCGGCCGCTGTCCATGGTACCCGACCGCTGTCCATGGTACCCGACCGCTGTCCATGGTACCCGGCAGCGTCTGAATGGGCTTCCCCGCCTTGTTAACGGTTGGGAGCGCTCTTGGAAAGTGGCTTGGGGGGCTTGGCGGGGGAGGGGGGCTGTTTGGGACCAGCCGGGGAGTCTGTCTGCCCGCCCCGCCCGGGGGGCTCCTGGCCTGCCCCCCCCCTCCCCTCCCCCCGCCTCCCCAGAGAGCCCCCGCCTCACCCCTCCCTCACGTCATGCAGATCCCTCCGCGGCCCCGGTGTCCCCCCACCCCGGTTCCCCTCGGACTTGCCACGGTCGCCCCCTCCCCCTTTCAGCCGAGCGCTTGCTGATGGAAGAGCTTCGGCGCCTCCGTTACCCCGGTGACTCCCCCCCTCCCCCGCCTCTGTCCGCAGGGACCCCGTCCTGTCTCAGGGGAGAGATCCTGGGGGAAAACGGGCTTGTCTCCGGCCCGGGGCCGTAAAGGAGGCGGCAGCTTCCGGCAGGCTCCGCTCCTGCTTCATTCTGGCGGCGACTTGGAGCCAGGCTGTGTGTGCGCGGAGCGAGAGGGAGAGAGGCTGCCTGGCAGAGGGGATAGAGAGCCGGCCTCCGCCTCAGGGAGACCTGGGTTCAAGTCCGCCTCTGACCCCTTCTGGCTGCGTCACCCTGGGCAGGTCACTTAATCTCTCAGTGCCCCAGGCAACTCTCTTTGACCAGCTGCGAGAAAGCCGGGTCTGCCTCCGTCTTTTCTCAGTCTTTTGTTCTTTTCCTCCCCCTCTCTCTCTCTCTCTCTCTCTCTCTCTCTCTCTCTCTCTCCCCCTCCTTCCCTCCCTCCCTCATTCCTCCTTCCCTACCTCCTTCCCTCCCTCCCTCCTTTCTTCCTTTCCTTTCTCTCTCTCCTACTCCATTTTTCTCTTCTTTCGGTGTCTCTGCCTGTCTCTTTATCTCTTATCTCTCATCCATCTGACTGCTTATTTTCTTTGGCTGAATCCTCTTCCCTACGCTCTTCCTTTCCCCCCCGGATTTCTGTCCTGGCCTCTCATCCTCCTTTATTCACTCTCCCATAGGGACCCAACCAGCCCCATGGGTTCAGTTAGCATCCCTTGGGAACACGGGCCTCAGACCTACATAGCAATCCTTGCCTCTCTCCTGGGCTCAGTTTCCCATCACTGACTGTTTCTAAAATGTTTCAAAGTGGAGGCCTCCTAGTCAATTCAAACTTAGTCTGTACCAAACAAACCCCCTGCCAGACATGCCCGTTTCGGTCCAAGGCTCTGCCCCCCCTGGGTTTTCCAGACTCCTTGGTTACTAACTGCTGTCGGTGCCGCGCCCAGAACATGATAAGAGTTTGACAAAGATGGTGTCCTTCCTGCCAGGGTCCTCCTCAGTTCCTTCCCCTCCCATAGTTCACGGCTCCATTGCCAGATGTTGCTGTATCTCACTCCACAACATCTGTTCTATGCAAGCTGGTCTCCCCACTCACGCGCCGCTGCATTGGTTCCTGACCTCCTTGCTCCGTCTGCTGCTCTGGCCTGCTCATCAGTTTCCCTGCCTCCTGCCCATCCTTGATTCAGCTGCCAAGGGGACTTTCCTTGGGGACAGGTCTCACCCAGACACTCCCCTAATCAAAAACTTCTGGTGACTCCCTCTTACCTTGAACTTAAAATGTCACTTCTTCTGCTTGACTTTTCAAGCCTGGTACATCTTGCCTCCAACCTGTTTTTCAGCTTCAGTGAGCATCATCCTCCCCACTGCCTCCTTTGTTCTTTTTCATTTGACTTTCTATCACTTCCAAATCTGTGGACTCCATTCCTCGTGTTCAAGCCTTTGCATTAACCATTCCCCGTGCCGGAAAAGCTTGCCTTCCTCATTTCTTCTTCGTGGCATCCTTCATTTTAATGTGTTACCTGTGGGTATATGTGTATGTGTGCACCTGTGCTTGTGTAAGGTGGGTGTCTGTGTGTGCATGTGTGTGTACATCTGTGCTTGGGTGCACACAAGTGTGTATGTGCTGGGAGAAGAGGGGAAGAGGGTCGGTAACTATGGTAAATTGCAGATGGCGCGTCCTAGTTCCTTTTAAAGATTAAATATGGATTCAGAAAGTATTGGAGACCAGCCTTCTACTGATTAATGAGTTGCTTGATAGATTGCCTGATCCCACAAGCCCAGCGGAAACGACTGATTGCATCTCCCCACTCACCAGCTTCAGTTCCCTCACACCCAGGAAGGCTCTCTAGTCTTGTCTGTGCTGATGGGGTCTTCTTCCTTGTTGCAGAGACAGAGGGATTTCTCTCTGGAATCCTTCTCTTATTCCCTTCACTTCTTGCCTCCCTGTCTCCTCACTCCCCAACCTGCTTGTGCTCCACTCGGCCCAGTCCCGTCTGTCCTTGAGTCTGACATTGCTCACCGTAAGTCCACGAGGCAGCAAAGCCATGGCTGCTATATGGGGGGGAGCCTTCCCTTCATCCTTACCAGGTGGGCTGTGCTTTGGTGACTCTGCTGCCCTAGTCACCATCCAGTCCCCTCTATGAGCACTGAATGAGAGCCTACTGTGTCCCTTGCATTGGGGCTACCAGGCCCAATGCAGTGCAGTCGCTGTCCTCAAGCTTATTCCATGGAGAGGGGGGAGGAGTAATTACAAGATTTAATGATAACTAGATTTAATTATTGCAAAAAAAGAATCATCATGGCATGAATCAAAAACTGGGTTTGGAATTGGTGAATCCAGTATTGATGGCACATCTGTTACTTAGAGCCAGGGCTGAGGCCCTCATTTTTCTCCTCTGAAAAATGGGAGTTTTACTTTTTTTTTTGTTTTATTATCTCTGGACTTCCCCACTCCCCCCATGTCTTCTGCTTTCCTCCGTGCTTCTGGCCTTTCTGCCTCCTTTTCTCCTTGGTGAGCTCCTCCTAGAACCTCCATTTTGTGGAAGGACTCCAACCATCCCCCTTCCTTCCCCTCCTGAACCCGATTCTGATCGCTTCGCCTACCCCTCTGCCTTCCCTCCCTAATCATGTGCCATCCCTTCTTCTCCCACTGCAAAGTTTTTAAAAAACCTTTTTGTTTGTATTTCTCCGTGGTAATCTCTATTACTTAATGTGACACCGACCCAGACTGAGAGGCCTTTAACAAGTGCCCGTTGGCTGTTCCTGACTTGGATCTCCCCTTTCCTTCCAAGTCCAGATTCTGTGAGTGTGAGTTCCCACCCTTCTGGGGGTTCAGCCTGGACTCAGCTTAGCCATGGCTGAGAATTAGCCGGGAAGCATCAGAACAGCTGGGAACGCGGAGGGAATGTGTTGCACGCAGATGGGAGAACCTGTGTGTGGTTGCGGATGACCCCGCGGTCCTAGTTCTGGAGAGGGGCCCGCCTGCCTTGTTGGCAGAACCCATTAGGAATTGGCCCGATGTCAGTTCATTTTGTCCTGCCCATCGGCGGGAGCAAAGGGAGCCATTGGCCCGGCTCTGTGAATGTGAATCACCAGAAGCCAGGGACTGCCTGGGTTATTATCATTCAGCTCGAGATTTCATTGTTTCTTGGGTTTGGGGAATCAGAGGAGAAAAATAAGGGAGTAATTTATTTTGTAGCTCCTTCTACGTTACTTCTTAATACCACGGATGGATTTTTATCAACCTGGCGGCGAATATTGGGGACATTCATAACCATGGTCATTACTGTTTTGCTGAGAAGGGAAATGGATCACCGAGATTCAATGAGCCTCCTGAAATCACAGAACAGGCATTGTCTGGACAGAGAGAATGCTGAAGCTTCTGCACGTTTCTGATGGGGGGCCGCTGCGAACCCCGCTCCAAGGCAGAGTCCCACCAAAGTCATGCTCTTTGCTGCAAGGGACCTTGGAGGCCGTAGGCTCCATGCCGGAACTCCCGGCGGCTCCCACTCCTTTCCAAGTAGTCCCTTCTGCTTAGGGTCACCGTTCGCTCGCTCTCAGAAGGACGCCAAGCCCTCCCCTGCCTCTCTGCAGCTTCTACCCTTGCTTATGGCTGTTTTCTGAGGCCCTTCAGATACTTGGCAAGAGCTTTCCTGCCTCCCTCCCCCGAGTCCTTTCTCAATACGTGACTCCATGATCTGTCCCTATCCCGAGGAATCTCCTTGTGTTCTCCTCTGCCGAGCAATGTCACTGCAAAAAGTCACTTAATATTGGAAACAGATCTTCTGCCATGGTCTCACCAGAGCTCAGTACATCATCCTTTCTTCTCCTGTTTCTTTTTTTTTTTTTTTTTTCCCTTTCTCACTGCAGCCTTATACAGAATTCTCTTTTTTGCTGCCCTTTCACATATCCCCTCATAATTCATGTTGAACCCTTTTGAGCTTGTGGCCCACTGAGGCCCCCAGATCAGAGAGTTAAAGGGGTCTCCTGCAGAGATCACCCACCTTGGACTTTCTAGCAATAATTCCTGCCTGCTCTACACTCCAGAGAGTCCTTCCTGCCCAGTCCCATTATTATTATTGTTCCTGACCCATCCTTCATTCAGCTATTCAAGTCTTCTTCCTTACGTCCCACCCATGTTGCTCAAAAATGGGCTAGAACTCCCTGGTACCTGGAAGAGATGTCTTGAGTGAGAAGCCTCAGAATGCCGCCTCGGTAGTCCTGAAGAAACTGCTCGGCTCCATCCTGAAGACGAATGGATGCCTTGAGGCAGCTAAATGAGAAGGACCCCTATGGATAAAGTCTGAGACCTGTATTCAGGAAGGCCTTGATTTAAATCCAGCTTTAATACCTACTAACTCTTGTAATCATGTAACTTGTTTGCCTCAGTTTCCTCAAATGTAGAAAGAAAATAATTGTAGAAGCTACTCCCCTTCTCTCAGGGGTTCTTAGGGAATCAAATGAGATGACATTTGTAAAGTGCTTGTAAGTCTGGCCCATAGTACACACTATGAAAATGCTGGTTTATTATTATCATTTCTCATCCCAAGTATTCCTTCTCCCAGCTCCTTATCCCCATTACGTTCTCTGTTGTTTTGAAGAAATTCAGCCCGCTGGAGTTTGATTCCATCGGCCCCATCACCCTCTCCCCCTCACAAACCTGTTGTGAGCTAGCTCAGCAAGCCAACATTTTCCAAGCCTTAATGCACTACAGAGATGCAAACTTGTGCGACGTTCATTCTTAGCAATAACATTATCTGAATTCTGCCATGACTTTGGCTGGATCTCTCCTCTCCCCATGCTATATTTTGCCCTTTGGTAGTTTTTCATAAATATTGGGGATTAGCAGAAAGAACAAACCAGGTGTGAAAGGCACCGCCTTAGGAAGTCATTGGCTTTTCCAGGCAGGACCACCACTTATCCAGTTTGTGAGAGAGAGGGACAGAGAAAAGGAAGGAGGGAGGGAGGGGCGGGGGGAGAGAGTACATTTGTGAAGTGTTTATTATTTGCCATGTTGGAGGCAAAAAGAAAGCCAGCTTCTGCTTCTGTGAGCTTCTGTTCCAATTGGCCATGCTCAATAAAGGGGAGATTGCGTGGCAAATTGAATGGAGGTGCTGTCCTTGACGAGCTAAATCCAAAGCAAGGAGCCAAAGGTGCAGCCCCGGTTCCCTTCAGGTGGAGATGGTGAGCAGAGCCTTGTCAAGGTGACTTCAGGATCTGTCTTGTAACCCATTCGGGTTTGGTTGGGAATAGTGCCTTTGAGGTCCCTTCCAGTTCTCAGATTCTAGTTCTGTGCTATATGAATTTTCTTCCCTTTTAGATTGTCATGATTCTAAAAAGGGAAACCGTATTGTTTGATTTTTACGTACCCAGTGGAAGTCTTGGCACCTTTTCCTTGGTAGATGTGTGTTGGGTTTGAGGGAGTTTTCCTGCACCTCCTCATTTCTTTCCACCTATTTCTTCGAACTCTGACAGTATTCCCCATCAGGGAGCATGTGGCTGCATGTGCTTAATCACTTAGGCTGGGTAATAGAAATTTGTTAAATTCATTTGGAATCCGGCTGCAGCAGGTGTAGGAATCTGGGCGCAGCTGGTTCTATCCCCTCACACAACACAAACATTCCCTTCCTTCACATTTTCCTCTTTGGCTACCCCAGATTTGGGGTTTGCAAATGTAGGATGCCCTGGACATTTGTGTCATGGAGACAAAATCAAAAACTGTTACACTTAAAGGAAACGCCATGAGCTGATCCTTCTCCATATATGAGCACCAGACTTGAGTTCTAATGAGTTTTGGATACCTAGCTATGAGTTCTGAGCTTGAGTTCTCATGAGTTTTGGATACCTAGCTGTGAGTACCAGACCTGATTTCTAAAGAGTTTTGGATACCTAGTTATGAGTACCAAGCTTGAGTTCTAATAAGTTTTGGATACCTAGCTATGAGTACTGGGCTTGCGTTCTCATGAGTTTTGATACCTATCTATGAGCACCTGGACTTGAGTTCTTATGAGTTTTGGATACCTAGCCTTTTTTTTGGGGGGAAGGGGGGTACAGGGAGGGGTCACTTCAATCCCTGTCAAATGAGATTCTACTTGTTGTTGTTTGCTAAAAAGAAAGAAGAGTTTGAGCAGCAGAGGGAGGGCCCCCATTTGAAATGGAAATGTTTCTCTGGAACTCACCACAAACGAGAATCCACTTTCTTACCTAAAACCATGTGGAATTTTCTTGGCCACAGTCTCCAAATTTATTCTCACGTAAGAGTGGCAGTGTGCCAACTACTGGGTCCGGTCCAGGCCCATGAATAGGGCTTTAATTTTGGATTACCTTCAATCAATCGACAGGAGCAGTTAATGTCTTTTTGGACTCAGCCTGTATCATTTTAGGAAGGTTACCATCGATTCCACCTTGGCCATAGTTACATACATTATCGCCTGTACCATTATTCAGAAGAATAATGTATGGAAAGGAAAAAAAAGTCCCATTTCCTAATGAGTTGCCTTGAATCAACTTCTAAAAGAGCTGAAGTAAGCAAACCTGACTTCAGAGAGAAAAAGAGAAAGAGAGAGAGGAGGAGAGACAGGAGAAATTGGTGTAAGCAAGTCCTGGGATGGAGAAGGGTCTGTGGGAAATTGTAGCAAGGCAAAAATAAATGAATGAATGAACAAGTAGATAAATAAAACATTTAATTTTTTTTCAGTATCTGTTTTATGAGATTTTATTGATACCTTTTGATTCTATTTCACCTAAATTTCCCTCTGTATTGTTTCACCTTCTGTCTCCCAGATATCATCCCTTTAGAAAGACCTTTTGGAAGGAAGGAAGGAAGGAAGGAAGGAAGGAAGGAAGGAAGGAAGGAAGGAAGCAAGGAAAACAACTTAGCAAAGCTAATTGATACATTGGAAAAAACTTATATAAACTATAGCATCTGTGGGAAGGGGGAAGAGTGGTCTCTCCGTGTCTACAAAGGATTAGAAGGATCTAAAATTTTTATTTTAATCAACATTTCCAAGCTAGTTTCCCCAAAGGATGGCTATTGGCACAGTAGACAGAATCCTTGCTTTGGCGTGAGAAAGAAACGAGTTCAAATTTAAGCTCTGGCACCAGACACTTACTAGATTTGTGATCCTGGGCAAGTCAGCCTCTATCTGTATCTGTTTCCTCATCTGTAAAATAAGGATACTAAGGGCACTTACTTGGTAGTATAGACATTCTGCCATAATATTTGTAAAGCTTTGTTCTAATCCTTAAAGTATTATGTAAATAGTACATTTTATTATCCAATACATAGCACACAGTACCTGCACACAATAGGTGCCTAATGAATACTTGTGAACTATAAACTATGAACTGGTTATCGGCAATTTAAATATCTTCCTATATCAATTTTCAGTGTGTGTTCATTGGCCCTTATTTTATTTGACACAGCAACCTGCTCTCAATTCTTTTTTTTTTTTTTTAATTTTAAATTTCTTTCTTTCGTTAATAATTTTCACCAGTTACTTTTTTTTTTGTTTGTTTGTTTTTGCTGAGGCGATTGGGGTTAAGTGGCTTGCCCAGTATCACACAGCCAAGAAGTGTTACGTGTCTGAGATCAGATTTGAACTCATGTCCTCCTGACTTCAGGGCTGATGCTCTATCCACTGCACCAACTAGCTACCCCTATCAGTTACTTTCAAAACAACTTTTTTTTAACATTTGTTTTTTTTAATTTTTTAATTCTAGGTTCTCTTCCTTATCCCCACCCACAATTAAGGAATCATGTGAAGTTATGCAAAACATTTCTATAAAAATCAAATTGCGAAAGAAAACCTAGATCTCCCACCCTAATGAAAATCAAAGCCCTCAAGAAAAATTAAGTTAAAAATAAAGAGTGAGATAGAGAGAAAAATAGAGAATGCTTCCATCTATATTCAGACACAATCAGTTTCTTCTCTGGTTGGATAGATTTTTTCATGATACGTCCTTCAGAGTATTTGTGGATGATTGTACTACTGAGAAGAACAAAGTCATTTACAGCTGGTTATCCCTGAACATTGCTATCATTTTGTATACGGTATATTTCACTTTATTCATGGAGGACTTATCAATTTTTTTTTTCCTGAGAGCATCCTGCTCATCATTTCCCAGAGAACAATAATATTCCATCAGAGAAACTCGCTTCGAAATTTTTTTTTTTACGATTACTATTGCTAATTGTATTTTTCCATTTATTCTTTCTCCTTTCATCTTATCTCTCTTCAAAAGTGTTTTGCTGCTGAACTCTCTCTTCCCCAATACAACCTCTTTTTTATCACCCACTCATCCCTTCCCATATCCCATTTCCTTCCTATTTTCCTGCAGGGTAAGATAGATTTCTGTACCCCTATTGAGTATGTATGTCATTTCCTATTTACTGCTCTCAATTTTAAAAGAAACACAGATAAACATACAACATATGGAAACAATGAAATGAAAGTCAGGATACCTGGGTCCTTGTCCTAAACTTTGCCCCTCTTGGAGATGAAACTTTTCCTCAATTTCCCTCATCTGTAAAATAAAGATAGATGGTTAGATGATCTCCGAGGTTCCTTTTCTGGTTATTTTCTAAGTGAAATAGTCCGTACCTCATGACTGTTATTGGCATAAAAGAGATTATTTGCATTTACTGACAAGGAGATCTTTTGTCTAAATATTAAGGAATAAAGGGCATAAAGGCTTCAAGTCCGGATCCCTTAAGCTTTATGGGAGCTCTCCATGCTTTTTATGGATCTCCAAGGCTCGTTTTCAGCTGCAGATGTAGTCAGTGCATTTGAGAGCCGCGGCCCTGAACTAAATTTACTTGGAGTCTCGCGCTCAGCTGCCATCATCTTTCTTAAATGGTTTCCATTTCCGAGTTCAGTCACGTGAAGGCCCAGCATTACGATTATTGCCATTTTCCATTTTCATAATGACTCCTGTGAGGAATGATAGGGCAACAGAGTTGCATGTTGTGTAGAGACAAAGTACTAGAACAGTTTCTGATTTTAAATATCTTTCTGACATAAGAATATTCCCTATTATTAAGTCACGGAAGCCTTGAAATTTGCTATTTATTAAAGTAGAGTTAAAGAAGAACTGGAAATTCAGACATGAATCAAAGAGGGAACAATTAGGCTTGGAATGTTTCAGACTAGACTTGGGTTCTGTTGACAAACATTGGAAACCCCCAGCATCTCCACGCCCCATGATGGCGAAACCCTACCCACGATGTAGGGCAGGTGAGGAGAACAAAGCCAAAGGGGCAGTTCAGATTCCCAACATGGAAACATTCAGATATTTTCCTTGGTGAAAACCATCATTGATTCTTGTTGAGAACAATCACCTGGTCTGATTGACATCCTCACCATTCCCTATTCCTGGCCAGACCCCCTACTGTTCTTGTTTCATTTTCCTTTCTTCCCGCTTCTCTCAGGCTGACAGATCTCCATTTTCTCCCACTTTACATTCTGATGAGTGCAGATTCTGGTTATCAGTCTTTTTCTTAGGGAGAATTGAAACATTCCTCATTTTTGAGGTACCGGTGAAGGTTATTAGATTGGCCTAAAGAGGATAAGTGTAGATTTTTTTGAAATAAAAGACATCTATTTTTTAGCGCACTGCTGAGAACAGAGATCTGGCACGTCCCCAGTCTCCTAGCTCATCTGGATGGCGAATCTTTTAAAAAAGTGAAAAATGAGTTCAATTCTTTCTCACTTTCTCACTCTCTTCTTATTTGGATAGCAACGGCAATGACCATGATAATACAAATAATTATTCAGACATCTATGGTTTGTACAGACAATTTTTCCTGAGAAGAAAGATAAGTGCAGATTTTCACCCTCATTTTCTAGATAAGGTGTCTGAAGCTTAGAGCGACGACTTCAGCGATCTCTCATGTGCTGTCAGAATGGGAGCCTAAACTCTGAGGTTTCTGGGTCTCCAGTCTCAGACTCTTTTTCTTGGTACCAGCCACTCTTGCTTCTATATACTTGCTTAAATATATTTTTTCAGTATATTTCAAAAGTGACTTTTCGGGCTTGAAGAAGACTTATGTTCTGAGGCAACTGAATGAAAAAAGAGTCAAAAAAGAGTCAAAGGGATGGGAGGCAGTGAAATGACGAATTGAGACAGGGATATTTGTCAGAGTCTCTGCTCCCTTCAAGACTGGAGCCGAATTTTCCGCCAGAGTGGGGTTTGGGGGAGGGGGGAGGAGGATAAAAATAAATATGATGCAGTCTTAATTTCCATAGTGTAATGAAAGAATACTGGGTGTGAAGGCAAAGGATCCATTGGTTTGGGGCCTGGCCCCCCGTGAGTGTCTCTTCAGTGCTAGCTGGCTGATTCTCTTTTATCATAGATTAGGTGAGGATTGCATCCGCCCTCCACATCTGCTAGTATTAGGTGCATTTTATGTATTTGGGGGGTGAATGAGAGGATGATTGGATGTCCAATATGCGCTTCATAAATTTGACTTCATTTGTGTCTTTGAAAGCATCTCATGCATTGCAAAGCCATTATCTAAATAGTATGTATCCAATGTTTGACACCCAGTACGTGGCACACAGTAGGTGCTTAATGAATGCTTGTGAACTATGAACTGGTTACTAGCAATTTAAATATCCTCCTACACCATTTTTCAGTGTATTTGTCTTTTGGCCATTATTTTATTTGACACAGCAATCTGCTCTCAATTCTTTTTTTTTTTTTAATTAAAATTTATTTATTTCTTTAATAATTTTCACCAGCTACTTTTTTTCCCCTGAGGCAATTGGGGTTAAGTGACTTGCCCAGGGTCACACAGCTAGTGTCTGAGGGCAGATTTGAACTCAGGTTCTCCTGACTTCAGGGCTGATGCTCTATCCACTGTGTCACCTAGCTGCCCCTACCAGTTACTTTCAAAAGTTCATGAATGCTTGGGATCCCAATGTACATAATAAACAAGCCATTCCTTCTTTAAAAAAGGGAATTGAGCGGTGAAACGGAATTCCAACCTGGTCAGCCATAATCTTCCCTCTAAGTCTCTTCCCCCATAGGGCTGAATGAGTCTGTGCGACGGAAGCCGATAAGCTTACGCCATTGGAATCGGACCCTTCTCCTAAAGCCCCCTGAAGCTTGTTGCTGGTTGCCTTTTGGGTATTGATTTGTTTGTAGCTTCTACTTCGTCTCACCTTGTTCTCTCGGTTGTTTCCTTCCCAGGGCAACTTTGTGGCTAGCATGACGGCAATTCTAAGGCAGATGGAAGATTATCACTATGCTCACCTGATCAAGACTTTTGGCAAGATGAGGACTGACGTGGTGGTGAGTTCCCGGCTGACTGGATGGGTTGGTGGAGTGATGCTGTATGTGATTTAACGTCTCCTTGGCCCTTGTACTTGTTTGAAATGGGGGAAAAGAAAACAGTGAACATGTATTCACAAAATTGGAAAGGGTCAAGTAGCAGAAACTATTAAAACCAGAAGCAGTTTCCAAGTTCACTGAAATATAGATTGAGGGTATTGAAAAATGTAGCTGAGATTTCGGGTCAAAGGAAATCCCACCGTGGTTAGGGCTCTAGAAAATGATATTGTCTATTGGGAAACTCTCACTTGGGAGCTGTCAAACTTTGTCCCTGCTCATCCATCACACTCTCACAGAGTCCACAAAGTCATCTGGCAGGAGGATTCAAGATAATAAAAAGAATCCTGTTTGATCTATTGTATGCCAGAGCTCAAGGGTCCAAAGGCAACATGACAACGAGCAAACAGTCCCCAGCCCTCAAGTTGCTACTGTTTGTGAACATCAAAAAAATACCTATTTGAATGTGGCTGTGTCTAAGAATTTCCCACATCTAAAAGAACAAGATCTCTCCGACCAGTTTATTCCAGGAAGCTGACATGGGCTCACTTTGTCCATCTCATCCATCTTGCCTCCGGTCTTGAGCGTTCCTGATATCTAGTTCTTTTTGGGATGACATGGTCCATCTGTTGGATGCAAAGCACCTGCTTATTCAGAACCCATTTCTTGAGTCTTCTGGGAGAAAAAGGCTGGAAAGGACTGAGTTGCAAAGTGATTCTCTTTCAGCTGCAGGGAAACTAAAGGCTTGATGCAAACAAATCAAACAATTAATTAGAGTAGGTGTTAACTGTCAATACCCTTGCCATTGATTGGTGTTTTCTGTATGTTGAAATTGGGGACAAGCCACAAGGGATGATCAAAAGTAGCCAGTAATTAGTTTGTGCTAGAATTTCCTATTGTAGGAAGGAGCCCCAGTGCATTTTCAGGTTTAAATGGCCCTGGATTATTAATTAGCTAGAAAGATTGAAGCTGGTCCCCATTTCTTGCTGTTATTCTCTCCTCGTCCTCTCTAGAAACTATGATACAACTTAATTAGGGACTGCTGTAATAGAGGGGGATTTATAGCTACTTCCCTAATGACCTGGAAATTGCTTCACCATATGGCAAGTGCCTTTTGCAAATTAACCACCCACCATGTTGCCTCATTCCCTTCAATTAGGTGCTGACCTCCACCTAGCTAAGGGAGACTCCCAATCTGGCGCCCTGGTCACATTGGGAGAGGATGTTTGGGGAGCGTCTCAGTCAGGTTCCCTTGCTGTAGAAGCAACTTTGTTGGGGAGTACAAATGGGCTCGATCTTTTTCATCAAATGAGTCTTGGAGGTGGAAGGGACCTTAGTGAACTTTGGCCCGAGCAAGAGTCCCATTCACACTTTTCCTTTGGGCATCTGGCATTTCTTTCAGGATGTCTCACCTTCAACATGGGCCCCCTCACCTCCAATGTGGCGACCCACTCCATCATCTGATAATTCTCACCATCATACTGAGGCTCTGTTTTTCTCCTGGGATGGGCTACCCAGGGATGCTAGAGAGGAACAAAGAGGAGTGATATAAAACGCGGTCATCCTCATCTTCATCGTTAGCGTCTCACAAAAAGTGACTGACGGGTTTCCATGTCAGGTCTTTCTAAGTTTCAGTCCTGGACTATCCCTAAGGCCATCGAGCTGCCTCTGTTAGATTTTATTTTTGACACGATTTTCCTTTCATTTATTGATCATTTTTTATTCTTTAACCTAATATTTTCCGAAGAGCAATAATGGAACAGTTACCCATGCGAACAGGGCGCGATAAGTGGCCCCGTGTCGACTTGCGTGCTTGTGCTGCACGTGTCTGCGTGCGTATGTGGCGTGCACAGCCAGTATTCCCTGGGATACCAGTCTGCCCCCAATCTGTTTTACACCAAATCAGAAAGAACAAATCCCTTTGATGACTCACTGCTCATTTCCATTTAGGTCCTTTGCTGTCTCTTCCTCTCCCCCTACCTGCCCCCAAAGCCTCACATTAATGAAGGATTTATTTTATTTCTGTATCACTCAGGCTTAATCTTCAAACAGATCTCTGAATCATATTTAGGTCAGTGGACATAATGAACGGGAGAGTTTTGCCATATGGAAAAACAAAGCTCGCCCGCGCAATGAGGGTGACTCCTCCGCCTAAGACCTTTCCTCCTTGGGAGAAACCTGCATGTAGGGCATCTCTGGAGGGACCTGGAGTATTTAACCCTGGCAGGAGTATAGGGACACAAGGGGTTCCATGGATAGAAGGCTGGCGTTGGATTCCCGGCTTGTGCTTTCTGATCTGCCTCTGATACATGGTACTCTGTCCATGAACTTTTCGGTGTCTTAGAAGGTCCAGAAGGCTCCTAACTACATGGAGTGGAGGTGATTCATTGTTTTCCCTTAATGCTCCTCATCTTGGTACATTCAGTGTGATTTGTATCACACCCTCCCCCAACTAAAATAGTCCTGTATGGAAAGTCTCTTTTTGTGGAGGTTACATATGTGTGTGTGTGTGTGTGTGTGTGTGTGTGTGTGTGTGTGTATGTGTGCTTTAGACTGGCAAAATCCTAGCACTAAGGATCCAATCCAATGAGCTACTCTGTGCAAAGCACGGTTCTAGTGTCTGGGAAGAAGGATTGGTCCGTGAGTTTATTGGGACCGTGGAACGTCCACGTGAGGAAGCTCCCTCTCTGAGAAGCTCTCTCTGTCACACTGTTGCCTGTAGCACTCAAAGATGGTGGAACATCACCAGGGTGACAAAGCCAATGTGTGTGTCAGAAGTGGAACTAGAGCCCAGACAGCCCTGGGAGGTCCAGCCCCCAACCACTAGCCCTGTTGGCCATCACCCAGGGGAAGGGCGCTTGGCCAGCCATCCTTGTCTACCCCCTCCTCTTGGACCCATTGGATCCATTGGAGATGAATTAAGGCCTGGAACCCAAGTGCCTTGGGCACAGCCTCAGTCCCTAGCTATGGTCCTGAGAATCGGCCCTTGGGGGCCTGGCCACATTCCTGTAAATGCTACTGAAGACCTGGGAAAGAAAGTTCTTGTCCCCCAAATCCTTGACGCTGTCAGAAGGTCCAGCATTGGCAAGGGAAGAAGAGACCTCCCCCTCTGTCCTGTTGCTGCTCCCTCAGGAGTCTGGAACCTTTCCCTCTGAATTGTCCCTGAAACTCCCTAGGTCTCCTCTCTACCAATAGAATGAGCCTCCCTGAGGGAAGATACCTCACTTTCTTATCTGTATTCCCAGCACTTGGTACATTTTGTGCGCATAGTAAACCCTTAGTAAACACAATAATTATTCATTCCTGGCTGGATGGCCAGCTCTAACCATTTGCCTGCTCTGCCTTTCGGAGCCTGGGTTTCCAAGACAACATTAGCATAGTCCTTGCCCTAAGCCGCTTCCTTGGGTTTGGGGTGAGGGGTGCAAAGTGTTTGCCAGTGAACTAATCCTAAAGTTTTTAGGGATGGGAGGGTGAGTGCTCACTAGATAGATTACAAAAGGCTTCCCATAGGAAAACACTCTGGACTTTAACTCAGCAAGACAAGGAACAAGGATTCTGGGATGTGGCGATGAGTCTGGGGGAGTGGGGGGGCAGCAATTCTGCCCCAGAGAGCGCTGGGATATGAAGGTGGGTGCTGGGCAATCCCTGTGGTCAGGTGTTCCAAACCCGCCAGACTCTACCTCCCCCTTCCATGACTGCCACACCCACCCTTGCCACACCCTCGCCTTAGAACGGTCTTTCCCCTCTCTCAAGCCTTAACCTCCCAGCTATAATCTGGGAGCAGGCTTACTTCCAATGGCCATGGACCTTAATAGCAGGTTCAGGTAGCCAGAGACGCTGGCAGCTGCTAAAATAAAGCATTTTCTCTTAAGTGATTCCCCTTTAAAAATTTCATCTGTATATTTAAATGTTCATATTTCTTAATGTTTTATTAGATTCCTGTAATAAAACCAAGGTCATTTCTTTCTTTTTTTTTTTTTTTAATTTAATAGCCTTTTATTTACAGGATATATACATGGATAACTTTACAGCATTAACAATTGCCAAACCTCTTGTTCCATTTTTTCACCTCTTACCCCCCACCCCCTCCCCCAGATGGCAGGATGATCAGTAGATGTTAAATACATTAAAATATAAATTAGATACACAATAAGTCTACATGACCAAAACGTTATTTTGCTGTACAAAAAGAATCAGACTCTGAAATATTGTACAATTAGCTTGTGAAGGAAATCAAAAATGCCGGTGGGCATAAATATAGGGATTGGGAATTCAATGTAATGGTTTTTAGTCATCTCCCAGAGTTCTTTCTCTGGGCATAGCTGGTTCAGTTCATTACTGCTCCATTGGAAATGATTTGGTTGATCTCATTGCTGAGGATGACCAGGTCCGTCAGAACTGCTCATCATACAGTATTGTTGTTGAAGTATATAATGATCTCCTGGTCCTGCTCATTTCACTCAGCATCAGTTCGTGTAAGTCTCTCCAGGCCTTTCTGAAATCATCCTGTTGGTCATTTCTTACAGAACAGTAATATTCCATAATATTCATATACCACAATTTATTCAGCCATTCTCCAACTGATGGACATCCATTCAGTTTCCAGTTTCTAGCCACTACAAAAAGGGCTGCCACAAACATTCATGCACATACAGGTCCCTTTCCCTTCTTTATAATCTCTTTGGGATATAAGCCCAGTAGTAACACTGCTGGATCAAAGGGTATGCACAGTTTGATAACTTTTTGAGCATAGTTCCAAACTACTCTCCAAAATGGTTGGATTCGTTCACAACTCCACCAACAATTCATCAATGTCCCAGTTTTCCCACATCCCCTCCAACAATCATCATTATTTTTTCCTGTCATCTTAGCTAATCTGACAGGTGTGTAGTGGTATCTTAGAGTTGTCTTAATTTGCATTTCTCTGATTAATAATGACTTGAAGCATCTTTTCATATGACTAGAAAGTTTCAATTTCTTCATCTGAGAATTGTCTGTTCATATCCTTGGTCATTTCTTTTAAAATCAAATAACAAAACCAATTATCAAAATCTGCAATATGAATAGAAGTGAAGGAGTTCTGGGTTGTCCCCCTCCCTGTCTCCCACAGCAATCCTTGTCTTCATGGTCGGGGGAGTCAGGAAGAAAAGGAGAGGTAGATAAATGGAGGCTTCAGGAAATCGGGTGGCGGGGAGGAATATATTGTGACTTGGATTCCAGTTGTTCCCCCAAATCTCTGGGGGTTCAGTCTGCCCCCTCTTCCCATCTCCTCCAGCTGGTCTGTCCAGTTGTATGGCTCTCCCCTCCCTGGGGCATCACATCCCTTCTGTTTCATGTTTGATCCCGGGTTCTATGTAATGTTCCTGAAACTATTTCCTTGCCAGGAGAAGCAATGACCTGGCTCTGGGCCTTTCTCCATCTCCCTCTCCCCACTTATGACTTCCCCATAGAATTAAGTTTTTTCAAGGTCAGAAGACCTAGAAGCTTTGTTTAGTCTTACGAATATCTTTGCACCAACCCTCACGCTCCCTTCCCTGTTGATCCTGGGGCACATATATGGGGGAAAGGCTGCTTCCCATAGGACAAACAGCCGGAGGTCCCAATAGGCCAGAGTGTCATGGAAAAGTAGGGCCAAGCGCACAATAAAGGGCTTTAAATACCAAACAGAGGAACCTGTGTTCCATCCTCAAGGCCCTCGATATTTTCTCATTTGTCTCATGAAAGGGGAGTTACTTAATCAGAATCCAAAACCTCAGTCCCTTACAAAATTCCCCTGGACTTTTTGGAGAGTTATTGTTAGCCTGGACAGCCCTAGTCTATTATGACAAGGATTAGGCAAAATGATGGTAATAAAATTAATCTGATTTTCTGGAGGCTAATGGCAATCTTTTCTTGAGCACATGGATGGCAAAGGCCAAGGATCTGGCATTTAGGACTTATATGGTCTTGATTTCCCAGGAGAATTGTTTCTCTCCTCCGAGCACTCCTGAATAACAATTAAAGGGAGACAATTTCGTTTCCATTTTCAACTGACATTTGTCTCTTGAATGTCATCAAATTATGCAGATGAAATTTTTAACCTCTTTTTATAGTAGTTGATCCTGTATAAAAATTTTTAGAATATGTCCATATCCATTTACCACAGAAATTTGCTTTAAAAAAGAAATCTTTAGAACTCAACATATTAGGAATTAAATACCAAACACGTTAGATTATAAAATCAGGAGTTTTTCCGTGGTCTGTGTTTTAAATATTTTGATGTTCTAAAATGTTTTTGGCCTCCTTTTTTTTTTTTTTTTTTTTTTTTTTTAACTGAGACAATTAAGGTTAAGTGACTTGCCCAGGATCACACAGCTAGGAAGTATTAAGTGTCTGAGGTCAAATTTGAACTCAGGTCTTACTGATTTCAGATCTAGGGCTCTATTCACTCTGCTACCTAGCTGCCCCCTCCCTTTTCTTTAGTTTTTTTAAAAAAATTATTCATCTAATATTCTTTAATTCTTGATGCATCTTTTTATTTTTAATACCAACTTCCTAACACAAATTCAAATAAAACCTTCTACAAAGTACATTCTCTGAAAAATTTTCCAAGCAAATCCACCCAAAATCCATATTGTAAATGAGATGTACATTTTTGTAGCTTAGTGACCCATTCAGTGGATGCAAAAAGGAAAGACCAGATGTTGCCATCTTAGCCTGTTATATTTTGCCCCCTTTTGTTGCCTCTTACTCTGTTGTGGTCTTACTTTTCACTGGTTTCATCTAATTTTTTCTCTTCTTTCTGCCTTTCACCTGAGTCTGGCTGGTTTTTCTCCCACAGGTGAACAAACTTTAAAAAAAAAAAAAGCAACCACATGATGTGGTTGGTTGGGAGCTCTTGTAGTCTCTGCTGTTAGAAGTGTCCACGATTTTGTGTGGGTGTGGGTGATGTTTGTGTGGGGGATGCACGTTGATCTGTGTTTGCACATACGTGTAGTGTGCTCCCGCAAACGACGCAAACTGCGAAAGCTTGGTACAGGGAGATCTTGAGCCCACATGAGCACGACGTTCCTCACCCTGCAGTTGATCCGGGGATGAACCTCTTGTGACCAAGTGATCTCATTGTCCACTGTGGGATCCGCCACTCAGTCTGGGCACAGCCACAGTCCCCTCCCCACCACGGAAGGGGGATGACGTCTTGAAGGAGACGCGTCTGACACTCTCGGAGTATGTTGGAGTCTCAGGTGACAAGTGTTTGTAATTTCTGGTGAAGCCCTTGCCCAAAGTTAGCACACGGCCCGATGTTTGAATCAACTTAATGAGAACACTGAAATTCTCAGGCTATATTAAGGGATATTAAACATTAACTGAAGAAAAGCAGAAACAAGTACAACTTATTACAACTCCAGGAATCTGAATGTGCTGAGGAGAACCTGAGCTGGGATTTATGCTTCGCTCTAGAAAATGCAGAGGGCTAATGTCACTTTGTGGAATATTTATCTTTGAAGAATGACCAGGAAAGTCAATTTCATGTAAATAAAATAAAACTGAATCCTGGGACTCAGTAAAAAGGGCAACCTAATTGTTAAAACATGAACTCTGTTCCAAATAAAATTTTAATTGGAAAAACAAAAGCAATTGCCTTTATTAATCTTAAAAAAAAAAAAAAAAAAAAGGAAACAATGAAATGCCTTCATTAAAGAATGTGCCCTTGGTGACTTTTGACAGATTCCAGCATTTAGGGCAAGAATTAGGGCCCTGGGCAGCACAGAATAATCTGATTGTCACCTGGCTTTCCCAGAATTCCACTGTTTGAGCTGTAAAAATAAGATAAATATAATAAAATGAGCCGTTAGTTATAAAAATAAATCCCTCCCGGGGTCTTTAACAAAGGCGAGACATGACATTTCCAACGAACACGCTAGCTTGGAGAAGACTCTGAACCCTCCAACTTAACCTCATTACAACCCGGGCCTGATGCAGCTTCTTCCCACCAGGCTGCTGCTCTCCTAGGTGCTGCTCTCTCAGACGCCGCTCTCCTAGGTGCTGCTCTCTCAGGCGCCGCTCTCCTAGGTGCTGCTGTGGGCTCTCCTGCCCCGCTGCCTAATTATGATTTAGGAGATTAAGAAAATGAGAAAATTCACCCTAGCTGCTCCAGATCATGTTCCTTCAATGCCAAGTTGCATAATCTTTTCCATTTTAATTTGTCAGGGAGAAAACAGGTTCCTGAAAATTGAGCCTAGTGTTTTGACCCTTCCAGGGAGTTGAGTTTGTGTTAGCCAAGGTGATGTGTGCATATCTCAGCATGGCTCTGTCCAGAGAGGAATACCCAGAGCCCTTGTCACCTTCTCTCGGATGCCGGTTGGTTAAGGGCAGGATTTAAACCAGTCTTAATTGTAAAGACAATTTAAAGGATCTCATTGGCCTTAGAAAATATACAAATATATACAATTCCAGCTTTATATAGGATTAAAAAGGAAATAATTAGCCAAGGGGGATGCTGGAATTAAGACAAATTCTTATGGAAAGTAAGATTTTAGTGGGGACTTGAGGAAGCCAGAAAGGTCAGTAGTCAGAGCAGAAAAAGGAGAACATTGCAAGCATGGTGGATAGCTAATACACACACACACACACACACACACACACACACATACATATTCTGAGAATGATAGACTTTTCCATTCAGAACAACCCTAGGAGTTATTATGCCCATTTGTAGAATTGAGGTGAGGTGAGGAAAAGGTCAATGACTTAGCCAGTTCAACTTTAAGGGTTAGAAGCAAAATTTGAACTTGTGTCTTCTTCACTCACATCCAGTGATTTATTCCCAGACCCACCTGGCTTTCTGTTATTATCGATGCTATAATTGTGTAGCCCTGATATAATGGTATCTGAATGTTTGGCACTCGTAACCCTCCCGAATGGTGCCCCATGGCACAGAAACCCTGTGGGAGATTGCAGTGTCTTTTCTTGATTTAGCATGGTTTTTTAAAATATTGAAACAACAAACAAATAAAAACTGGGACATTTTCCACCAATATTCCTATTATCTCCACTCTGAATAAAATAGCCAGGGACTTGCCAAGATTGTTGATGAAGAAGGCAGATCTAAGCCGAGCTTTCCCTTCAGCCTCTTGGAATGACAAAAAATGCGCCAAGCAGAGTAAAAGAACAATAATAGAAAACGAGAGAATGGAAATAAATCCTCACAAAGAAAGTGGCCCTGACAAGCCAGCAGAGGCACTGGAGAAATAAGTCAACACAAAGAGCTCTCAATATGGTGAAGAAATAGGAGAGGGTAATAGAATGCCCAGAGAAGTCTCCAGAAGTTAACTATGACACTCCAGTACATGAGAAAAGAAAGTCAAATTCACTTAAGGAGACGCAGCATAATTTAAGAGCTTGCATGGTGATGTGTGGTCCAGGCTGTTCTCCAAGGCAAATAAAGGCCCTCAGGCTGGCTGTCCCCACTTGTGAGTTGCTCCAGAGACATGGTTCTCCCCATGTGTGCTCTTGATGATTTCAGTCGTGTGGCCACTCTTGGCCTTAGCCGTTTTATCCTGTGATGGGAAAGAGTGACCCAGATTTAAGGGTGGACTAGTACCTTTTTACTATTCCAGATTTTTCTATTTTTTGAATAAATATTAAGATTATTATTGAGGAAAAGGGAACAGAAAAGAAGTACAAAATACGAATTATACAATGAACTTTTGAAAAGAGAATTAATGGTTTTAAGCACAAGCTGGAAATTTTTAATGGAGGGGTATAAAACTTGGCACAGCAAAAGGACGTCATGGAAATCAAACACACAGAATTCCCACAAGAAATAGCAAACCAAAGATCAGAAGCAGGAAAATTGAAAGAAAGCAAAAGTTTCTACCAATGAACTCAAAAGACCTAGAAGAGGATCCGGCACAAGATTCGACAATGACATTTAACATAATGCTTCTATATCATATTTCCACAAGTCATACTGGTGTTTTTCCGTAAAGTATTTGAATTGGATTAGACTTTCAGAATCAGCAGGAATCGAACAAAATGGAATCATGGGGACTTCAGGTGTCATTCCACCTTTGGACTCCAGGAATTCCCAGGAGCACAGTCAACAAGTGCTCATTTGTGCCTGCTCAAAGCCCTCACCTCCTGAGGCAGTCAGGCCCACTTTGGGACCGCTCTCATCAGGAGGAAATTTTTCCAACCTTGGATCAACATTGACTTCTCTTCCATTTCTTAACTGTATTTCCTCTTCCTCGATTTATCTGCTCTCCAGACTGTCAAGACCCTTACCCTCCAATGTTTGTGTTTGATGTAAATTTTGTGAATATATAATCTGTGCCTTTACCCAAGTCATTGAACCAAAAGTGACCCAGTACTGGGCCAAGTGAAGATCTCTGGGGTACTCCAAGCCATCAATTTATCTCTATATAGCTGGCATCTCTCTGTCTTCTTTACAAGAAAAAATTGGAAAATTGGAAAACAGTACACCTAAAATAAGAGGAAAAGATTGAGACTGGGGGGACAGGGCAGTACATTATATATCATTGATAAAACTCTAGCTTGAAAATCCCTAAAATTCATAGCCATTCCCCAGTAAACCAATACTAAAAGCATATCAATAATTTTCAAAAGGAAAATGAACTATTGATAACCGTTTGGCAAAATATTCAGAATCAGCAATAATAAAGAAATACAATTGAAAGCAACCACCAAACTAGGCAATATTTTAAAACATTGGAAGGGATTCTTTAAGTCGATGAGCACAATAATGCTCAATTGGTGCAACTATAAATAGGCTCTATATCAAAGCCATCTTGAATTATCCTGGAAAATTAACTAATTGCTTTCTACCCTTTGGTTCCAAGATCTCCGTACCAGAACTTCATTTCTGGAGTGACTGACAGCAAGAGATGCATAAAAGCAAAATGCTTATAATGAAGGCATTTTGATAAAAGGTAGAAATGAGAACGCATGCTCTGTCACTAACTACCTGGCTTATAAAGTACTTTGTATGTTCTTGTAAAATAATATTGCTGACTTTGAAAGACATCGATGGCAGCTGTGAAGAATTCAGGGAAACATGGGAAGACTCCAGTGAAAGGAGAGTCAATATAAATAAGGGGGGGGGGGCTACAACATGACATACAACGTGGACTAAGCACAGAGGGGAACACGGGCACTGGGCTATTGGTGGTAAAGCAGCCATATCACATCCATGTTGACCATTAGTAAATGAGAGGGTGCAAGGTGACAGTGTATCAGCCTCTGTGGTTCTTTTAAATCATTTTGCTTGGAGAAGGGTCTCACCCTCCATACGTGGAGCCATTTTGCATCCCTGCTATGTTGGTGTCTTACACAACTTACATCCTTTCCAGTCTAATTATCAGTCAAGCTTGTACATTCATTTGTATTCACTCTATATTACTCAACCATGTTATTAGTATTTAATGTTATGTTTGCACAGTTATAGGTGAAGACGAAAGGCTGTAAAGTTGTGTTGGCTTCTTTGTAAACACGAATCCTTTACAAAGGGAGGAAACTCAATGGAATGGCCCGTGTGTTGGGGCGCCAAGCTCCCCATCCCCTTCCAGCGGCCTCCCGGCGGTGCTGCTGGCTCCACATCAACAACATTGTACAGAAGATACAGACTTTGTGTATTATCTGATGCTCGTGGTCCCTTCTGTCTCCCAGATTCAGGGATTCAAAGCACTTTCCCAATTACATCTTTCAGAAATGTCTAAAAAGGTCTGTCCATGTGAGAGGAATTGCTTGAGAAGGAAGGCCTAATTAATCTGGAATTCCTACAAGCTATGTCTATGTTAGTGTTCTGTGAGTTTTTCATTTAACTAAAAGAGACAAGTTCTTTGAAATTCTAGGCCATTAATCAAGTAAGTTTTTGTTAGCAATTTGGTATCACTTGAGATCTCTGATTA
Source organism: Sarcophilus harrisii (assembly GCF_902635505.1). NCBI lineage: Eukaryota > Metazoa > Chordata > Mammalia > Dasyuromorphia > Dasyuridae > Sarcophilus > Sarcophilus harrisii. The sequence goes on from NC_045427.1 coordinate 654,833,538, forward strand.
TGATGACTCTTTTCAAACATTTTCCCCTTTTGTTTTAGGACTTTCTAATGGAAACATTCATCATGTTTAAAAATCTCATTGGCAAGAACGTCTATCCTTCTGACTGGATTATAATGAATATGATGCAGAATAAGTAAGTACAAAGCAAAAACCTGCCGTGTGTCGGGGGCTGGCAGTTTCCTGGAGAATCTGGAACAATGGCCTTGCTCCAAGATGCTATTGTTCCTTTCACTTGGTGCATGAGTTGGGTTTTGGATCCATGGAACTTTTTGGAAATTTGCAGCATAGGGATTAGCTGTGATCTGCCGAGGCAGAAGGGGGGATGGAAAGAGGGGAAAAAGGAAGCAAAGAAGGAAGAGAGGGAGAGGGAACCTGTAGAAAAGCAGGACTGATTTATCTCCGTTGCTTGTGTGACTTACGGTTTATTGCTTTCTTTTGCTTCATTCCTGTTTCCAGAGTTCCTCTAACCTCATGAAATGTGTTTGCATTTCACATAAGTCATATCAAAGGGGCAGAAAGAATCTGTGATTCGTGTTGAGTAGACCTTGATGCTTGTTTATCTCAGCTGTTGGAACATTTTCTCTTTTTCAGTTTAATGGGCTTGGGTTTGAAATTTGGCTTCTGTTTTTCTATGAAAAGACAATGAGCCAGATTGTTGGCTTATCCAGCCAGCAGATCTCCGTGGCCCCTTCCTCTCTGCTCACGTTTGGACTCTGTTTCAGTTTACTGTTTCAAGGGAATGTTTGGGCAAGCGTTTGCTAGTGGGGGAAATAGCGTTATTCCCAGCCCGGCTTCCAAGCCTGCAAATAACAAAGGAAGCGGCTCCTTGTGCTGGCTCCCCGTCCTGGATCTGGACCGGATTGGGCCCGTGTTGTGCACTGCCGGCTCTGCCTTTTCTTTGGGCGCTCTGGTTTTCATAGAAAGGCTTTTGTGGCCCTTTCTCAAGGGAGTACATGAGAGTGGGGGAAGATTCTCTCTTTACTCAAACCAGCAGCCACATGCACCGTCCGTCCCGTGTTTTTGAATTCCCATTCCCTCGGTTTCCTTTTCATGCTCAAGTTTTTCAGACGGCCGTTGCCTTCACAAACGGCTCGCATGCTAAGGCTTTGAATGTAGTTACTTTGGGCAGAAAAAACAGACTCAAGAATAATTTCATCCCAAAAGCTTCCTTTAAGTGTATAAGGGCTGACAGTTCTGAGAGCCAAGTATACAAGTAGAAAACAAAGCCGTCCCTGCCCTCCAGGAGGTTACATTCTAATAATTCTAATAGCTCTTCAGTGTGTTTTATTGTCTACTCACAAAAAAACATCAAATTAAAGTATGATCAAGTAAAAGTCTAGGAAACATCCTAGCCATGTTTGTTTTTGTTTGTTTCTACCCCCTTCTTTCCTCCTTCCCTCCCTTCCTCCTTCTTCCCTCTCTTTCTTTCCTTCCTTCTGTCCTTCCTTCCTTCCAAAAATGAATAAAATATTTGCCAACAATAATCATAACTAAGTGCACCAAAACAGTCTGACCAAAGCTTAGGACAGTAAAATGTAGTCGTTGAAGCAGAATGGATTTTGACATTTTACTTTCAGACCTGTTGAGGCAGTATGGTGGGTAGGAGCATATTCTTGAGTTTGGATCTGGAGGGAACTAGGTTCAAATCTATCCCTGATCATTAATTGCTGGGGGTGGGAATCAGGAGTCTTTTCACCCAGATAATTCTGTTTTATTACTTGTAAAATGATAATAATAATACTTGGAAGCTTGAACCCTAAAGGCTTCTAACTGGAGACACAAGGACTATAAAACACTGTGCACAACATATATAGGGCAGCTTTTCTCAAGGTCAGGACCATCTTGGTTATTGCTGCTCTTGTTTTGAGTGACCCAGTGACTTTCGTGATTAAGAAAACTCTTGGGAGAGAAACTTGCTCTTCGGTGAAAAGAAGCTCATTGGTCTCGGAGACTCTCCAGGAGCAAAGGTTCTCAATTGACTGATGTCAGTCAGACACAGGTTGCGAGTCTGGACTTTTTATTTCCCAAATCTCACCGATTTTCTCTGATGTTCACCACTGCTGTCGTCATTGTTGGGGAGATTGTTGGTGGTTTCAAGTCTTACAAAAGGGCTCCCTCCCCGTCACCTGCAGAGGAAAGTAATTTTACCCATATTTTTCATGTTAGGGAATTCAGTCTTAGAGAAGGGAAAGAACCAAGGGGCAGATGAAGAAAAGCAGCAGAATCCTTTGCACAGCGCTCCCTCCGATCTTGATTGTTCTCATCTGAAATCTCTTTATCTAGTTTGACACCCTGGGCCAGAGGCAGAAAGCACTTTAAATAGAAAATTCATCTGGAGCTCTTTGGACTGAAAGAGAAGAATCCCAGATTGTCAGAGAGTAGGAAGTCCTGTGCCCTCCTACTGGGCCCCGAAGGTGTGGGCTGAGGGATAGAAAGTAGGGGGAGGAAATGGGATTTTAGCATGACCCTGTATCCTCCAGTCTCTCACAATTGGCCAGAAATGCGTGGCTGTACTTGTTACAAGAAGCATCAGCAGGAGGGTCTTTCATGAAAGCAGAGATTAAGTCATTGATTTTTTTTGTTCCTCCAGTGTTTAATAGAGTGTCTAGAACATACTAGATGCTTAATAAATACTTGTGATTAATCAATTAAAAGCTATAAATTTGTTAGTGATAGTTGGAGAAACTAGATTGCTGAAACTTTAATAATAATTAGCTTAATAATATGGCTGAATCTACATCCTTCCTTCTAGTTCTGATAAAGGGAAGAGTATGAAATGTGATTTAATAGGTAAAATTTGATGGTATATTAAAGGCCATTAAAGGTTGTGGCTCATGGGCTGCTTCCCACCTCCCACCCTCATCCTTGAGTTGACCTTTCGGACACACGTTGGCCATGTGACTGTAAACAAGTCCCAACTTTCTCAGCCAGTTTTGTCATCCTTAAAACCAGAATAACAACGCTGCCCACTCCCAGAGCTTTTGTTGCCAAGATAACCCGAGAAGTGCTTTGCAAGCCTGGATAAATGCTGGCTGCTTTTACTGGTATTACTGTCATGCTGAGGGTCTCTAAGAATGATTTCTCTTCCATATTTCCTATTCTTGGGACTCTCAGAAACTTGCTTTGGATTACAACCACCCAAGGACGCTCTCTGAACTGGCCGGATACTTGCGTTAATAATCTGCTGCCCTAGATTTGGGGCCCGTGAGGTTCAGAGGGTGGGCAGTAACCTGAGGATTTCTCATCCCCCCTCAGCTTTTACTCTCAATGAGTTGGCCAATAAGCCTTATTATGTGCTATTATATGCCAGATACTTGGCCATCCTGTCCTCAAGGAGCTTCCATTCCTTCTCAATTGCAGATGAAGAGACTGTGGATGGGAGAAGTTCATCATTGGATGGGGAGCAAGTGGGTAGTGATTGGTTAGCAAGTAGCTAGTGAGTGGGCAGTGAGTGGGCAGCGAGTGGCAGTAAGTGCCAAAGCTGGGGCAAGGTCCCATTGCCTCTGCTTCTGACTCCCCCCACCCCCAATCAGGCTGCCTCTTCTAGCCTCATGGACTTTGCTCCCCCCAAGCTTTCAGACCCAAGCGCTCATTCCCACATTAGTGGGAAATCACGGCCCTGACGCTGAGAGAAGGTTCCTTGCTGGAGAAGGCAGCACCAACATCCCAGCATCTCTGCCAGGAAAACCTCAGATGGGATCCCAGAACAGCAACTTTACCTCTACCAAGGTACATGCGCAGCCTCCCCCACAGTGTAACAGACCTTCCTAGGCTAGGATTCAGCTTTCATAGAACTGGGTTATTAGTGCAGAAACAAAATTATTTTTTAATATTTTCCCTACTATGCTTATAAATTAATTGGCTTTTGGACCCTACTGTGAGCTCATATTGAAGGGAAGCAAAAAGAAAAAAATCTGCTTAGATTTGTAATAAAATTATTTTGGTGTAAAATGGATTGAACCGGGAGAACCTGTGTCCATGATTAGCGTTGCTTTACATCATTATCTGTTTGCCGTTATTTTGTCTGGGATGTGCATCAGTGATCATCTTGTAGGTTCCTCTCTGCCTTCGCCAAGGACTCGCCTCCTTCTCAGGCAGCCCAGGAGATTGGTTCTTTCCCAGAAGCCCACGGGGTACCTATTTAAGTTTTAATGGCGCAGCTGGGCCCCCATGTTGCCACCCAGAGTGTATGAATGACAAATAGAGCTTTACATTCCATGAAATATTTGTGGATTTTTGCAGTCGCTGGGATTTGTGGCTTTGAAGCTGCGATTTGTCAGGCCGGGAAGCTTGGGAAACATAATTAGGAGGTAGCATCAGGTGGTCGGCAGAACTTCTTGTTTTTCTCCAAGCTCAGAGTCCCCTCCCTGGAGCGGCAGGACCCGGACCATTCCCCATCCAACCAACCTGCTCATGGCCCCTCATTGTCGGCTCCTCTTGGGGACCCGAGAGCCCGACCCCCAGCCCAGCAGAATCCCAAGCCCAAGATTCCCCTTCATTCCTCTTCACCGTTTGCCAAAAGATAATTCAGTCCTAGGCGGGCGCCATCTTACAGAGGAGGGAAGGGATTCTCAGGCTCCTTAAGCTTCAGGGTCACAAGGCCAGGAAGTGGCCGAGGGAAGTCCCACATCTACCCTTCCTTATTCCAAGCCCATGGCCCTTTACTGGTTGATGATTTATGTTTTGGAAAATCAGAGGGCTTCCAGCTTGCTCCTGGCCCCTGTCTTTGTTCTGCGGGCCTGCCTGATGCTTCTTGGCTGACCCCTGGGGGCTTCCCCAGGGCTGGAGCCCCCTCCCCCGGCTGCCATGTCCACCAGCCATGAAAACCCATGGGCTGGCAGGCCACCTTCTGGCTGAGGGCTGGAGGCCCCCCGCTGGCCTGCTGAGCCGGGACAGGGGCCTAAGTGGCTGCTCTGTGCTGTGGCCACGAGCCCCCTGGGCCCTGGGCTGTGCCCTCCCCCCACATCCAAGTGGGATAAGCTGTCCCAAAGCCCTTCTGAGAGACTTTACATTGGAGAGAACACCCTCTTAGAGGCTCTGGTGCTCGAGGCTTGGCTGTGCATTCTTTCCCAGGGAAATGGGGCCGGAGCTCCCTGGCTTCTCCCCCACCTGCTCCCTCCCAGCTGGTGTGCAGCAGCACCTCCCCCAGCCCTGCCGGCCCCCCAGGCCCAGAGGAGGCAGCCTGCAGAGTGGTTCGGTGGCTGGGCTTGTTTCACAGTGTGCTTTATTTCGGAAGAACAGTACCTGTAATAGCTGCTGGCTCTTTCCGGCTCCATCAATGGGAGCAGCTTAAATCAAGCTGAACAAGACTCTCGTACACAAGTCTCTTCTCCTTCTGATCCTGGCCCCCTTCCTGTGGCCCTGGGTGACCCCTGCCCGAAACCCCAGCCCCAGATACTTCCGATTTGCCTTCTCCTTTCCCGCTGGATTGCCCTCTCTGGTTAGAAGGGAAGCTCCCCGAGGGGAAGGACCACTCCACAGAGGTATGGGCTTTGTATCCCTGCTTTTGGCCGCCTGGTTTGCAGTAGGTGCCTACTAAGGATTCCATCTCCCTTAGCTCTCTGTAGGCCGGGAGCTTCTCTTTGAATTGTCCTTCTGTCCTGAATTGTCACATCCAACGAATTCTCACCAACATGAAGCTCTTTCACATTGAGCTCAGGATTTAGCCCCATGACGGTATGCAGTAGGTAATTACTAAATGCTCACTAACTGGACTCCTCCCTCAGAGTAGAAGAGGAGAATCTCTTAGGATGATTCAGGTTGGTTCCAATGGTCTTGTGATGAAGAGAGCTGTCTGCCCCAGAGAGGGACTGTGGGAACTGAGGGTGGAGCACAACATGGTATTTTTACTTTTTTTTGTGGTTGTTTGCATTTTGTTTTCTTACTCATTTTCTTTCCTTTTTGATCTGCTTTTTCCTATGCAGCAAGAGAATTATGTAAATATGTTTACATATATTGGATTATTTGCCATCTACGGGAGGGGATGAGGAGAAAGAGGGGAAAATTTGGAACACAAGGCTATGCAAGAATCAGTGTTGAAAAATTATCTCTGCATATGTTTTGAAAATTAAAGTTTTAATAATCCACTAAGGCAAAAAAAAAAAAAAAAAAAAAAAAGACTTACTCAGATGGTGACATACATTTGGATGAACAGCCTATAGAGGTTGCCTGCCAACATGTCCATCTTCCAGGGACATTAGGATTAGCATGAAATAAAAAGTTACAACTGCATGAACTGTCTTCGGTAAACTCCTTAAATGAACCAAAGTTTGTCCTGGCAACAACAGCCCATCCCTTTGCATGTCCATTTTCTACAAGTGCTGTTGTATGCCTGTTAATCTCGAAATGCAATGACTCCAAAGACTTGAAAATTAATATTGTTCTGAGAAAGACTAGGGGAGGAGGAGGAAGTTAAAAAGCTACCTGATCTTGTAAGGTGCTGCTCTTAGAATGGACCCTTGAGACCATCCACTCCTATTCCAGCCAGATCTGAACAGGTTTCTCTTCTTATTACTTCCTTTCATCTTCTGCTTGAATACTTTCAGGGTGCAAGAGTTCCTTCCCAAAGGGTCTCATTCTTGCAATCCCATCAGACTTTTCCTAATACATGAACCATCCTCCAAAACTTAGTCCCATTCCTTATATATAGTAAACAATTGATAAAAATGCTCTTTAATTTGAATTGAATTGAATTTGCATTAATTTTATTTATGTTCTTCTATTAAATCAAAAACTCCTTAAACTAAGAGTCTATATTTTGTTTTGTTTTATCTTTAATTGTTGTAAACTCTTGGAAGGAGCATCAACTGTGCAGTTAGAGGATATGGGTTGCAGTCCCACCTTTGAACCGCAGTGCCGGTGCCTATGTTACTTTGCCAGATCCCTCAGCCTTTGTTTTCTCTCATTCTGAGGGAGTTGGACCAGGTGACTGACCTCCAAGGTCCTTTTCGGCTCTAAATGGATGATTTGTGAAACCTCTCCCGATATGGCACCTGTGGGTTCTTAGTTAGCGGTTCTTGCCCCTTGCAAAACTGCTGGAATTAGGACCTGCTGCTTTTCTCCTATACCGACTGCTTTCCTTTCCCCTTTGGGCACAAAGACTCCCCCTTTTTCCTCTCCTTTCTCCATCTTTGCAATCTCAGATTTGCCACATTAGGCCTTTTAGCGATTTTCCACATCAATGAAATTGATCTTCCTGGTGGTGTAAGGGTTTGGGTGAGATGGATGGAAGGAAGAGAAAATCCTTTTCTGAGATTACTCTGGAGGAAAGCCTCTCTTGGTTTCCTTATTTTTCTTTTCCTTGGGATGAAAAAGCATGGAACAGAAAAGATCTGGGAGCTAGATGGGATCTGTCACTTTGTTAGATTGAGCAAGGAGTCTTCCTCCAGCACAATGGGTCCATGGCCCGCTCAGCTTCTGGGGAATCCCGCTAGACCCATGGATGTCCTCCCTGAAGGCGTGTTGGATCAACTGAAGGACAAGTTGGTCTGTTTTTCTCCACTCATCATTGTGGTCTGATCTGCCTAGTCCTTATTGGGAAGGTCTCAGATTTTCTATGGGGAGCTGGAGCTCTGACCCATGTGTGAGGGTGGATGGATGGAAGACTAGGAAGATTCAGGGCCTCCCTCCATTGCCCAGAAAGTGCGAGCTCTGGAATTGGATTGGATTCTCCAACCAGGCCAGTAGATTATTTCTTTTTTATTATGTTTTGACATAATATATATTTTCACTTAGATATTCCCTTCGACGCAAACTTGCAATGCATCTTAAAGTAAACATTGGATAGATTTCTTTTGTTTTTGACCCTAAAACTAAGTGGACCAAATTGTATTTGAAACACTGGAATAGAGTGTTGTTTTGAAGATGACCACTTAGAGGCAATCAGGATTTACATATTATTCATGTATCATTAACATCTAAAACCGATTTTATTGAGATTTTAGATTTCTTGGATGTCACAAAGCTTAGGCTCAAACTGAAGATTTTCTGTGTCCAGACAGTCCCTGCCAAGGGGATTCCTGGAGAGTGACAGCTTGAAGGCAGAGTCTATTTCTGAGCATAGAGCTTTGCACACAGTAGGTCCTTAACAAATAATTCCTTTTTAATCACCATGATTTACAGTCTGTAGGAAGAGAAAATGCAAACAGCCATGGCCAAATCAGATCAAGGCAGGGGAAATTGGAGATAATTCTTACCTTAATTTGCCTCCAACTTTAGTTACATTCCCTGGCTTTGAGGTTCAAGTCAGTCTTGTGCTTAATCCTGCAGCCTGGCACTGTGGCCAGACCACTAGGCTTGGATGAAGGAAGAACTGGCTCCTGATTCCCCCTCCACTTCTTTGACCCTTGGTTTTTTCATTTGTAAAATGGGGCTAATAATTGCACCAACCTCACAGGTTTTTTGCATTTATCAAGTGAGAAGGATATAGAAAGTTTTTTGCAAACTTGAAAGCACTATGGACCATGACTGAATCAGTAATAAGGAAATAATATAATATTGTGTGTGTGTGTGTGTGTGTGTGTGTGTGTGTGTGTAGATCATGAATGGATCATTAATTATAAGGGAAAAATATAAAATTATCTGTATGTGTGTATATATATATATATATATATATATATATCATGTCAGGGCTCTAATTTAATGTGGAAATAGGTATGATATTATTTTCTGAGGCATGGGGTCTTGGCTCTGCATAGAATAGAAAAAAAAATAACCAGAAACTAGGTTTTGCCATATTTAATGAATTTAGCTTTAAAGGGGTTCCTTTGAGACATCTAAATGTTACAAGTGACTCGGTCTGGAAATCTTGAGTTCAAATCCTGCCTTGACCACTTGACCAGCTGTGTGACAATGGCCAAGTCACCTAATCGGCATCTTCCTCATTTTTCTCAACTGTAAAATGAGAGAGTTAAACTCAGTGGCCTCTCACATTCCTTCTAGCTCTGTATTGTTGACTAATAATTTACAAATTTGGGGACAGAGCTGCTTACAGTGCCTCAAGGCTGAGGGACAGGGATTTGGGAGCCAAGGAGAGCCAGGAATGATGGCGGGCCCCATGGAGCACTCTCCCTGAAGCGGCTGTCCTTCCATCCAATCCCTTTCACATGGCTCACTGGGGCCCTATACAGGTGATCCACACACCTTGGCCAAATCAAGGAATCACCCAAACAGGTTTTGGCCTTCAGGATTTTCTTAGAATGGTGCTTACGGGGTCAACTTCAGCAGCCCCATTTCCTCCTTGTCACATAAATTTTCTTCTTGAGGTGAATGCAATACAGCAAGAAACAAGTTCAGGAAATATTTATTAAGGTTTCCTCTGTAGAGAGCCCAGTACCAGCTGCTGAGGAAGATGAATTGTTTAAAGGAGAAATGGCCCATAACCTGATGGGGCTCATAGCCTTGCACAAGATCCTGTGGTTCAATCAGGAAAAGCCCTGGCTCAGGGGGAGTTGGGCTTGGAGCACCATCTTGGTACAGCTGAACATCCCCTCAAATCCTGGCTCTTATTTACTTGGCTAAGAGGCATCATGGCACTGTGGACCGAGAGGAGATTACAGATTCCAAAGAGTTTTAGTAAAAAAAAAGAATAAAAAATAAATTATAAAAAGAGTCATATCACAGAGCAAGATAGGACAGAGATAGATGATGGAGAGATGCTGTATTCCAGGACCTGAGCTAGACTGATAGAGAGAAACAAGAGCAAACATGGGCCTCTTCCCTCAGGGAGCTTATATTCTCATGAAGGAAGATGAAAGAAGAAAAAAAGGGGTCTTTCTCTGCCTCTGGGTCTTTATCTGTAAAGTGAAAGAATCAGACTCAGACCCTTCTGGATATACGGTCCTAGGACTTTGGTTCCTCGGTTCCTTTTGGAGCTCCTCCTGGCCCTAAAACTGTGGGCCATCTGTAACCTCATCTTGTTAGAGCTCAGTTTCTTCTGGGAATCTTCCACAGCCCTTGTGTTAAGTTCTGGAAATAAAAGGCCAATGTGAATGCTAATGGGGGGGAGTGGAACTGGGGTGGGGGGCGGCTTTTTTCTGAAACTCTCCTCCCCAGCCTAGCATAGAGGTCTGGACGTGGGTGTGTGCTTGTCGGCATCTGGGTATGGAGACAGATAGATCCCTGATTAGTGGGTAAATGGATCAACTAATTGGTAGCCCAGAAATCACCGGAGTGCACATCCACAGAGAGCCGATGAATCAGCCCCGGCGGGTGACGCTCCCCCAGCCTTATGTAACATCCAGGCGGGAAGGGTCTCCTGAACTGCCACGGACAGATAGAGACGTTGCTTTAAATACCGTGTATTAAATCGTCCTTCTGTGAACAGCCCCAAATGGATCTTGTCTTTTAAGCTGTGGCTCATCCTATTAGCCATCAAACCTTCTCCGTCTCAAAATAGCCCCTTTCAAAGTTGCCATCCTCCCCGTTCCCCTGTGAAAACGGCTCTGAGAGTTGAGCTGAGGATAGTTCCCTCTGTACGGGCCTTGCTCGTTAAAGGCCTCCCACCTAAGGGCTGGAGGACACTAAAGTAATTACTTGGCAGTAATTAGATCTTGCCATCCACATACCTTCTCGGAGGCCCATTCTTCTGCCACAAGGCTGCCTGGATCCCTTTCCTTTTGTCAGCATCCTCGCGTCCAAATTTAACTCGCATCTCTCGGCTGCCGCCACGGACGTCATGTCCTCCTGCCCCAGGATCCTAAAAAGGAACTTACTGATCACCCCAAATCTCCTCTGGCTTCTTCCAGTCCCCACCCCTCCATCCCCCACAATGGAAAATGGCGAAAAAATGGCCCTGCCCTTGTGGGGAGGGGCCAGTGGTCACTTAGCAGCTGGCCGTTCTCTGTCTACATGTGGAAAAATAACCATTTCAAAGGTTATTACCCATTAAATTGCCCTCATGAAGAGATGTAAAAGACATCGAGGCCGGCCAGTCTCTTGTTCTTTGAGCCTGGGTGTAAGCTGCGGATGAGCTTTGTTGTAAGCTGCGACGGCCCCTGTGGTGTCTGGTACTTCTAGGCTGAGCCCCCCAGATTAGAGGGGGATACCAGACTGCCCAAGGTTAGGCAACCGACCCAGAATCGTGCACTTCCAGCTTCTACAAGTCGTCTTTTAAAAAAAATTTTTTTTAACAATAGTTTTTTAGTTTCAAAATACATATCCTTGTCATTCTCCGCAGACGGAAATCTCCCACCTCTGTGCCTTTGCACAGGTCGCCCCTTCCCCACCTCCATCTCCCAGAATCCTTGGCGTGCTCCAGGAGGCCTGTTCTGCCACCCACTCAGCAGCCTTCTTTCCCTGAAATTACTTGGCGCTCCCTTCTCCCTGCTCAGCATTTACTATCTGCAGAGGCCTCATTTCCTCCAGTGGCTTAGAGCTCGGTTGAGAGCAGAAACGTTTCCCTATTTGTCTTTTTCTGATCAGCGTCTAGAACAAAGCTCGTCCGTAAGTCGGTCCTTAACAAAAGTTACCCCGAGCCAGTCCCTTAACCCTGGGTATTAATTTGGTGACATCACTTTTTGACAATATCCTAAAGGGGCTGCAGGGACAGACGATGGTATCCCAGGAAGCATGTGGGGGCTGGCGTCTGGACAAGGCAGCCTTAGGACTGGACTTCTCAGAACTTATATAACTGAAAAGTTCATGGTTTCATATGCTTGGATACACATATACACTTGTATAAATATTATACAAATAAACAAAACTTAGAAAATTGTCTAAATTTATATATTTATATGTAAATCCACTCATAAATACATATTTTTCTCATACTTTCCTATTACACATACATATGTGTATAAATAATGAAAATAAAATATAGAGTTGTCTAAATGTCTATATTTATATGTAAATCTACTCATAAACATTTTTTCACTCATTTATATTAAACATATATATATAAATATATAATATATTTATAATATATATATTTATAATATATAATATAAATATAAATATATAAATATATATATATATATACATATATATATAAATAAAATATAGAGTTGTATACTCAAGTACATATTTTTCTCATACTTTTATAATTGCATATACATACATTTAATAAAAAATATGTAAATAAAATATAGTTATCTAAATACATGCATTTATATGTAAATATACTCAAATATATATATCTTTTTTCATTTATATTACACATACATATGCTTATAAGTAATATGTAAATAAACAAATATAGAAACTTATCTAAATGTACCTATTTATATGTAAATATACTCATAAATACATATTTTCTATACTTTTATCTACATTTACATTTGTGTATAAATAATATGCAAGTAAACAAAATATAGACATTTATTTGAATTTATCTATTTATATGTAAATGCTTTTATTAATATGTTTATGTGCTTTATATAGAATTAATAAGTAAACAAAACATGAATTTATCTGTGTATTTATATATAAATATACTTGTTAATTTATATGTTCCTATACTTTCACACAGATGTATGTGTGTTAAATATGCAAATTAAAAATATAGAAATTTATTTGAATTTATCTATTTATATGTAAATATACTCATAAATATTTGTTTTATATATTTTTACATATATATATATGTGTTTATAGAGAAGCAAAATGGGCACAAAACATAAATTTATCTAAACTTGTCTATATGTAAATATGCTCAGATATATTTTAAATGAGATGTGCCTTACGTCGCATGGAGTATTACGTGCTCGGTGAACTTCATGCTGTGGGTACGAGTGAAAGTCTGTCGGTGTGAGCTGCGTTAGGAGGCCGCCGTCCTTGCCCTGTCTTCTCTTCGCCATCTCGCCAAGGCATTTGAGGTGGTCTTGCTTGCTTACCTGGGTTGGAGACACAGTCCACACTAATTAAAGCGGTCCTGAGGCCGCCTCGCCACATTTGCCGTGGGAGAAGGGCCTGTTCAGCGGCAGAGCCCGGCCTCCCACCGAGACCTCCGGTCAGCCCCGTGGCTCACAATGGCTGCGGCTCGCCGAGGATGTGGGAGGTGGGCCCTGCTCTGGAGCAGCATGGAGAAGGTCACACCAGCCAAACACAAATAACGGTGTTGTGAGGAGGTTTGGGAGACGGTGTAGGAGGGCCGGGGACCCCGGAGTCACAGCCTCTGGATGAGGAGCCCTGGCTTTCAGAGGGTCAGTCGGAGGAGGGACGTCCACAGATGGAGAATGGCCTTAGGATTGACAGAGGCAGGGAGTGTAGAGTCCTGAAGGTGACTGTGTGGGCAGGGCGAGGGGAGATAGCAGGAGCCCCCAACCACAGAAGGTCCATGGAGCTGAACTCTTTCCCAGGAGGCATTTTTACCTTGAAGGCAAACAGCAACAAGATCCAAATTATTTGAATTTTTTTTTTTGTTATTGCTAATAAAAGTCCTTTAAGGTTTACTAAGCATTTAACAAATATTATCTCATTCGATCCTCACAACAACTCTGTGAAGTGGGTGTTATTATTGCCCCCAATTTACAGATAAGGAAACTGAGGCAGTCAGCGATTAAATGAGTTGGCCGGACTACATCCAGCAGAATACCTACTACATATCTCTTATTGCCTTACAGAAGGCCAGATGTCATTCTTGGTGTTCATTCATGGCCATCCCATCTGGGGTTTTCTTGGCAAGGAGACTGGAGGGGTCGGCCATTCCCTTCTCCAGCCCATTGTACAGATGAGGAAACTGAGGGCAGTAAGGGACTTGCCCAGGGCCACACAGATTACGCGTCGGAGGCCACCCCAAAAAGGGCTGCCCGAGACATTTTTTGCACATGGGGGTCATTTTCCTGCTTTTACGTTCTCTTTGGGATACAGACCCAGTACAATATGTCCCGAAGTGTCAAAGATGCAGATTTTGCTCAATGTTCTTTAGCCAAAGTAGAACAGACTCCTGGGGTGGGGGTGGGGGGCTTCCCCGCCCTCAGAGGGCTTCCAACCCGGGCTGCACAACCACATGGCTTGTCTGGGATAGTGCAGCTCGGACCAGAAGGCCCAGAACGTCCTCTTAGACTTAGAAACGCTCTGGGTCTGGCTTAATATGGAACCGTCTTCCATGCTCTGTTCAGTTTAAACCACGAGCTAGGAATGAGAAAACAGTTCACCATGTCTTCTTATATATACATTATGTCAAGCACTTCAGAGTCTAGCCCAAACCGGATTAAAATGTAATTTAGAAATATTGAAGAAAATAAAAATACAACAAAATATAGCTACGAGTACATTAAAACTAAGTCAATTTGCAGCCCCCAGGGATCGCTCTGTGTGATTTTGTGACCTTCATTCCTATTGGAGTTGGATAATACTTCTCTCCACCATTGCTTGGGCTAATGAACTCTGTTTCACCGAGCAAATCACTTCCTATGCATTTTGAGCTAAGTTTTCCTTTCCTTTTACGTGGTGCTCCCCTCCCGCCTCAAGTTTTCGATGATTGATCATGGGTTGGTAATCATTTGTTTCTTGGCTTGTTTTTGGTTTTTTGTCCTGTTAAAAAGTGAGTTGCAGATATGGGTCCTCAGCATGGACTCCATGGACTGATTTTAAAATTGAAAATTGGATTTGTTTCACGTTCTCCAAGAGGTGGATTCTTAATGCTTAGGCTTCTGCAAAATGTCTTGCCAGTAATAATGGAGAGAGCTCAAGTTTGGCTTCTCAAGTCATTAACTCCTTAGGCCCTGAGGAGCAGATTGTACAGGGATGCGTCTGTTTGCTGATTTGGTGAGCCATGTGTGTGTGTGTGTGTGTGTGTGTGTGTGTGTGTGTGTGTGTGTGTGTGAATGTGAGTGTGTGTCTGTGTGTGTGTGATTGTGTGTAAGTGTGATTGTCTGTGTGTGTGATTGTGTGTGTGTGTGATTGTGTGTCTTTGTGTGTTTGTGTGTGATTGTGTGTGTGTGTGTTCTGATGATCTAAGGTCCCAACACAGTGAGGTTTACACAGATGATGCAGGAGGATGGAGAAATTAACTTTTTAGAAGAAGCTCGTTGATAGGGGAGGAACTGTGCCATGTGCATGAGGGCACCATATCACTGTGTTGTAAGTTGGGATGGATGGCGTAGCGATAAAGAAGAAGACAAATTTTACGAGCCGATTGAGAATCAAATCAACAGAACCAAGGAAATAATAATGTCCCTACAACATACACAGAAAGAACTACAAAATAACTGAAACTTAATCCTGCGAAAGGCTAATCACCAAACTTGGCCCCAAAGAGGGACGAGTTTGAGAGAGGTCCTTTCAATAAAAAGTAAAATCTGAAGGCCCATTTCTCTCCCACGTGAGCCAAGGTGGGATTATGGGAGGACAGTTCCATGGAATACCATGCTTCTTCTTGTCCTTATTAGTGATGTTGTATTGATTAGTTTGCTAAACCTTTTTTCCTTCTCTTTCATTCTTCATTTTAATAAATGGTTCTCAAGAAGGGAACATGGATAAAGAGTCAATGGCAGCTATAGAAGATACAAATCTTTTTAATTATTATTTTTTAATGAAAAATTTACTTAACATGGTCATAGTTCAATGCAATCTATGCAGTGTTCTGTTTGATCACCTAAGGACCCAAACGTATGTAGAATGCATGTATGGCTTTCAAAACTCATTAACTTTGTCTTGTTCCCACATTGTGGCTTTCCCCCAGAGTTGCTGTGGAGTTGACCTTTTGGTCAAGCATAATGAGTAAGAAAAAGCCAGGATCAACCTCTTTTGATTAAAGACAATTTGATTATAATTCAATGGAATCGAATCAATATTTCCATTGGAAATTTGCTCAAATAAAACCAACATGATGGGGTTATATCTCCCAAATTAGAAAGGGTTCAGAGACCATCGTGTTCAGTCCCCTCTTTTTACAGATGAGGAAACTGAGGTTTATGGAGACTTTGTTCAAGGCCACATAGGACCTAAGTGATATTAGGATTTGAACCCGAAGCCCTATGATTCACCATTTATTCCCCCATCCTTCTTCCCCACCCTCTGCCGCCTTCTCTGTCTTCTCATCCACTGGCCCCTTCCTTCCTGACTATATACCCGCTAAGGTTATTGTCATCCTTAAAACATTTTCCCTTGATCCCCCCTTTTCCCTATCGCTATTGATTTTTTGTTGTTGTTTTTGCTGAGGCCGTTGGGGTTAAGTGACTTGCCCAGGGTCACACAGCCAGGAAGTGTTAAGTGTCTAAGGGTGGATTAGAATTCAGTTCCTCCTGACTTCAGGCCTGGCGATCTATCCACTGCACCACCCAGCTGTCCCGACCCTATGGATTTTTATGGGATAGCTGACACAGTAGAAGGCAGAGCCAGGATCCAAAATGTCCTGACAAATTACCTGAGTCTGAATAGAATGTGAAATGTTAATAGAGAGAAGTATAAAGTGCAAAGTCTGAGTTAAAGAACCAATCTCATAAGTACAAGATGGGGGCAACCTGGAGAATAAATGGTCCCTGTGTAAGGAGGCTGGAGTCTGGGTGAATGTCAAGGCAGATCTGAGTCAGCCGTGTTAATTATCAAGGGCCAAAAAAGGAAAAGAAAAGGGCTGAAGTCCTCTTGGGCCGCCCTGAGAATCCGTGTCCAGGAGGACGAGCCACAGTCAATGCGCAGACATGGAATACTGCCTTCTGCTGGGCTCTGCAGCATAGAGGAGCTAATCATTCACAGATCCCACAGGCGGGCAGTAAGAACGGCGGGGGACGTCGATCCCATTGTGAACAAGGAACTCGAGGGATTTAGGCTGGAGAAGGGAAGGCTTCAGGACATGACACTCTGTTCTAGGATCTAAAGGTCTGACCCTTAAAAGCTTGATTCGAGGTAGATGGAGGGTGAATCTCCAGGAAGGCTTGTTTCCTCATGGGAGTTGCCTCAGGAGAGGGGCTTACCTCCCAGGAACTCTTTAAGCCAAAGATGGAGGCCCCTCAGACAGAAGATGCTGCCATTCTTCCTGCATGGGACCATATGACCCCTTTGCTCCCCTCCAGCCCTGAAATTCAGTGAGCCTGGATTTTTTTCTAGATTTTGGTCTAAAATAAAAATGTGTGTCAAGTTAATCTGAATTTGCTAAATTCCAGGGATCTGGAGAATCAGGTGCGTTGGCTATGGAATACTTGGGAAGAGATGTGAAGAATTGGACCTGACCCCAGACCTGCGTGACCTTGTTTTATCTCTTCCTGTCCTTTGGAAGTGGTTGGGGAAACGGCTCTCAGTTAGCTCTCGTCTTTTGGAATGAGTCTTTCTTCTCTCCCAATTTCCTCTCGTCCAGTCCCTGAAGGCATCTGTCATTAGAGGCCTTTCAGAGTGGCTGAAAACACATTTCTTTTTTGAATGAAATCACTTTTTCTCAGTATTGACTCTGTGGAAGCACATCAGGGAGACGAGGGCCTGGAATATGCTGAATAGCCTTTGACTGTCGGCACAGCTGGCTCTTGTGAACGGTCCGCATGTGGCGACGTGGGTACAGGTCCCATCTTCCGTGGTCAAGGCAAAGGGACAACCCCGGCTGATTTCCTTTCAGAATGAGTCTGCCCCCCCTTTGGGGGGGATTCATGCCTAGTCACTCAGGAGTTTCCCCCAGGATGCCTTCCACCATTCTCCTGCCCTGAAGTGGATGCGAGTTAGCTTATTCTCCCAAATGGAGCCCACCAGATGGGGAGCTTCCCAGCAATGACTTAGGATTGCTTGGCTGCTCTCACAAAGATGCATTTTAAAAAAATAAATGTAGCAAATGTGGAGATGGCCCACAGGATGACCTGGGGGATGTCCCACCCTGAAGGTCTCCACATCCCAGCCTTTCTTGATCGGCCACCCCCAGATCTCGTAGCAGAAAGAACACAGGGTTCAGACTCTTGACTTTCCTGAGTTCACATCTCACCTTCACTTCTTAGAAGTGACCTGGGTCAGTTGCTTAACCTCTCTTAGCCTAAGAGTTCTTATCTGGAAAACAAACCTTATTGTGTCAGTAGACTCCATTCTCCAAGTGGCTGGAGGGTGACCTAGAGAAGGGCTTTACAGCCTTCAGAGATCCAGGCCCAGGCCCCCATCTTCCTCCTGCCCTTGGAGATCTAACAAAGGGGCTCTCCCTTTACAAATAACCCATCGCCGGTCTCTTCGGGAGTTACCATAGTGGATGATGCTCAACTCATGTTCCCCTGATCTTCCGGGGATTCACAAATCCCATGGTGAACCTTGGAAGAAGACAGAGAAACTTGCCAGGGTGAGGCTGGGCCAGGCAGAGCACGCCCAGAAACTTGGGGATTTGAGCTCCATGCAAATCAGTAATTCAAGGAAAAACCCAGCGAGAGAAGTCCATTGCAGTCCAGCTCACTTCCTTCCTGGGGAGTCTTGGGGTACGTCGGCAGGAACTGTCAAGCGCGACAGCTTCAGAAGTCAGCATTGCTCCGGGAAAGGGCCTGAACTCAAGCCTGAGCTCTTCTTAGGGACCTATGTGAGTGCAATGATTAAGCACTGGCTGTGTGCGAGGCACTGGGACCAGTGCTGGGGTACAGACAATTGATTCTGCCCTCCCATCTGTTACTTTGGGTTCTTAGGGAAATGGTGGTGAGAAGATGGAAGTAAGAAATGAACCCTGAGAAGAGAATATAAAATATGCACTGAACAAATAAAACTCCCGAGGTGGGGGCCGCAGCTAAGTCCTTGAATCTGTTTCTTCCTCTTTAATGTCGGGGTCTTGGATGACCCCTGAGCTCCCTTTCAGCCCCACATCTGTGCAGCTGGGAACCTGAGACAAGTTGCAGGAATTGGTGTAAGATCCTGTATGCTTGGGGCTTCTGGGAACTCTTTCTCGCTCATTTTTCAATCAGAGTCACAAATGGACCTTCCATGATTATTTTTTACTTTGGATCATTAAGGGTTTTGAGGTTTTTTGTTTCCTTCTCCCCATTATCTGTGACAAACATGTTTTTTCTTCCTTGCAAAGCCTGGCACGAGGAGGGGTTATATCCATGGATTTCCATTCTCCACCTCTTATGGAAGCCTTAGCATGGGCGAGGCCTTGGGGCTTTGGGAGGACTGGACCACTGGGGGCTCCGGCCAGCTGGGTTATAGCCTGGCTGAGCCAGCCCTTTGCATCTTTCCTTAAGTCAGTGCCGGAAGGAAGCCGTGTTTACCAGTGGATCTGGTGTGAGGCTGGGAGCCAACAGGAGGAACAAGCCAGCAATAGCCAGACGGGGTCCAGGGCAGGAAGGGGCCCTCCCGGTTACTGGTGGGTCCCAGGGGTGCCCTCCCAGCCCACTGCCTGTGCAATTACACCCACGTCTTCCTTTGGGGATTAGGTGCTCCTCGCCACTGGATTAAGGCCAGCCATCAATAGTATGTGTTTTTTTCAATGGTATATGAAAGTAATGGAATATTATTGGCTTATCAGCTGATTTTAGAAAGGCCTGGAAGGATTTACACGAACTGATGCTGAGCGAAACAAGCAGAACCAGGACTACATTGTACACAATAACAGCAAGATTGTGCGATGATCAGCTAGGAAAGACCTGGTTCTTCTCAGTGATCCAAGGCGATCCCAGTAGACTTTGGACAGAAAATGCTGTCTGTAGCCAGAGAAAGATCTAAGGAGACTGAACGCAAATCGTCACATGTGAGGTTCACTTTTTTTTTTTTCTGTTTTTTCCTCTCTCCTATGGTTTTTCCTTTTGCTCTGATTTTTGTCTCCCAACATGATTCATAAAACAATGTGTGTTAAAATAAATTCAAAAAAACATAAAAAAGAGCACAGTGCTGGGGCAGGACTTCAGATCCTGCCCATCCAGACTGGGTCCAAGCTGGCACCTGCACAGAACGCAAACCCTCCCAGGCCCTGACTGGATGGCACGTCCCTCTGTCCACGGGGCGCGCAGCTTGGCAGACAGCCTTTATGTCCCAACCAGAGCCGTAGGGAATGTCAGAAACCGAGGGCCGACATCCCAGTTTGGCAGATACGATTTGTCCTGGGGATGCCTGCAAAATCTAAGGGAATATGTGCCTCTTGGCACGGGAGGAGCGCAAAGCCCCTGTGCCATGAGGGGCACTGGGGAGCTCGCCCACTGTGGACCTCCTGCTGTGGGTGACCCGGCCTGCAAGCACAGGGACGGAGGGAGGGATCCTCAAGGGCCTTCGCCAACCTGGGCACCTTGTGCTCAGTGATCTCAGCCCACGTGGAAGAGGAAGGAGCCGCCCGGGGAGGTGTTTGGGAAGGGGAGGGAAGGCCACTGGCCACATGTTTTATAGCCGGAATTCCTTTGTGGACAGTTCCTTTGTGTGTTCTGAGGTTTCTCTGAAGGGTTTGGGTTTCCTCTCGAGATCTCAGGAGTAGCGTAGAGATTGGGGGGAGGGATATTCTTATTCACTTGCTTGGAGCTCAGTGTCTTGCCCACAAAGGCCATAAACATCAGACACATAATTGGAATCCAGATCCTTTGACAATGTGATGCAGATTTAGGATCCTGTGAACAAGAGGTTGAAGTTTACCCGTGTGTGTTTTCCTGAGAGCTCTCCAGGCTCCCCTGTCTGCACAGAGCCCGTGCCTTGTATCACATTTTACTTTGGCCCAGAACAGTCACTAGTAAATTGTGACGGAGAAGTTTGCCCTTTCTGAAAGGGAAAATGCAAAGGAATTGCTTTGCAGACAGAGCAGCCGGGAGATGGGACGTGGAGTCAGGAAGCCTTCTGAGTTCACCTCCACCTTCAGGCACTTACTACCTGTGTGACCCTGGGCACGTCACTTCCCCCCCGTTTGTTTTTGTTTCCCCATCTGTAAAGTGAGCTGGAGAAGGAAACGGCCAACCACTCCAGTGTCTCTGTCAAAAAAAAACCCAAATGGGAGAGTCGGACATGAAGGAAATGACTTTCCCGATGTGAGGTCATGAGTTTGGGAGACAGATGACACCCTGTGTGGCTGACTCAGTTTCAGACTCAGTTCATTTAAAAAAGTAGTTCGCGTCTAGTTTTGTTGTATATTTTCCCTCTTCTTTCAAAATGAAATCCCAGAAAGACCTTCTCACATCTTCTAATGAGTCTTTTTTTTTCCTTTTTTTAAACCAGATTTTTTCTTTTTGTGATATCTTTAATATATCAAAATATCCACTAATCATCAAGCAATTATTAAGCATCTACTATGTGCTATGGTAAGATTGTAATGGAGTGACAGCCAATAAGTATAAAGTGTCTGTCTTATCTTTGGTAGATCAACACCTGCTGTGCAAAATATCATCTGAGAGAGTCTCCCAGGGTGCTTGGGCTGGCCCCAAATAACACCCTGTGATATGTAAGGAGTAGAACTCAAGGCTTGCAGAGAGACTCCCTGCTACTCAGGGCTGCCTTATTCTTCAAAGGGTAATCATTTAAATTAATGCATAAAATACCTTTGGGATGCAAGCTGAGCCACCCCACAGGCCACATGCTAAATCCCGGGGTTCTGTATTTTGTATATTTCTTATTTTGTGAATTGCTAGAATTACAGCGCATTAGCCGGTCATGCTTGGAGTTAGTCTGGGAAAACCATTTCAGTAAAAGCTCTTTCAGTTAGAGAAGAGACAGGAGAAACATTTGGTACAGCAAGCGAGAGCACCAATGGGTAATGATTTTCTAAGCTTCCCTATAAAGAGCAATTTTGTTGCTATGTGAATCTCAGACATTTTTGTCTAACGTTATTGTCGCATTTTCTTTTCTTTTTTTTTTTTTTTTCTGCTTCTGGGTCAGAATATTGTCCACTTGAACAAGATTTTGCTTTTGTTATCATGAGAAAAGGAAAAAAAAAACATTTCCTGTTAAATCTCAATCTATAGATATTGAAAAAGTGGATTTTCCCATAAATAGAATAAATAACCCAGCAAATCTATTCCATTTTCATTGCTGTTTTTCCCTCCTTGTAAATGTCATAATCATGACATCTTCCTTTGTCCATTTGGATCCATCCTGTGGTCTTGCAGGACCTTTGGGCCTCCATAGCAATGAGCCTCATATGAAAGTGAGCATCAGAAATAAAATTAAAAAAAAAAAAAAAAAAAAAAAACAACCCTGCCTCCCTAGGTGCCTCACCAAGAGACCTTTAGTTTGCTTTTAAATATGGGATCGTTTCTGGCTTAATTACATAACAAGTCACATTAACGATTATTTTAGATAAGCACTGACTTCCTACGTATTTTCAATAAATTCGATGTTAACCAAAGTAAAACTTTCAAGTTAAATTACCTCTCTCTCACACAGATCACTCCAGTAAATTTACTGTTGCATCCTTCAGTTCTCCTTGACTACATTAAGCGATTGCTTTGGCCCTTGTCAGCCATCAAGACTTTCCCTCAAGCATCTCTCTCTTTCCCTGACTGGCCCATAAATTGTCGCTCTCCCTGGATGACTGTCCTCCACCAGGGAACGTGGCAGCTAGTCATAGACCTCAGAGATGGGCACTGTTAAATCTTGCAAAGGCTCATAAAAACAGTTATGGGTGGATTGAAAGGGAAACATCGACTTTTTTTTTGGCTTGTTTTGTATATACGACAAAGCTGAGGGTATGGCACCAGGGGGAAGTCCTGGGCCCCATCATCTCCTTCACCATTGCCCCCCCCCTTTACACAGCAGTCTAAGTTTGCAAGGGGAAGCCAATGCCCTTTGGGGTGTCTTTTGGCCCCTCCAAGGCCTGCTTCCCAAGAGCTCCTGTCTAGGAGTGAAATAGCAGAAAGCCTGGCGTGTTGCCTCACCGTCCTTTCCTTCCTTGTTATATTTATGGCCATTACTTTTCTGAGATAGGTTTTTACAGAAAATAGAGGGCTGATGGGTCATCAGAAAATCCCGGGTTCTAGTTGAATGCAACGGATATCGGACTTATACGTCACAACAGAAAAGCAGAGACTGTTTTCTCTGAACAGAAGCCTATTTATCTTTGGGATTGGCCCTTTTCAAGGGAAAATGAATAGAGAGGGATGCAATTCCTCCATGTTCCTGAAGGACAATGCCACGGCTGCTATTTTTCTGTCTCTGCCTGGTCGGTGTCGGTTCTGGGACTCGCCTCATTTAAATTGAAGGACTGATGATTCTGTCCCTAGAAGCCCGCCTAAAAAATCACCATGGCCCCACTCTTGAGAAACCCAGACCCTTCTTTTGTTTGTGCACCGAGTACCGTGAAATGGTTAGAATTTATTACCATAGAAGGCCTTCAAATTCTCTTCGTTTGATTTAATGAGTTTCTAAAATGAACTTTAATGAACATGTTATTAGCAAATGTTAGCCCTAATTCTGAGCCCTGGAAAAGGATCCTTTGGTGAAGGACAATTATTTTTATCCAATCAAAAGCCTATTTTTCCAAGGCTTCATAATCACCTCAGAGATGTGTGTGTTGGTGTGGGCGTCGGTATAAAGACCGATTATCATCCACAAAAATCTTCTAATAAGAGCTAATTAAATAAGACATCCCTTGGAAAATATCATTTGTGCTTTTTGCCAATCCTTGGAAAGTAAAGACACCGGGCTGCTTCTGGTGATGGTGACTCTCACTGTCTCGGTGAGCCTGGCCCAGGAAACCTGTCCAGACTTTCCCACGCAGCCCCGGGTTGCTTTACCTTGTTGTTAGATCCCAAGATCAGGATGGCTACCCCCGGTGTGAGGAAGCCTGTGCGATAGCCTAGCCTGTGCCCTCTCCAACATACTCCCAACTGACATAGGGAAATTAGGAGATCAGGAGCTGGTGGCTTCTGGTAGTGTCTGTGAAGTATACATCGAGGTGTTCCCCGGGTCTGTTTCCATGGTAACCTTCACAGTTGGGGGGTTGCGGGCAGGGAATTGTCACGGTCACACAACCTGGGCTCGGTGGCATCTGCCGCCGATGTGCTTGGGAGGACAGGACTAGGCTTGTGGGGCGTGATGGAGGGACCTGGTGCCAGGCCAGGTGCGCCTGCCAGGCTGTCTGTTTCCTGCCAGCCCTCGGCTGCTTGTGACCCGATTCTTCTCCAGGTGCACATACGGCTCAGGAGGGCGGAAATACACCAGCTTTTGTGGGCGATTCAATTTGATCCAGTAGGGATTGACAAAGGGTTTACTAAGAGCATTGGCAGTGCTGCCGGCTTTGGGCACAGCGGCCCAAATGAGCATGTCTCTGTTGTCAAGAAGCTTCCATCTGAGGTTGTACCTGGGATAGAAATAAGAGAATATAAAGTCAATGCAAGGTCATTTCACAACAGAGACTGTGGGAACTGGGAGCATCTGGCGAGGTTGAATATGTTGCAAGGTACCTGCCCTGTGCTTTGGAGGTGCAAGGTGAGGTCCGTTCTAGACCCAGCGTTCAGCTGTGCAAAGGCCCGGAGGTGGGAGTTCCCGGGAGCATGCTCCAGATGAGCCCCCTTCTAGGGCCTGGTGATCTCTGATGTTTCTCAAGTTCTCATCGTGCTTCCATGCACAGAATGATTGTCGAACCTAGGTTCCTAAAGCATTATCCCCTGGCTCTTCTGCTGCCCTTCCTGCCAGGATATCTTAATCTTACAGCACTACGGGCCCTGCCAGTCTTTAAAATGGATGGGGAAGGAAAGAATGATTGAATTAGATGAAGATACTCATGTGAGAGGTGAAAGGGGTGTGGGGAGATGTCATGTGGTGGGACTATGAGGAGAGGCATGTGTGGGAGCACTGGTGATTTTTTGCAAGGAAATTTAACGGTTTCTTTTCCTTACCAATAAACAAAATGTCTGGTTTTGCATGCTCCCTCCCTGGCACAAAGACTTTCCCCAGTCAGTATTCTTTGTGATCTGGTGAGGAGAAGGGAGACCGATGGAAAGTGTAAGAAATTTGTTTACAGGTGCAATGTTGGCCTCAAAATACAGTTTCTGAATTTGTCACCTTTCCCTGCCAAGTTTTGTTTTTGTGTTGTTAATTCCAATTTAATTTAATTTAACGTTAAAGTCAAAAAGATCTTTAGAAATTGTGTAGTCCAGAAAATTGGAGGTGGGAAAAATTTGCAACAGTGTTCTCTCATTAAGGCTTTATTTCTCAAATATGTAGAGAACCGAGTCAAATTTGTAAAAATACAACTCACTCTCCAATCAATAAATTGTCAAAGGAAATGAACAAGTAGTTTTCAGATAAAGAAATCAGAATTATCTATAAGCATATTTTAAATTACTACTGATAGAGAAATACAAATTAAAGCAATTCTGAGATACCATATCACATATCAATTTGGTTAATAGGATCAAACAAAAAAGAGAGAGTTATAAATGTTGGAGTTGATATGGGATAATTGGTGTACTAATCCATTGTCGTTAGAGTTGTGAACTGATACAACCATTCTGGAGAGCAATTTGGAACTATGTCCAAAGGGGTATAAGACTGCATACCCTTTGATCCAGCAATACTACTGTTAGGTCAGTATCCCAATGACATCACTCCACTCCTACTCCCACCTTCCCTCCCCCAAAAAAGAAAAAAGAAAAAAGAAGAAAAGATCTATTTGTACAAAAATATTTATGGCAGCTCTTTTTTGTGGTGGCTAAGAATTAGAAATTGAAGAGATCCCCCTCATTTGGGGAATAGCTGAATAAACTCTGGTATATAATCATATGGAATGGAATATTATTGTGCTATAAGGAGTAACAAGCATGAAAATTTCAGACAAAACCCAAAAGTCTTATATGAACTGATGCAAAGTGAAACGAACAGAACCAGAGGAATGTTATACACAGTAACAGTGATATTATATGATGAAGAATTGTGAATGACTTAACTTTTTTCAGCAATATAGTAAAGCAAGAAAATTATAAAAGTCTCTTCTTCCCTTCCCTTCCCTCCCCTTCCTTCCCCTCCCCTTTCCTCCCTTCCCCTTCCCTCCCCTCCTCTCCCCTCCCCTCTCCTCTCCTTTCCCTTTTCTTTCCCCTTCCCCTTATCCTTTCCCTTTCCCCTTTCCCTTTCCCTTTTTCTTTCCCTTTCTTTCCTCCTTCCCTCTTTCATCTTGTACAAAATGGCTAACATGAAAATAATTTATATGATTGCACACATATGGTATAATTTCCATCAGATTGCTAACTATCTCAAGAAGAGAGAGAGTAGGAAAGGAAAGAGAGAATTTGAAACTCAAAACTTTAAAAAAAATATTTAAACATGTAATTGGGAAAAAATTAAAATTAGAAAAGTATCTAATCCAACAATCTTAATTTTACAAATAAGGAAATCAGACCAGAATAGTGAAGTGATCTGCTAATGTCACATATTTAAATTTTTCTAATCTGTATAATGGGGCTATGAGTATTTAGAGAATTATTAGGAGGAAAGAACTTTGCAGAACTTCATAGCTATGGAAAGCTGTGGTTATCTTCACTTCCAAAGATGATACTCCAGAAGGTGTAAATAAAAGTTCACTTTAAATGTCTGAAGGAATAGGCAAGTTTTGCAGGAAGGACAAGGACAGACATTTATTAAATCTGTGCTGTGTTCCAGGCATGGTGCTGAGGAGTTTACAGATATCTCCTTTCCTCACAACCACTTTGGGAGATAGATACTCTTGTTATTCACAATTGAGAAAAGTGAGGTAAACAGGTGGCCTTCCCAGAGTCCACAGCTAGCAGTCAATATCTAAGGCTGAATTTGAACTCAAATCTTTCTGACTCCATGTCCAGTGCTCTGTCCACCTAAATCTTTTTTTGTAGGTCGTATTCTATACTAAATAACTTAGGAAAAAATGGATAAAACCAACAATTAGAAATGTTTCTTGAATCCACAGTGCACTGCCCTTCTCTTCCTTGCACTAAACTTCTTAATGCTAAAATAGAACATTTGGCAACCAGTGACCTGGATGCCTGTTCTGTGTGAGTTGCTGGGAAGCATGCAGAATGATGATGGACTTGGCAGAATTTCTTCCCTGAAGGAAGGAGCCAGCTCACATTTGAGGAGAAAACCGTAATATACACACAAAAATAACTATAAATATAGACCCTCCATGGAAGATAGTAATTATGGGAGTTACGAGGTGCTATGAAAATTTAGTGGGAAAGGTAGCGGACTTTTCTAATTGCAGGTGGGGAACAAGTCAGGAAAGGGTCTCATGGGAGAAGGAGCATTGTTTCCCATCTTAGTGCATGTTGACTCTGCCTATGCATGTAACTCGAATTTGATTAGGCTGTTCCTATCCGTGCCATGGGTCTCTGATTGCCGGGACCTGCCTGCTCCTAAGGTAACTCCTTAGTCCATGAAACATTGTGGCTCACCGGTACCTACATGCATTAATAGAATTTCATGGAAGTTTGTTCCCTTAAGTTTGCTTTGTTCGGTGCAAACCTGGCTTTGATCTCTAGGTACTAAATCCCTTTATATGGAGAATAAGACGACTCCTTATTCTGAATGACTTGAGCAAAATCTCTTTTCAGATTATCCCAAATGATCACTGTTTGTAGGACACTTGGGGCTTAGCCATATTCTTTGGTAACATGTCCCCATTTTACAGATAAGGAAACCAGGCTTCCGTGAAGTCGCCAGTGGCCCAAAGTCAGCCAGTCATCAGCATTTATTAGATGTCCACAGCTAGCACTTGCCCAATTTTTCATCTTCCTTTTCTAGCTAACTCTGCCCCGGTCCCTGGCTTCCCACCTGAAGCTGCAGTTCATCTCTTAGGAATGATCTCCTTGCCATTCCCAGGTAGTGAGTCTGTGTTACTGCTGTGTGTGTATGTTATTAAATGAGATGTAAAGTGCTCTTCACCAGGAGACCCGTTATCAGGTGGAAGCCCCAGATTTCTATTTGGATGCAAATTTAGTACCTTAAATGAAGCCATTTGTTTCATGGAGAAGACTCTTTTACTCCCAAATAAAGAATGTTTTTCTCCTCCTACAGTCAGGCCCAGGCCTCCCATTCAAGTGACATTTTTGAAGCTTGGAAATTTATCTGGGAAATACAGTTTGCATATTCTGAGAATGTCAGACACCGGAATGACTGTTGAGGGTGTCCTCAGTTTACCAATGGGACCCTTTTTGAGCTATTAAGAAGCTAAATGGAGAGAACAGTGACAGAGCATTTTCTTAAAAAAAAAAAAAAAAAAAAAAAGCAAAAAAACTTTACCATAATCTCTCTCTGGATAAAATTAAGAAAAATCTCCTGGTTTATTATGTGTGAAGTAGAACAGTTAAAATACGTCTAATTGAGATTAAATAAAATGCTGATGGTAATTTTCCCGTTGTTTTAGGCGCCTATGTAAATTTTTTTAAATTATTCTGGTTTTTCTTTACTTGGTATTTTGGTGGATTTTTGCTGTTTGTTTTTTTTTTTTGTTAAAAGCAAAATTTCCCCCTGAGGTAACTTGTACTCTCAAGGCACGGCTTGTCCAGAAAGGCTATAAGTGTCTTTCCTTGTGAGGGAGCAGTCTTCCTCTTCTCCTCAGGCTGGCTCCTTTGTTCTCATGTTGGAGCCCTGAGGTGGTATTCCAGACTCAGCTTACGGACTTTTATTTAGTCTGCTAAGATAGCGAGCCGCATGTGACATCGCACACACACTTGCTCATCTGCCTCCCAACCCAACATTTACAATCTGGGCTCCCCGTTGCCATCTTCAGACTGGGAGTTAAATACAACTACATCCTGTTCTTGGTGTGGTTTTGTAAACTAATGTAACAGGTGAATAAAAATCTGTGATCAGCATGTAAGTTCCAGATTGTTAGAGTTACTGAATCGAACATTGGAGAGATTGACGGTATCATAGTTGACATCTCATCTACAAATGATCATGCGCCTGACAACCGGTCATACATCCTCGCTTGAAGACCTGTCAGGAAAAAAAGCTCAGCCCATTTCAGGGTAAACCATTCCCATGTTCGTCACCCTAATTGTTAGGATCGTTCTTCCTGACAGAATGGTAACACGGGCCTGCTTTAAATTCCCCCGATTGCTCCTGAAGTCTGATCGGTGACATAATAATATTTAATGATAACAGTAATTGATGACTAGCATTTATGTGATGCTTTGAGTGTAAAGGGCTTCATACGTGCTTGGCTGATCTTCCCAACAACCATGGATGGTAGGTTATAAAAACCCAAATTTACACAGAAAAAAAACAGGTTGCTAGAAGAAGGGACATGCTCAAAATCACACCTGGATTTGTCTGTGAAACGGGATTTGTGCTCAGGGCTCAGGGCCTCCCAATCCAGTGCATTATCCAGGGAGTTTTGTTTCCCATGAAATTTCTCTTTACCTTCAGGTACTAGAATTTGCTTAAGTGGGAATATGCTTTGTTCTTTTTCTGCTTTCTTAATGTAATGAAAATGACTAGATGCTGTGGGATTCATTAGCCCTGGAAAATGAGGAAATCACATCGAAAGCTTTGGCTCTTGTGACATTACGCCAAATTAACAGAGATGAATAGATACTGGGTAAATAATCCCGGTTTGCCGCTAGCTTATTATGGATTTGTTGATAGGAAATAAAGCGCCCGCCCGTTTACAGCACGCTGATTTGATAACCTGTTTGTATTACTTAAATGACATCCTATGAAACTGTTGTCTAAGTGAAGTCATTTATAACAGATGACGATAGAGAAACTTCTTCCCCAAAAAGAGTTTGCTAAATTGCTTTGCTCAGAGCTATGAAGGCTGCCAGAAAGGACAATCTCTCATATTGAATTTTCTCAGCCACAGGAGTGTCCACAGAGCAGGATGGGGAACAGCCTTGTGATTTAAGACTATTTAATGCCCTGGTTGTCATGAAGTAGAATGATATCAACTCCAATGGGCTGAATGAACATCTCACTACAATTTCCTGATGCCCCAAACTAGGAAGTTGATTGAGTATCTATTAGATCTTAAAAGATCATAGTCAGAAGGGGAAGGGGGAATGAACTGGAACCAGATGGCAGGAAATTAATCTCAGAGACTCATCAGGTCTTCTGACCGTCTTAGTTTTTTCAATCCAAACTTATGTGTGCTGGAAATTTCTTCTGTTTTGATGGACAAGTCTTTGAATTGGGCCTTGGGAGAATATCTAGTTCCTATCCATGCCCTAGAGTAGTCCATACTCCACTCAGATCCGTCCTAATTTGGAAGTGGGTTTGTCCCAGGTTGGAAGGGACCTTAGCAGCAATCTGGTCCTTTCCCAAACACAAGGTCATGGAGCCTTTGTTTGAAGACTTGTAGTGAAAAGGAATGGCATCCCACTCTGCTCTTAGTTACCAGGCTGCGGAGTGTGAATTTTACTAACTAGGTAATAGGGGATAACTGAAAAGTTTTCAGCAGAGGAATCCCAAGATTAAATTTATGCATCTGGAAAATTAGATTGTAGCCCCGGAAAGGATGAATTTGAGAAGATGAAGACTAGATTTCAAATTAGGAAGCAGTTGTTCTCACATTTTTCAAATCCATCAACAGAAAGAGAGAGCCAAGGGTGAGTCGGGACAAATCCTCAAAGGTCAAAATTGTTACAGATTGGATGTGACAATTCATCACAAGTCAGGTTTCAGAGAAAAGGTATCCCAAACCCATCGAAGCTGAGAACACAGCAGTCCCACTTTCATTTTATAAATAAGAAACTTGAAGCTCAGAGAAGATAATCCATTTCTTACCTTACTAGTGAAGAGCAGGAGCTGAGGCTCAAACCCAGGCTGCTTTCCCCACTCACTCTCTAGCCATTAATTTGAATTAATGAGCTTTTGGTGTTCTGTCAATATTTAAGTGTAGGGTAAATATAGACATGAAACCATGTGCTGGAGCAGAGGAAATTCAGCTTTGCAGTTTCTTCATTTATATTCAGGTCTGCAAAGAAACCTCAGAAGTTCATTCTGTCTCTCCTCTCCTGTGGAATCATCATGAACGGCACCAGAAAAAGCAAAGGCAAAGATGGAGGAGCCCAAGGAATGGGCTTCATTCTGTTAATCTACCAGAATTTTCTTTTTAATGTATCTTTTATTTCACTTTATATTCACTGAATGATTCTATTCAGATTTACTCCTGCTTTTAAGCACACTGCTCTCCAGTAGAGATGAAGGGGAGGGAGATAAGAAGGAGAGAAAAGAGAGAGGGAAAGAGAAAGGGGAAGGATAAAGAGAGGGGCAGAGAAAGGAAAGGACACACAGAGAGAAAAGACAAACTTTGAAGGAGATTGAGGAGGTGAGATGGCCAGCTGATCAGATAGATACAAAAACACCTTTCTCCCTCCCCTCAAACAGCCTCTTCATCCAGTCTGGAACCCAGCTTCCATGGCCTTCGAGCTCCTCTTCACAGATGACTCTCCATCATCCATCTCTGAGTCTCTCATGCCTGCCATGTTCTTCCTTCCAGTCTCAGACCAGATGCCATTCTTCAGGAGACCTTTCCCACTCCTGTCTTTGTGCCTTTCCCCTTCCTTTCCCTTCTGTTAAATCTGTGTGCTCCTGTCATGGCTTAGAAATCTGGGTACTGTCTCCTTCCTAGGAATGAAAGCTCCTTGAGGGCAGGACTTTGCATACCCAACACTTAGGCTAGTGTCTGGCTCAGAATAAGTACTTTATAAATGTTTGTTGCCTGACTGAGACACAGAGTTGCTGTTCTGCTGGTGGATCAAAGTATAAACAAATAAGTTAATTAGAAAAGTGAAAAAGTACTAATTACTATTAAAAGGAGAAACCAGGGAAGATCCCTGAACTTTTACCCGCACAGAGGAGCCAAAATTCTAACAGAAAATGTTGGGCAGAAAGCACCTTTCCAGCTCCATAGGGAGAATTAATTTTTCCCATGGGGAGAATTTATGCAGAGCTTGATAGAAACATAAACATCAAGGAAAATCAGTGACATTATGGTCATTCAGCTTCTTTCAGAAGTAGAAAACCCTATACAAATGTATTGTTTAGCAAAACCTGCACAGCTCTAGATCTGTTAGACTGGTTTCCATCTTGGGAGATCTGTTTACAGATCTCCCACCTAGACTTGTAATCTAGTAGACTGGTAGTCTAGATGACAAGTGTTTATTCCCTACGCTTATTATCCGTGTGACAGTTGGTAACTTGTATACCTTCTGTGTAACTCAGTTTTGCCATCTATAAAAGTGGGGCAATAATACTTGAGATATTGGAATAAACTTGAGACCAACAAATTGAAATAATGTACTTCACAGGATTGATGTGGAGTTCAAATGAGGTAATGTTTTTGTAAGACTCTTACTGAGGGGAAGATTTGGATCTTGACTAGCTGATGAGTAGCAGCTAGGACTATAGGCTTCCCTGAAGCCTCATCCTCCCCACCCCTGTTTACTTGAAGAAAGAAGTATGATCAAGTGATCACCCAGCCTTCTAACCATCCTTCCAGTCTTCATACACAGAGATTGTAATCTTATCTCTCTTCAGTTGGATTTTTCACATCAAATTGTATATCCTTGTTACCTTTGGGAAATTGTCCATGGAAATAATTTTGTACTGTTATCTTTTCATTTTCTTAGAAGACTCCCCCATTGTTTTTTTTTTAGTTTTTCTTTTTCCTTCTTTTTTTCTTCTTCCTCCCTCCCTCCCTCCCTCCCTCCCTCCTCTTTCTCTCTTCTCTCTCTCTCTCTCTCTCTCTCTCTCTCTCTCTCTCTCTCTCTCTCTCTCTCTCTCTCTCTCTCTCTCTCTCTCCTTTCTCCCTTCCTTCCCTTCTTCCTTCCTTCATTGGAATCTTAATGATGAGATTGAGGTTAGATAAAGCTCTACTTCTACTTAGTCTTTTTTTTTTTTTTCATATAGTCCTTCCAAAAAGATTTTCACCTTTGAGAGGTTCTGTACAAAAGCCACTTTTTCTTGTTACTCCAGAGTGTAGGTATATATTGAGTAAAGGTTGTTCCTAGCAGATCAGCAGAGTAAACAGTAGTAGTTAATTTGGTCTTTTCTAACCTTTAACCATCAGCTGCATATAATGAAAATCACAGATAATGAGTAATCTTTATTAAAGCACATAGTAAACAGACATGAGGAGAGTCATACAGATTAGTTTAGAATGTATAATATGACCCAGAACCAAGATGAAATCTTTGTACCACTAGAAAGAGAATGATCTCCCCTTAATAGTTAACTCTTAGTACTCTTTGACTATAGATATTGAGAATTAAGACACTTGTTGAGGAGCCATTCCTTAAACACCTCTAGTTTTTGGTGGCTGGTAATCCACCATTAAGAGCCAGCACCTTAGTTATTTTACCTACTTCTTTCCTCTTGTTTTTTTTTTTTTATTCCCTGAAGTCTCTGCTAACCAAGAGCCATGTCTTCTTCCAATGGGCAACACATAATATCAGAGAGCCAAACTTCGTAATGGAAGTATTGCATTTATAAAGTACTTTACAAACTTTAAAACACTTATCTCCATATGAGCTACTTAATCTTTGTTTTCTTTGAGCCCCCATCCACTATTTCCTCTAGGAAGATCAAAAATAATGTGTCTACTTTTTGTATTAATTAAGTAGGATATCCATTTTTGCTTCTTCTCATCATAGTTCTCCATAGAAAAAGCTCTTGCTTCTTCTTAAAATTAACATGTTGAGAAGATTTGATGCAGTTAACTCCTGTGCTAAGTGGTTCCTTTTCCATGAAATTAGGAGAAAATAGAAAAAGAAAAAAGACAGCACATAAGCTGAGCTGAGAAGACAAAGAAGGAGAGGGAGAAGGAAAGGGAGAGGGGAAAGCATTGGAGGCGAGGGAAATGGTATAAGTTCTTGAGAGCTAGGAGAGCTAGTGTGACTTTATTTAAGTTATTTAATTTTACAAAAGAAGTAATTAAAATCCAGGGAGACTAAGTGTCCCAAATTACAGAGGCAGAAAAGTAAGTACTAGCCAGAAAGTAAAGTGCGTTTTAAGCCAGATGGAGCCAATGTTATGATAAGGACTAAATGGGAAGGAGAATGGCTTCCTAGGTGGTGATGGGTGGTGTTTTGATTTTTTTTCTTAGGGAGTGCATCCTATTTCTTTACTTTCTCCTGTCCCTTTTCCAATTAAGTTGAGGTAAGAGGATGGAACTTCTTCATTGTTAAATTTAAATCCAACAAATTATAAAAACCCACAAATTTATCTAAATGGCCTGGAAAGCTAACCAAGGCACCCAAAGAGGATGTTAGTCAACCCTTAATTTTGCATATGAAGCAAAGAATGATTGAATCCTGACAGGGTATCGGGGCCATGTCAGAAACCTGAAATACTTTCATTTGAATTGTCTTAGGAAGATTCCAAAGATCACCTGACAGGATAAGACAGAGGACACTGAGATCCTTTCTTGAAATAAACTACCAAGGATTCAGACCCTGAACAGAACGTGTAACTCCATTGAACTGGCCACATTGCTCGAATGCCCAACGTATACTTGCCAAAAAGACTTTTTATGGAGAACTCACACAGGGCAAATGCTCATGAGGAAGTAAGAAAGAAAGTGATACAAGAACATTCTCAAGCATGTAGATGAAAGCTAGAAGAGCTAGTATGACTTTAGTTAAGTTCTTTCATTTTACAGAAGAGGTCATTCAAGCCCAGGGAGACTAAGTGACTTGTCCCAAATTACAGAGGCAGAGAAGTAGGATTTAGCCAGAAAGTAAAGCGTTTTTTGAGCCAGATGGATTCGTGTTATGAAAAGGGCTGAATAGGAAGGAGAATGGCTCCCTCGATGTTCTTAAGAACTTTAGAATTGATTACATAATATGGGAAAAACTGGCACAGGACTGCCCAGCATGGTGTACCTCCTCAAGAAGGTGCTGTGGTCTATGAGCAAAACAGAATGGAATTAGCTCAGAAGAAATGTGAGATGTGCATAATTAGAGCATCCCCCCCCCCCCGCAAATGTTCATAGGTGCAGAGCACTCTGATCAGCCAGTGTTGGACACTCCATAACTTGATTCTCATAGAGTCATGTCCTTTTGGTCCTCTTTGAGAACAATGGACAACAACCAACCAACAAACCAACATAATTTGCACAAGGTGACTCAGCTAATGAATGACAGAGCTCAGTTTAGAACCCAGGGCTTCTGAGTCCCAATCCATTGGTCATTAATGCTATGTCTCTCATTTTCCAGACATTCAGCCTGACCCCCAGACCCTTCCATTAACTTGGATATTTGGTACTTTCCAAGTACTGGCCCTCGTTTTCACAGTAGCTTGTTCAGTCTTAGCAGAGACCTTCTGATTTAGAGTAGTAACATTTGAAGATGAGGGGAATTCAGTCTAGTAAAGTCTAAATGTTCCGAATCTAGTTTTACATGCTGATAAAACCCTGCTCCTGGGAAGCAACATCCAGAGTAACACAGATGGTAATTACCAAGCTCAACAAGCATGGATTCATAGTCAACAGAGAAAAGAGCAATTTATTCCCTCGCCTAACGGACAACCCAGTAGGGAGTTCCCATTGATACTCAGGAATTCCTGTTACAGGAAATCTCAAAATTCAGGCCCCCAGCCATGGCAGAATGCTCACTGCTATCCCCTTATTTTATCCCCTTTATACACTTGTGCTAGAATCAGAGAATCATTGAATTAGAGCTAGAATAGGCCATAGAGGTCAAGTAGTCCAACCCCCACCTTTTACAGGTGGCAGCACTAAGGACAAGAGAAGTCCTGAGCTTGTCAGCTCAGACTGAACATTTCCCCTGGCTCTTCCTCAGATCTGGATCACTCTCCTTTTTCATCTCCATCTCCTGATTTTTTTTTTTTATTCTTTCAATTCTCAGATAAAATTCCACTGTCAGAGAGCACACTGCCCATAGGTTTTTGATTATCTCCAATTAGTCTGTCTTGTTTCTATCCAGTTGCTCTTCATGTTGTCTCCCCACTAGGCCGAGCTCCTTGAGATCAGGGACTGTCTTGCCTTTCTTCATAACCCCAGCCCTTAGCGTAGTTCCTGGTGCTTAATCAATGCTTATTGGCTAACTATGTCAGAGGTGTGATCTATACGGTAGCATCCTCCCTCTCAGCAAAGTGAAGACTTTCTAGCACTTTGAATAGTTAGTGGGAGTAGTTAGCATTCCACCCCGGTCAGGACCTTGGAGAGCTGCCTTTTCCTTCTGTGATCCACTATCTCCCATCCACCCACCTTGGATGTGTGTGGCTGAGGATGCTTGACATTTCCTCCTTTTCTGTGCTAGACAGATTTCACCTAAGGGCAAATTGACTTTATCAAGTAATAAAGAAAAACCTTGTGAGTCATGTAAAGAGAAACATGGGTCTCTCCGGCTGCCTTGCCTTCCGCTTCTCTACGCTTTCCTGAGATCTCCCCAATTGTTTTGCTCTGTTAAGAGGCTTTATATGGAACAGAATCTGAATCGTATTTCTGGTGCTTTCTAGTCGCCAGAGAAAATTGTTTTTTCATGCTCTCTAATGTTGGAATAGGAAGTATCTCTCGTAACTAAGGGACATCCTGCTTGCACCTGCTTTTTACACTCGGGTGGATGAATTGTCTTTGGCCATGAAATTCCTCTAGATGTCTAGGTTATCATAATGCTGGCTATTTATAGTACATCCTGGTGATGTGACAAGGTCGACTGGAAGCAGGACCCTTTGGGGTCGAGAATATCTTGTGGTGTGTGGGGGTGGTCATTTCAAGAGCCACGATTTCAAAAGGTTTTTTTTCCCCTTCAACTACAAGTGGAAGAGAAGAAAAATAATAAAAGAGCCAAGGAAAACAGACACATTTCAAAGTGAGTGACGGGCCCCTCAGGTGGGTTTTTCAACAAGCTGAGGATCAACTGTTCTTGCCTATTTCAGAGATTGTTGTCCCCTTTGTGTGTGGAGGATGGGCAGAAGAAAACAAAACTTAGGAACTCAGGTTACCTGTCGGAATTGTTCAGTTTTGAATTATTCTGGGTATTTTTTAGACTTGTAGCAGCTCTGTCCATAGGGAAGGCTCCACTTCCTGATTCTGCTAAGAGCATCTGGCTCCCCATGTTTTCTTCAATTTTTGATTTTGAGAAAGATGAGGAGTGATAGGATGGTAAAAGTTGCTATATCTTCAAATACATAAATGTCAGTTACTAGAAGCACATAAAGATGTATTTTCAGATACTATCTGACTTTTCTAAAGTAAAATGTAAATTCCAGAACTAAGGCAGGATCACTAGTACTTGGGCCTAGGGTGCTGAAATATTGAAAACACAGCCTAAGGGCTGGCTTCTTGCTCCAACAACCACTCTTTAAATGTGCTTTCCTCACTTTCCCATCAGGAAGTAACCAATCTTTCACTAGCCTGGACACCCTACAGTATCCCTCCGTAGAATTTTCTCCTGGATGTTCTACCCCAAGGGAACTTCCCTCACTTCTTTTTCCTCCTTATTTCTTCCCTTTTTCTCCAAGCCCAAGAATTTCTAATTAGAGCCCTATGAACAACTGATGGATTTTTTTTCTTTCTCAATAGCATTTCATTTTTCCAAATATATGTCAAAATTCATTCAACATTCATTTCTGAGTCCCAGTTGCTTTTGTGTCTACTACATTATGCTCCTGCTCATTGAGTTTTCTCTCTTCTAAGACTTCTAGCTTTTTAGTACAGAAATGCAGCACCATGGAGACGAATTGTACCTATGCTTTTGTAAGTGCAGTGTTACAAATATGCACTCAGAATTACAGTCCAAGTAAAAATACAGTAGAGTCATTCTTTGTGTCAAGCTCTAGATGTCAGGAAACAGACCTCCCTAGGATTCTGGGTACTCTTAGGGTATTAAGCATTGCCAGCCTTCCTCTCCCTGCTCTCCCCCCAAATAATGGAAGCTTTTCGTGTGATATATTGATATTAAAAGCATTACATTTAATGCCAGACATAGTTGGTGAGTTCTTTGATTTTGCTAATATAGGTATTTATGTAGAATATATATGATACATGACATGTAATATATATTTGACCTTTTATTCTTTATTATAGATTATGGCAGTCTGGGAGAGGGAAAAATTATAGTAGGCAATGCAAGGGATGTAAAAGAAAAGATATAAATTTTTTAGAAAAAGTCTCAGTAACCAAAAAAGAATTAACCTTATTATATCCCTTAGTTTTAGAAGAAAGGCAGAGAGAACCCTTACTTTCTCCAAGGCCAGAGGTGTCCCTGGGTTTTTAAAACTAATATACAATCATCCTCTTGCTCTAATTCATAAGCTTTTATGCTATTAGAGAAAATTTCCTGAAATTCTCTAGCCAAAAACATTTTTCTCCTGGTGGCCAGGCTCTTTATACCTCCATGTAATTTTAAAAATGTTTATGTACATGTGCTTGTGTGTGTATGTGTATATACATACATACATTTATATTTATTTCACAAAATATCTCCTAATCATATAAAATAATTTTATATTATTAAAAATATAGCATTTCATTATTGTTCTGTAAGAAATGACCAGAAGGATGAATACACAGAGGCTTGAAGAGATTCACATGAACTGATGCTGAGTGAAATGAGCAGAACCAGGAGATCATTATGCACTTCAACAACAATACTGTATGAGGATCAGCTCTAATGGAAGGCTCTCTTAGGCAACGAAAGAATCCAATTCAGTTCCAATTGATCAATGATGAACAGAAGCAGCTACACCCAGAGAAGGAACACTGGGAAATGAGTGTGGACTGCTTGCATTTTTACTTTTCTTCCCAGATTATTTTTTATCTTCTTTCTAAATCCGATTTTTCTTGTGCAACAAGAGAACTGTATAAATATATACACATATATTGTATTTAGGATATACTTTAACATGCTTAACATGTATAAGACTGCCTGCCATCTAGGGAAGGGGGTAGAGGGAAAAGTTGGAACAGAAGTGTTTGCAAGGGTCAGTGTTGAAAAATTACCCATGCATATGTTTTGTCAATAAAAAGCTATAATTTAAAAAAAAATAGCATTTCAAATTCTCTCTTTTCCTCCTGCCTTTCTTGCCTGCATTGAGAAGGCAAGCAATTTGATAGCAGTTACATAAGTGAGGTCATAAAAAGCATATTTCTATATTAACCACATTGCCAAAGAAAACACATATCCACACAACAAATAAACAAAGTGAAAAAAAGAAAGAAAGTAGAAGAAGTTCTCTTTCTGGAATTAGAATAGCATTTTTTATCATAAGTCCTTTGGGATTATCTTGGATCATTGTATGGATCAGAGTAGCCAAGTCTTTCCCAGTTGATCATCATTACAACAGGGCTGCTATTTTTATTTTTTTTATTTTTTTTGAGACATGGACCTAGTAGTACTATTGTGGGGACAAAAGATATACACAATTTTGCAGTCGTTTAGGTCTTATTCCAAACTGCTATCCAGGGCTAGTTCCCTGTTCCACCAACAGTTCATTATTGTATGTTCCCTCATTCCCTCCAGCAATTTTTATTTCTGATAAGTGTGAGGTGGTATCTCACAGTTGTTTTAATTTGTCGTTTTCTAATCATTGGTGTTTTAGAGAACTTTTCATAGAACTAGATAGCTTTGATCTCTTTTTCTGAAAAGTACCTATTTATATCCTTTGGAGAATAGTGTATCTCTTATAAATTTGACTCAGTCATATTCTCAGCATGAATTTAAGAAGTGAGGCCTTTATCAGAGATGTTTCCTGTGAAAAATTTTGGCATTATTTCATTTTAATAGCTTTTAACAAAATGTAGCTTCTCTGCTTATCTCTTTTAATTAGATCTATTTTTGCTTTTGCTTTATTTGAGATCATGATTGCTGCTATCCCTGCCTTTTTTGTTTGTTTGTTTCACTGAAGTATATTAGATTCTACTCCAGCCCTTTATTTTAACTCTGTGTGTGTCTTTCCATTTTAAGTGTTTCTCTTATAAACAACATATTGTAGGATTCTGATTTTTAATTTATTCTGTCACCTGCTTCTAATTTTATGGAGGGGTTTGTCCCATTCACATTCACAGTTCTGACTACTAGCCATTGTATTTTCTTTGATTTCTTCTCTTTTTATCCTGTTCAGTCAAAAGAGTGGGAAAATGTCTCACTCTGACCTTTTGTTGATTCTGCTGCTGCATAATTTTATTTGAGGCATTATTTTAAAGTTAGTTCTAGGAGAATGATAGAGAGTTCAACTGGCTGAACTCTAATCCACCATTTTTAAAAGGGTTCTTTGTTTTGAAGTTTTTTTTAATATATAAATTAAAATAACCTTTCTGTGTCTCATCATTAATTTTAAGGTAACCTCTTTGTTTCCTCATCTTTAAAATGCAGGAGTTGACCTCTGAGGGTCCTTCATAAAACTGTAACCCTGTGCTCCCTTTCTTTTTAAAGTCCATTTTGCTTTTCCCGGAGTTTAAGATTTTCAGTTACAGCATTTATGGATATGTTTCCTTTGTGATTTAACATTAACATTTGAATCTATTTCCTCTGAAAAATGGTTTGGCCAAGATGTCAATCAATAAACATTTATTAAGCACCTACTTTCTGTCAGGCAATATCGGAACCCCTGAGGACCCAAAGAAAAGCGGAAACCAGACCTTTCCCTCCAGAAGCTCACAAGCTATTGGGGAAAGGGAGAACAGACTAAAGAGAGAAGCAGAAAAGGGGAAGGAGCAGTGGGCTTTCAGGGGCAGGTGGGAAATGATGAGGGGGCTGCTCTGGACGCTCTCCGTAAATGATGTCGCTCTCCCTTCCTTTCTAGTCAGAGGCAGTGAGGGGTCCCAGGACTGGGGCTTTGTGGAGGTGAGTTTCAGAGTTAATGCAAGATGTCTACCTGCCTCCATCACAAGGATAACAGCCAAGGCATCTTGGCCAAAGAAAAGGGTTGCAGAGGACAAGAGCAGAGCACGGGCACCAGGACCAGACTAGCTAGATTCCCCTTGCCCTCAGTCCCGGGGAACAGGTAGCCTTTGTGATCCTGATTGTGGGAAAATGGACAGAGTACTCCTAATTAAGAGCCCAAACCAACCCCTCACGCTGGCAGAGGCAGATGTGAACTTGGCTGCCTTTTGTTCCCCCAAAGCCTCTCTTTTTCTCCTGAGACTGGCTCAGTGGGACTGAAGTATCACTGTGCTCAATTACAATATTTTACCGATTTATTTCATAAATTTTGACAGAGCTGGGGGGAGCTATTTTCAGACTCCAGTGACAGTCTTCCTGGTCCTACATGATAAATTCCAATAATTTCAGTATTAACTTTCAGTGACCTCATTATATGCTTATTTTTTGCATGAGCCTCTGGGTATAGGTGCATGTGTACATACTCTATATTTTGATTAGAGCACTGAAGGCTGACAGTGACATTTCTTTTCTACCCTCCTCCCCACCCCCCACCCCCATCAGAATCTACATTTAGAACAGGAATAAAAGGTAAAAATCCACAAGGTTGTTAAAAAGAAAAAGTTTTAGAATTTTTTTTCTAAAATCAAACCTTGAATTGGAGGAGCTTTTAAATGCAATAAAATCATGTAGATTTTATAACTTCATTTTTTAAAGACAGTTTAACTTTCAAGTACAGAAACCAAACCTTGAGTGTGTAAAAAGAATAGGGAAAATTTTCAAGGAACATGCAGATAGCCAGAGATAAAACAGGCTGTATTTCTGTTTGGTGGAAGGAGTTCCCATCGTCCTCTCCCACACTGATGAAATCCTGGATCACGTGTGTTTCATAGTAATACAGAAGGAATATCTTCCACTGTCTTTCTGTGAGTATTTGAAATTGTCTTCATTTACATTTACATTTACATTTTGGTCATTTTTTTTTTTTTTTGGTTCCTTTTTTGTTTCTTTCTTTGCTCTGGACCAGACTCTCTGTCTTCCTGAGCATTCTGGGCAGATTCTATTGCATCCTCCTACCATAATTGGTCTGTTTTTATCTAGGAAGTCAAAAGTCCTTCCAACATTGATTTTGTCTCCCCCCCCTCCTTTTTTTTGAGGCCATCAAGGGTTAAGTGGCTTGCCTAGGATCATACAGCTAATAAATGTCAAATGTCTGAGGCTTGATTTGAACTCGGGTCTCCCAGACTCCAGAGCCTGTGTTCTATCTACTCCACTACCTCGCTGCCTCTTTTTCTATTTAAAAATTTTTTGCTTCAATTTTCTGGGTATGAGGTGAAT
This sequence comes from Sarcophilus harrisii, assembly GCF_902635505.1. Lineage (NCBI taxonomy): Eukaryota > Metazoa > Chordata > Mammalia > Dasyuromorphia > Dasyuridae > Sarcophilus > Sarcophilus harrisii. The sequence continues at coordinate 654,875,432 of NC_045427.1, forward strand.
TCAGAGATAATTGGCATTTTATACCCCCCATCAACTGTGACCAACTTTCTTCCTGAAAATATTCTGTTGCAAACAGGGCTGCTTTAAGTGTCTCAATGCACAAGGGACCTTTTTGTGCCATTGATGTCCTTGGCTTATGAAAACAGTAGTAGAATTATTGAACTAGAGAATGGGCAACCTCGTAACTTTGTCACATGATTCCAAATTGTGTTGAATGGATGAATGAATCAAGGAGCATTGAGTGAATATTTTCATCCTGCTAAGTCACGGCGATAAATATAAAATAAGGACTGTTCCCACCTACATGTACCACATTCTCCAAAGAGTGTACAGCGTGGATCTTTACCAGCATGACAGATGGTGAGAAGTACCGATTTCCCTGCTAGAAGTAGGGACTGAAGGATCATTAGAGCCTCACGCAGAGTCTGTTGGCCCAAGAGTGGGTAGACGCGTGCCAGCATGAGGAGCTTGTCACAAGGGAAGCGTCTTGCTACCTTAAAATGAATATATTCAGAATCCCATTTTAATTTCTAATTTATATATAAGATTTCTGTTTCCAAAACATATTTGGAGGCAGCTAGTTGGTGCAGTGGATAAAGTACCATCCCTGAAGTCAGGAGGATCTGAGTTCAGATTTGCTTTAGACACTTAACACTTCCTAGCTGTGTGACCTGGGCAAGTCACTTAACCCCAATCACCTCAGCATAAACAAACAAATAAACAAACAAATGAATAAATAAATAAATAAATGAAATATATTTGAAGTTAATTATTGTATATAAATATCTTTTTTCTATTTTTTTCCTCTTGTTTTGTTAGTCTTATGTTGTTCGGTCATTTTCAGTCATGTCTTATGCTTTTTGACCCCGTTTAGGGTTTTCTTGGCTGAGACCCTGGAGCGGTTTGCTATTTCTTTCCTCAACTTATTTTACAGATGAGGAAACTGAGGCAAGCAGGTTAAATAAGGATCATATAACTAGGAAGTATCTGGGACCAGACTTGAATTCAGGCCTTCTTGACTCTAGTCCTAGCATTCTTTCCATTCAGCCGCCTTACTTCCTTTTAGTCTTATATAGAAACACTAATGATTTTTTTAAGTTTCCCATCATTTTCCTTTGCTTAAAGCTGCTGATTGTCTCATTTTTTTTCTTTTTAAACTCTCTAGTGTTTTCAAAGTCAGTCATAATCATACCAGCAGATGAGTCTGTCTTTTCACTATTTTTGCTGGTGTTTTTCTGTTCGTTGCAGAGCATCCCAATATCCATGGGCGGCTCAGCCTATCAGAAATGTGTTAAGAACCCAACTTTGGACTTAGAAACAATAGAGTGAGCAGAGACACGATTTATGTCTGTGTCAGATCTGGCCGTTCTCCTTTCCGTGAGACTAATGGAGAAAGCCTCCTTGGGTTTCCATAAGGGATTCAGAGTAGGAGTAGCCATTAGCCCTGGGTTGTCAGGTTGTGTTCAGCACCTTGTAGTGGATGGGTTTTAGTGACCCCACAGACGAGCTGTGGTCCTCCGCACCCACTGCATGGAATTATCTCTCCTTGGTCAATAATTTATAATTCTCCCATTACAGAAGAACAACATTCACAAATAATACTGACACCGATCGCAGCATGTGTGACAAGCAGGGATAAGAGAGATGATGAATGGCCTGTGGAGACTCAGCCCCCACCAGCCCTAAGCTAATGTATTGCACAGACAGCAAGACTTACGGTTCCTTCCTGCTCCTCAGCTCTGAGTCATTCTCTCCTTTTCCTGGATAAGGCCCGGTCATTGGGCTGAACCTTTTCCATTTAAAATGAAAATTGATGAGTAACCAAGAGAAGTCTTTCATAGCCATCAGTTAATGTGTTCATTGACTACTTAAGGAAAGCTTCTGTCCACAATTGGTTGCTGTTATTCTCTTTTTTAAAAGTTCCTGGGTTTGGGCTTTTGTTTTTGTACCACAGACATTTCAAGACGACCCATTAAACACTGAACTTTCACTTGGAACAATTCAGCAATACCAATGGCTAGAGCCATCTTTCTTGTGTTTAGCAGCTACTGTTTCTAGAAAATGGATCAAGTGTGTTTTTCCACCACAAACTCCTTTTAATGGCTATTATTTATTTTGCTTTATGTTGGATATGCTATCGTTACTTACTACGCCATTGCCTAGTCTTGCTGACATGATTTACACAAGAAGAGGAGTCCATTTAGCTCATTACATTGAGAAAACTCATACAGAGAATAGGACATTCAGAGTGTCTGCAGTCTGTATATCTTCCTCTCGGCGCTACAGATTATTGTTTTAATTAAGACCCTTAACTGGAAGGATTGTAGCTAGAAGTAGCATCATGGAACCGTTTTTAGGATGTGATAACGGGCAGGACGTCCCTTTTTCATCGAGACGGTGGGCGATTGCTATTCCCTAAGGACCCAGTCTAAAGCATTAATAGCCAGCGTTGCACAGGATGCATTTTGTTTTTGTTTTTAGTGACATAAACAAACAAAACCCAGAACTATCATATGGATAACATAGAACCTTGGATTCTGGACTGTTAGTTATTTAGGTCTGAAAGCCCTAACCTTCCACGGACCCTTCTAGCCTGGGAAGGCTCAGAGGACACTCTGTGTCTAACTCCCTCAGATCTGAGCAGCTGACCACGTGGACTGCTTTTTTGTTCTTCATCCAAAGCAGCTATGGTTTAGTACTGAAGGACCAGTCTGAAGTGCCTTTGAGTCACGACAGGTAAATGGGAGTTCCTGAGCAGACCAAGCAAGTCTAAGGGTCCTGCCTTGTTCTGTTTCTCCAAGATCCGCCGCCTGGTTCCATTTCCCCATTCTCCCGAAACAGCTCTGGAAGTCAGGCAGCCCGTGTTTGCTGGGCTCTAAGGGGCAAAAGGATGCCTCCGAGCCCTCCTTTGAGGGGAAATTCTGGAGATAGACGTGGTTGCGGGCTGGTCCAGCCTTTGGGAGTCTGTTTCAGGGATGTCCCACGTTTAGAGCCCCTTTTAGTTCCTGTTCAGTCATTTTGTCATATATCATTCTTCATGATCTCATGGCCCATCATGTACCAGTACTGCCCGTAGAGTTTTCTTGGCAAAGACACTGGAAGGGTTTGCCATTTCCTACTCTAGTGGATGAAGGCAAACAGAGATGAGTGATTATCGAGGGCCACACCCGACTGAGGCTGGGTTCAAATTCAAGTTTTTCCGCATTCCAGACCTAACGTTCTATCCTTTGAACAATGTAGCCGGCCCTTGAGGCTACCCAGACCCATCCATTTCTGGAGAAGAAACCCTTCTCCAAAAGCAAGTGGTTCTGCAGCCTTCGCCTAGTGACCTCTTGTGAGAGTGAACCCCTTAGCACCCCAAAAAGTCTTGATTTGTCTTCTTATTTCCTTACACCTTCTATAAGTGATCCTCCCTTGGATGTTCAATCAGAAGAAACCTAACCCTTCTTCCAGGAATTGTTCCTTCAGATAATTAAAACCAGATGTCTTCTCCACCATTCATTCCATCCCCCAAACCCTCCCCCAAATTCTTCTCCCTCCTAAGTTAAATTGCCCCACTTTCTTCTCAGCTCTCATTCTGCGCACTCTGCAGTCCCTCTGCCACCTGGATCCTCCTCAATGTCCTTCCCAGAATGCACCTCCAGGTGTGATGTGGCCAGCACCGAGGAGCTGAGACGGGCATTTCTTGCCGAAGCCATGCAGGCCCGTTTATCACTTTCCCCGACTATTTATTAACAGCGCACTACGTGACCCGTCCTGGACTTATGCTTCACCAGCCCCCGGCTCTCTCACATTTGGGCCTCCACCTGCCATCCCTCGGCCTATTGTTTTTCTGAAGTTGATGCTTTGATCTCTACATTGATCCCTATTTGGTTTCCCCCAGAGATCCCAAATCTGGATCAGAAAGGACTCGTGTTCTCGAGGCCTATGGGATAGCAGAACCGGAGTGGAATCGGGTCTTAGGGCCCAGCTCAGGCCCTGTTAGTCTTATGTTCTTCATTCATTGTCAGTCATGTCTTATGCTTTTTGACCCCATTTAGGATATTCTTGGCAGAGACCCTGGAGCGACTTGCTAGTTCTTTCTCCAGCCTTTGCCTCCCTGAGCCAGCACGAGTTGCCTTTGGAGGCAGAGGCCTCCCCAACCTGAGAAGTCTCGAGGCAGTGGCTGGCTGACCTCTCCAGAGGGAATTCAGGCCTTTTCCAACACTGAGCACACATCACACTCGATGGGCTGGGCGTCCCTTCCAGCGGAAACTTTTGTCATTCCATGGGATCAGATAGTTAGACTAGACTTGGACTTCTGTTAGCTCCAGGCCTTGTCAGCCATTTGGTTCTGGGTCAGCATGCTTTATGGCCAGAGCCTGGGGTGGGAGGGGAGGGAAGAAAGATAAAAGGAATGGATACTTTTTTCTCTCTGTCTCTCCATGTAACACACACACACACACACACACACACACACACACACTCACTCTCTCTCTCTCTCTCTCTCTCTCTCTCTCTCTCTCTCTCTCGGCATAGCCTTCTAGGAAAGGGGAGTCTAGGATATTTTTTGGAAATGAAGGCATTGTACAAGCAAAATCCATAGCGGATATAATATATACAATACTAGACACATAATAAGGAAGACCCCATTAAAATCCTGCCTCTTGACACTCGCTAGCTGAATGACTCTGCCAAGTCACTTAAATTCTGCCTGTTAGCTGTAAAATTGTGAGTTGGACTCAATAGTTTTAAAGGCCCCTTTCTTATCTAAAGATATGATCCTGTAGTAGCTTTTAAAAACGTATTGAAATTTGATAATTCTTAAGTAAAATGGAAACTTATTTCCCTAATATGAGTGAATCAATAATATTTCTCAAGTCCCCAATGTAGAAGTGACTGTGTGAAGGGGCTTAGTGTGCAATAAAAGAATCAGACACATCCCTTACCATCCAGAATTAGAACATCCAGTTGAGAAAATAAGTTAAGCACAATTTTTGCTCCAGTGAACAAAATAAGAGATCCATTGACTAAATTGTCAAGTATTTGAAGAGAAGAGGGAGAAGGGAGCTATCCACACCTAGGGTACTTCTAGACATCAGCATCTGGTCTTCCCTCCACCAAAGCAGATTGCAGCCCCTCTCGAGCATGAGAGAATTACTGAATAACTGGAACCGTATTGACTTTGGCCCAATCTAGATAGGAGCTCCCCTAAATGATCTAGGCTGATACTGAGATAACTGATATCCACTCAGGGTCTTTCCTCAATTTCTCGCCATCTTGAAAGGACCTACTAGGACTTGCATTTCCTTTCAATAACCCTAAGCATCCGTGTGTCGCTTTGATGCCCTGCTAGAACACCAGAGGAAGATCCATGTGTTACTTTGATACCCTGCTAGAACACCAGAGGAAGACTTCATGGGTCCAATTCTATTTTTATGTCTAATTTTTTAAAAGTACTTCTCCAAACTAGTGTTGACTCTAATCCAAGTGCCCAACCATTCTGACAGTCCCATGAAGATGCTTAAAAATAATTGGGCATCTTTTCAATTGTGTACTTAGAAGGAAAAAAAACCAAGACTTTGAGGCTCCATGCTGTTTAATGTTAATGTTTCTCATCTTCCGAGATGGGCTTCTCTATCTGCAGCCCAGCCGCCTCCGCGTGGCTCCCACAGCCTGCCGATGATTGATATGTGCAGATAGCCGTGAAAATAAATTGGTGCCTGGTAGGACTACTCCCGCCATCCTCCTCCTCTTCTCATTTGCCGATTGCAGATCAACTTTTAAAAGGCAGTTTCATAAGGAGCTTCTTAGATTTTGACACAAAAAAGTCATTAGGTCTCTACGGCTAGGGAATCTTGATGGAGCCTCTTAACCCTGTGAGCAGTGAGGACATTCCCAAGTGCTCCCTGGGAATCTCACCCAACAATAACCGGCGGGTACCCGCTTTGCATTCGTCCCTCACCTCTTATTCTTCCATTTGCAGCTTCCTTTTGAGAAGGCACGAGGAGCTGCCTCGTTCTAGAGAACTGGCTTTTTTTCCCCCTCCAGTAGAACCTTTCCTTGGTTCTTCACTGTCTCTCCAAATTCCTATATATTATTTGCCAGGAAGCAGTGGGGTAGAGCAGAAAAAGAGGTGGTGTGGGAGCTGGGAGACCTGGGGAGAATATGGGCAACCAGTAGACATGATACTGATGGGCAACTGATAAACGTGATACTGATGGGCAACTGGTAGGCGTGATACTGATGGGCAACTGGGAGACATGATACTGATGGGCAACTGATAAACGTGATACTGATGGGCAACTGGTAGGCGTGATACTGATGGGCAACTGGGAGACATGATACTGATGGGCAACTGATAAACGTGATACTGATGGGCAACTGATAGATGTGCTATTGATGAGAAACCGGTAGATATGATACTGATGGGCAACCGGGAGACATGATACTGATGGGCAACCGATAGATGTGCTACTGATGGGAAACCAGTAGATATGATACTAATGGGCAACCGATAGATGTGCTACTGATGGGAAACCGGTAGATATGATACTGATGGGCAACCGATAAATGTGATACTGATGGGCAACTGATAGACATGATACTGATGGGCAACTGATAGATGTGCTACTGATGGGAAACTGGTAGACATGATTCTGATGGGCAGGCAGTAGATGTGATACTGATGGGCAACCAGTAGATATGATATTGATAGGTAACCAATAGACTTGCTACAGATGGGCATCTGATAGAGATGACACTGATGGGCAACCAGTAGAGATGGTACTGATGGGCATCTGGTAGAGATGATACTTCCACAAGTTTGGAAATCTCAGTCAAAGAGCAATGGAGCAATTGTGGAGGATGGGTGGCAGATGGCAAGAAAAGATCAAGTCTTCTCCAGGGATTTTCTGCGTGGCCCTGAGTGGAGCAAAGGGAAGACCAGGCTAGTGAGCAACACAGCAACTGGGAGCCTTTTGTGACAGCTAGATTGTTCTACACCCACTTTACAGAAGATACTCAGAGAAGGGAGGATCCTTTGTTAGGTCCTTCACAATATTAATTGGCAGAATTGTCCCCTGGCTCCAGGTCTAATGCTCTTATCATGACATCAGCCACTTTTCTGAGTAGGCTGTGAGAATCTGAGCACCCCCTCCCCCAGAAGCCCCTCACTTTGGATGCTGATTCCTTGAGGAACCAGATCATATGCTGTCATTACTCTGTGTCCTGTGTGTGCAGCTTCCTCAGAGGAGGTGTGTCACATATTTAGTATAATTTTCTTTCCATTTATAAAATGGGAAATCATCTATCCAACGACAAATTCAGATAATTCGTGTGATTAAGTGTTGGATCCCACCCATGAGAGGAAATACATCAAAGCCATCCTTCCCATCTCTTTCCAGCTTTTTTTCTTTATGATAAAGAGAGACAGAGACAGATCAAAGCTTGCTGTAGGGGAAAAAACTAAAAGCTGAGGCACCATTAGGAAAAGAAAACTGGCTTTCGATCGAGAAGTTCTGGATTCCAAACTCAACTGTGACACTTGCTACTTTTGTGGTCTTGGACAACACACTAATCTCCTCGGTTTCGGGTTTTTCATTTATGGAATGAGGGGGTTAGATGAGATGCCCCCTGAGCATCAGTAGATGTAGATATATTTTGGGATTTTTATTAGACTTGGGTCAGACTCTATTTCCTCCATCCATTCAAAATATAAGATTATCTAATTCTGAAATAGTTCTATACTATACTTAGCTATAGCTTTCATGGAAGGACTCTTGAGTTTCCCCTAAGTTATACGTCAGTTCTCATCCTACATTGACTTTTAACTTTAGGACAGATGATGGATAACAGAATGACCTTCAGGAAAGGCTAGCTGGGAGATGAGCTATACATATCAGGAGCCACTGGGCCCATCTTTTGGAGGGTGAAATGGGACAGCTCCCACTGTCAAGGGAAACCGCCTATGCTGGTATAATTCTTGATAGCTGAAACACGTTCTCCATTTTTTAGCTTTTGCCATTCTCGAGAGCAGAGGAATTCCTCCTTAAAGCTCTGAAATGTATCCAGTGACAATTGATTTCAGCTTTCATTTATTAAGCCCTTGTGCCCCTACTATGGGCAGAACAATGTATAAAAATAAGATGCTGTTCTAGCTGTGTGACCCCTGAGCAAGTCACTTAACATCATTTGCCTCAGCAATAATAATAATAATCAGTCCCTTCCTCTAGGGAGCTTATATTCTTGTAGAGAGGTAATCTTCAACATTGATCGATGTTAAATGGATGCATTAGTAATAAGACAATACACTCAGGACATTGGTTTTTTGGGGGGCGATATTTGTTTCCTAAATCTCACTTGATTGAAGACTCTGTTGGGAAAGGAATAACACATAAGGCTGCCATTGCATGGCCCCCAGTCTGCTGGAAGCCTTTCTCCTGACATGGGGAGGGTACCAGGGCAGCATTGCCCTCCTTGTCCTTGTCTGTGTTTCCTTCCCATCACACAGTCTCTTCCTGATCCTTCTTGACCTTTTGTGGACTTCCATATATGTCCAGGATGAATTTGGCACCCAGTTCAGTCTCAAAGAACATTGCTAATATTATGCCAGTTTGGAAAAAAATAGGCATTTGCTTTCATCAGAAGCTTGGGATCAGTCAAGCGCCTTTGTACGTACTTTCCTAAAATCCCACCCTTTTCTTTTTCAAATCTGGGCTCAATTTGTCCATCCAGATGTACATTCTGTCCTAATTACAAATTATGGGACAAGGCTCTCTAGGGTTATTATTAAAATCTGCATAATGGGCTTTCTTCATCCACTTGGTCTGTCGCATGTAGATAGCAGATCAAACTCCTTCGAGTCATTAGAAATCTCTTCCAGGGGTTCTGAAATGTTGTAGGATTGAAACAGGAGCTCCATGTTGTCTGTTAAAAAGCAAAAAAAAGTATCTGAAGAACCTTCTTATTTTAGAAAATCTCTCTTACTCCTGTACTTTGTTAAATGATAATAATAATAATAATAATAATAATAGCTATTATTATTATTGAATTCCCTCTATGTTTCACCTACATGTGCTTTCAGAGTATCGTGGAAAGGATTATTTCAATATTATATTTTATAAGGATGAGTGGTTTTGCTGTATGGATAGGAGGTACTTTGTGGTAAGATAGACTCGCTAATGCACTGGTGGTAGAGTTCTGAACTGGTCTTATCATTTTGGAAGCCATTTTGAATATACCCAAGAGGCCACTAAACTGGGCTTACCCTTTAACCTGGCAATAGCACTACAAGGTATAGAGCCCAAAGAGATCCAAGAAGAAAAAAAAAGAGAAAACTATTTCTCAAACAAAAAAAGAAACTAATTCTTTGGGAATTAACAGAAAAATGGAAAGTGGTGGGTGGGTGTTGGGGTGCTTACCAGTTGGGGAACAGCTGAACAAATTACTATTTAGGAAACCTACAAAAAGGGTTTAAATGAAATTGGGAAGATTTGTGCAGACCCCTGCCACGGGAAGTTAGAAAAACCAGGGGAGCAAAAATGTAGATGAATCAACAGATCAGAAAGGCGTGAGACTTCTGCTTGCTACGATGACAGGGAGAAAATATATTTCATAATAGCCCCGCATCCTTATCTTAAGAGTTTATGAACAAATTTATAACCTAGCCTAGTGTTACCTTTTGGAGCCATTGAGTCTATGAAAGGTTTTAGTGCCTACTATCTACCAGGCATTATGTTAAGCACTTTTCAAAAATTGTCTCATTTCATCCTCACAAAAACCCTGTGAGATAGATGCTATGCTCATCCCCATTTTACAGTTAAGAAAGTCGAGGCAGAGAGAAATTAGGTGACTTGCTTAGGGTCACACAGCTCATGTTGGAGGCTAAATTTGAACTTGGGACTTCCTGAGTCTATACCTAGTATTCTGTGCACTGTGACACTACGTAGCTGCTTCTAGCCATCACTTACTACAGGAAATGTGATAAAATTGAAAGAAAAATTCTGTTCAGAATGTTTTTTGTACCGATAAAGACGGGCTTTTGTGAGTCAGTAGTGGACTTTTATCTTTGCGCTGACAATGTGTAATGACACAAAGAGATCTTACATGGTCTTTGCTATAGGGGCCAATACAGGAATGGGGGATAAAACTTCAGAAGAGCAGGTTGAACTTGAGGTTCAGAAAAAAAACTTCCTGAAAATGGAGACGTCACAGAAAAGTTGGGAATGTGTGAATCACTCGGTTATAAACGGGATCACGAGGCAGAGCCCGAGCGCAAGCTCTGGTCCTGCTATTTCTCCTGAGGTTTAAGGTCAGAGCTCCCCAATTTAAAGCTGGTCACTGACTCTTCCCCCCACATCCAGAGGGACTCAGGGCCATCTTCTGGGAGGAGTGGAATTGGAATCTGGCACTTCAGCCCTGCCGGCTGTTGGGTCACAACTCTGTGAGGTGGAAGGCACAGACAGTATTTTGATTCCCATTTTATTGATGAGAAACTAAGCATCAGACAGGTCCAGTCACTGGCCTAGAATTGCGTGGCTCCTAACACCAGACAGACTGCATAGATACAGACCCAGAGGTCTTTCGGTGACACCAGAACGGGCTTCCACCTTTAAACTGGGTCATGGAGGGATGGCATTGTTCTGTTCTCTAGTATGGAACTTTTGATCATAGTACCAACTTGGGGGCAGAACAAACTTCCCTTTTCCAAAGTCCCCTTTTGGGGAGAAAAGCAGCTTTCCTAATCATCCTGCTGCCATCTGCCTGTGAGTCCTCTGTTGTGCCATCAGCTGTAGCTCCTATTGGGGCCCGTGCCCAGGGCTGGCCACCCCACGTGGCGGTCAGATCCCAGCCTCTCCCCTCAGCCACCCCGGCTCACACCTTCTCCCGTTGTCCTTTAAGATACCCAAGAAGACTCCTCATCAGGGAGGAGTCCCCGATGATCACGGCTAGCCCCACCCCCAGCACGGCCGGCATGGCCCCAAGCACACTGCCCCCAAGCCCAGAGCATCTCAGCAAATTTTGCATATTTACACCTCTGGTTATACTCCTGGGCGTTCTGTGTGCATCGCAGTCACTCTGGAGCAGAGGGGCCATGGCTGATTCTGGAAGGGGTTTAGGAGGAGAGTTTGCTCGAGGGCAAAGCGTTTGATAGATGCTCAGCTGCTACTAATTTGTAAAAAGAAATAAGCAAAAATAGAAAAAGGAACATTCTGTCAATACAGAAAGCAGAAGTTGGTGGTCAGTTAAATATTTTGAAATTAAGAAATGGGACCTTTCTTTAGGGCTGAAAAAGGGATGGACTGCACAGAGTGACACTCCAGTGCTGGTCGTGGCCTTGGAGCTATTTTCATTTTTGCTAAAATTGTCCCTCTTATACATTGGGATCTAAAATCATCTTCATATTTCCTTCTCTTACCATTTCCATGGGCATTCTCAGTGAGAAAGAAGGAGGAAGGAGGAGAAGAAGGGAGGGACAGAGAGGAGGGAGGGAGAGAGGAACAGAGAGAGAGAGAGAGAGAGAGAGAGAGAGAGAGAGAGAGAGAGAGATTTTTGTAACTGTTTCTTATATAGGGCCTTTTTCTTATATTTTTACTCCCTTTAGGAGATTAGCCTAGCAGTGATAGAGCTCAGTCAAAGGAAATGCCCTGTTTAGTGATTTTTTTTACATGTAGAATTTCACATTTTTATCTTCCTTTCTTTAACCTAATTCACCGTGCTTATATAATGTTACATGTTCTTTAAATTTGAATCAGTCCCTTTTGCTTCTTAGATATGAAACTTTTATCAGAGAAATTTATTGCAAAGACTTCCCCCGCTCCATACGTAGGGAGTGTCTGTCACACAGCTGGGCTGTCTCTCTTGTAGCTCCCTGCACTGGCAGGATTTAACACTCCTTTAGTTTGTTCATTGGGAAAAAAATGTCTCCATCATTTTGATTGAACACTGGGATTTCCTGGCAAAATCAATCAGCTGAAATAAAGCCCTCATGATCTCTCTTTCCAGCTTAATTGGACTGGTAATTACAGCGTTTTCAGTGATCACCTCAGATTCCCTCTTCCATCCAGTTTCCTCTCATCTTCTGGCTTTATTTCCATGCCCCATTTCTACTGCTCTGACTTGGGTCATTGTTCCAAATGGGTAGAATCAGTCACTTTCAATCTCCATCTATTGGAGAGAAAATATTTAGTCAAAAAAAGCATTTTTTTTCCCACAAAATGTCTTCCATTTTTAGATAGGGAGCAATTAAACGCCCTGATGCAGAATCATACCAGCGAATTCTAGAACCATCAAATTAGGTTTAGAAGAACAAAACTCAGCTTTGGAAATAAGCCTGTGTTACCGCTGGGCATCCAGTGCCTCTCGTCCTGTTTTTCCTTCTGTGATAATGTGGCGGCTCCTCTTGGCCCTTCATTGGTCGCAAAGCCTGACCGGCAGGGAGGATGAAAGCATCCCCAACTGTCCTCATTCAGCCATTTTTGTGGCCGCAATTGCACTGGGAACCTCTAACGGACTGAATCTCCATCCTGCTCCTGCACATCACAACAGCGTTTCATTTGTGGCTTTGCACCCTGAGTTCTTGGCTCTGCAGGTGAGAAATTCCTGCCCCAGAATGGAGCCCTGGCTGGGCTCGGTCAGCACCAAGGACAGCACCCAGGGCCTCCCACTGGGCAGCCTTCTCTTTCTGGCTGATGGTTACTCCTCTGGCTGGCCATGAATGGCGCCAGATCTGGCCAGTTCTTTTAGACTCTGGCTCCGGCATTTTGTTTCTGGGTAGTTGGGATTATAATCTGGAAGCCTGCGCCAAGCACTGAGATGCAGAGACAAAAGAAAACGCTGTTCCTGCCCTCGAAGGGCTCACAGTTTTCTGGGCTTGGGAAAAGTTAGCATGTGCACAAGTAAGTCAGTGCAGGGGAATGGAAGAGGGAAAGCACTGACAGTGGGCAGTGGGAAGGGGAGTTCGGCGATGACCGAGTTGTGTTTTGAAGGAAGACAAGGATTCAAGTATGAATGGGAGGAATGAGAGCAAACCGGGCTGGGGCAGGAGATAGATGGATGAGTGCAGACCTTAGTAACTCATTTTCACAGAAGGGTAGAGTATGAGCACATGCACAGTCTCAAAAGAGGCAGGAAGGGCAGCTGGATCCAGATCATGGAAAGTCTTAACTGTCTCTCCCTCCATTTCTTCATATTGCAGGGAGGGATTATCTCATTCTTTGTATGCTCAGGGCCTGGGAACATAGTAGGTGCTTTACAAGTACTGGCTGACTGGTTGGTTGTATAATATTTTTGTTTTTTTAATTTTATTTTTATTTATCATCTAAATCCGAAGAGCTACTACAAATGTCCTTGGTATAAGCTGGCAATAAAACAGTCGATCTCTATAAATCATTAAATTTTTTTTTGATTACTAGAAGGGTTTGTCTTTATGGTGTTTGTGGGGGGCTGGGGAGGGTCCTGTGAGTCTGTAGGTGGAAGCCTTTATCACTTCCTCTCCTTGGCTGCTTCAGCCCCTGGCTGGACTGTATTAGACACACTAGTAACTCAGATCCATGGCAGTTACTTGTCTGTCTGATGGAAGGAGAGCTTGGGAGCCATTTTTAAATCTATGCCGTAAAATACGAAGCTGGGCTGGGTCTTCATGGAGAAAAAAGCTGTCAAAACTGAGCTTTCCTTTCAGAAGATGGAAAAAAGATGGGAAAGACTGGCTCCCTTCCTGACTTGGCCAGCACAGGAAGAGATTACCAAGAGAAGTTTATGGAACCTCCTTTCCCAGAGATCATTAAATCGAAGACTGACAGTTTGTCCATCTTGATAATGTCGGTGCCCTGAGGCTGGGCGACTGGGCCAACTGAGGTCTGGAAATCCTTTAGCAATCTGTGGCTCTGTGGGTGTCTGCTCACATCCCAGAGAGGGCTCTTTATTTCTGCCCTGAAAACTTGTGTTTCAGCAATTGCTTGGGGTAATTAGCATGATGGAAAACTAGAAAATGACCTCCATAAAATCCCAATTCTCTTGATGGTTTTACCAGTTTGAGGCAACAACCATAAAAGCGTTCCCGTTTCATATTGCTTTGAACTGCTCAGCTTGGAAATTACTTTACTCCTCCTGACAGACTTGATGATAAAGGTTATCCACAGCACAGACTTTGAGATGGAGCTGTCAGTCCCAAAGTCACTTACAAGTTCCTACTCGAGCTTTGATAGCATCAACTGCTTTGCTGATCTAGCAGGGACTGGGTCTTCATCAGTCTGCCTTAGGTGGGGACTTCCTTCCTTCCGAGCCGTGGCAGCCTGCCAGGGCTGCCAGAAGTTGGTCCTCATCGGTGTGGGCCTTCGAGACCCCCCAATCTCATCTTCCAAAACACCTTCAGAGGAGGCTATTCTAATAGCTCCAAACCACCCAAACTGCAGACGACCCCACCCCACCCCCAAGTAGCCATTAAGTGATATACAGAGAGCATTTAAAAATTTTCCAAATGATATATACATGTCTACATGTACAGACCCACACGTGTGGACACACATATATACATGTGTGGATATGTGTGGATCCTACTTGATCCTTAATACTAACCTTGTGAGGTAAGAGCCAAGGATGCGACGTACCTCCTTTTATAGACACTCAGAGAGGAAGATTTGACCAAAGTCACTTGGAAAAAAGCAGAGATCTCTCTCACTCTCTTCCACACCGTCTCTTTAATACAGACATGCTTCTCTTCCATTGGGCTTTTCTTCTTGCCCTTTCCTGAAATGATTTTAGGATGACAGGTTATTTCTTACAAATGATACTAGAAAATTTGTCCTTCTACGTGCTCTCAGCCTCTGCTCAGTCCTGCCCAGTTGAACCAATGATTGATTTCCAGGTGGCTGGGGGATACTAGCTGAGCTTGGCCCCCATGGAGCTCTGCGCCAGGAGAGCCGGTTTGTGGAGAGATGCCGCACGGAGCGCTGGCTCATTTGATCGTTGTTTACTCCATTGATTATGCCTTTTATTTGAGCTTCCTTTTTGTTTGCCTAATGAAGTTCCAATCGTACATGATTTATTTTGGTTTTGTTTCAAGAGATCAAAAGATATAGAACATCAAATTTTATAAATATATCTATATATATATGAGAGAGAGAGAGAGAGAGAGAGAGAGAGAGAGAGAGAGAGAACCAATTAAAATAGGTTTCATTGGTTGTTTCATTGGGTAGAGAACAGAGCAATGAATGACTTTTTTCAAGAATTCTGGGTGGACAAGGTCCTGTTGTAGAGCCATGCTAATCACCTCCTCCTGGCACTGTGCGATGTCCTCAGGGAGCTTACCGTCTTCTTCTGTAGGGGACACATCAGTCAGTTAACAGCTATTCATTCAGCCAGATGCCGCATCATGAACACAAAATGAAGCAGAAGTTTCAATTTTGGGGGAAGGTGTTGGGGAAATGGGGGTGAGGAGGGGTCTCTGTACCAACACGCCTGCACCTAAGTGTATACCTGTAAGTTTTAGCTGCCCAGCTGGAAGAGCCATGCCCAGTGGGACCTGTCTGAGGTTATAGAGTCCTCCAGTATTCCGGGGCTCTGGGTGACTCAGTAGATGGAGATCGGTCTGGAGTCAGGAAAGCCTGAGGTCAGGTCCAATCGTGTGACTCTGATCAAGTCCCTTCCCCCACCGGCCATTCCCTCATCTGTAACAGGAGCTGGAGAAGGAAATGGCAAGAAAATCCCAAATGGGGTCATGAAGTCGGGCGCACCTGAGCTGGCTGAACAGCAGTGCACGTATTCTCATTTTCACTAATTTTATAAAATATGGTCATTGGTTCCGGCCCAATGGAAATATACAGCAATAGGAATTCAAATGATGTCAGCACCTCATCAGCCCTGTTGTTTGCCCTAATTGGAACCGGTCCGTGCTCCTGATGTAGCCTCTGTAACCTCCGGGATGTGCTTTCCCAGGACCAGAATCTCCCTTCTGGTATCCCAGAAAAATGGTCCTCGTGGAAGCTCACAGGTTCCTCCCTGCTTCCCCACAGAGCTCCTTGCTCCGCCACCACCGGGCAGTCCCTTTGTCCCCTTCCCCGCTGAGTCCTGCGACCCTCTGATTGCTCAGTGGGGCCCATTTGCTGGGCGTTTGCAAAATTGTTTTCTGCACATGGTGTTCCAAGAACCTGACATTAGAGCTTCAGACCCAGGCAGGCAGTGGGAGACTTGACAGAATCACAGTCTAGGGTGAGTTTTGGGGGTAATATTAGAGAGGATGTAACCTCCATCTCTGTCTCAGGGGTCATTGTACATAATGACTGAATTTCCACACAGGTGCTTTCTTCCTTCCATTATTTTTTTCCTTCCCTTCCATTCTTTCCCACATGACTCCACTGTGTTCCAGGGGGACTTCCTAATAACTGAACTCGGTTTCCCCTCGGCAGGGCCAAGATTCTTTTTTCCTTCTGCATCTGTATCTTGTTTTGGGTCTCATGACATTTTTTAGATGGCGCTGACAGTTGTTTTAATGAAATTGTCTTCAGGGAGCCCTGTCTTGGGGTTGTGCCACTGTGACTCCAAAGAAAGAGCAAGATGAAGGTGCCCAGGGCCACGTACCTCTTTATTGTCAGAGGGTGACGTTCTCTCGCCCAGCTCCCCTCCGAGCCCTTGGGTTCACTGGCACGGGGCACCGCTCCAAGAGCTCAGATTTAAAGACAGAATAGAGCCTAAGGATGCCCTTTCCTGGGAAGTCACCTCAATTTTTCTCAAACTCTTCAACTGCTGCCTGCTGTCTGAATGAGGGATAGTAATTAACTTCATTATCCGTGTCCTGATGTGAATTCCCCTTAGAGAAAGCCGTTGTGCAGGGAAGGATGTCATTGCCGGAGCAGACTCTCGGCTTCATTGTTTTGGACACTTTCATGGGTAATAAAACAAAGTTACCTTGTGAACAAGGTGGAAAAGGCTTGTCCATTTACCGAAATCAGACAAGTGACTCGTGCCCTCAATTAAATATCTGACGGTATAAGAGTTGACGACCCACTGTCAGAGAAGGAAAGAGTTTATTTTTGAGGGAGAATAGTCTAGTTTTCAGGGTCTCTGAATTCCTAGTTTGCAAAAGAAATGATATTTTTTTAAAAGACTTTGCCTTTTTTTAAATTCCATCCCTCCCAGAGCCACTTCCTAAAATCTCTGTGTCCCTTCAACCGATCCATCAATCTCCAAGCATCAACAGGGTGCTTACCACGAGTAGGCTCGCTGCTTGGGGCCTTTATGCGAGTACCAAGAACGACCTAATTTCTCCTCACATCCTGGTAAGGCTCACAATCCAATGGGGTTCAGCTCAAGGGCTACTTACAAAACCTTTGGTCTTTCCTGCTCTCCCCAACTTGTGTTAGCATCGTCCTCCAACCCAATCATCACTTAATCTGTCCATGCCTTATATAATGTATCCTATTATAGATCCATAAGTATGAATATAGTAATACTTCTTCCTATTAGATATAGTAAATGCACGCTGGTATATATTATGTATATAGGAATATATAATAGCAAATAGCTTACGGTTTTATAGAGGTAATTATGTGACAGGCACTTTGTTGAACACTTTCCAATTATTCCTTCTTTGATCCCCATACTAGGCTTAGGAAGCAGGTGCTATTATCATCTCCATTTTACAGATGAGAAAACTAGACAGATTAAGTGACTTGCCCCATGTCAAACAACTAGTAAGTATCTGAAGCTAGATTTTAACTCAGGTCTTACTATCTCCAGGTTCAGCACACTATCCACTGCCTCATATTTGTGTCCCACATAGGTACTCTGTGTGTGTGTGTCTTCATATATTTACATTGACTGGTTGATATCTACCTTGTTTCCCTGGAGTAGATTGTAAGTGTCTTGAAGGTAGGAACCGACTTGCAGTAGTTTCATAAATTCCCTTTCTTTCTGTCTTTCTCTTCTTCCTTGTTTTATTTATTTGCTTGTCTGTCTGTCTATTGGTTATTATTTTTACTCAACCTGTCATGTCAATGGCGTGGGGAGCTTAAGATCAACAAACTCCCTCCACCAATACAGGTTGTTACCTTTCCTGAAATTTTCATATGAAAAGGGTTTCTTAGGACATGAAGAGGTTAAGGTACTTTCCTGGTGTAACAAAGGCAAGAGTTGGATCCTTTGATTTTTATTTTATTTTTTTCTAATCAATAAACAAAAATTCATCTTTTCTTTCTCCTCCCATCTCCCCTTGCCCATTGAGAATAAAACAGAGCCCATTATGAACATGTCTGGTCAAGCTAAACCTGTTCCTACATCAGCCATGGGCAGTATATAGCTCATTCCATGCTCACCTCTCTTGCCAGTACGTGGGTAGAAGGCTTCATTATTTGGCCCGGAATCTTGGTTGGCCATTACAGTGTTTAGAGTTCTGGATGCTTTTAGAATTGCTGTCCTTTGCCAGTGTTGTACTTGGCCCTTTGCATCTCCCAGGTTCCTCTGACACCATCCTCTTCCTCCTTCCACTCACAGTAACACACCATAACTTGTACATCCATTCCTGCATGGATTTCTCAGGCTCCTATTCTTTGCCACCTCAGTACTGTTGAGCCTCCTGTTGGGACTAACCTCTCCTTTAACTTTCCCTCCCTGTAATTGCCTACTTTCCTTTCCCTTCTATTTTTGCGTGGAATGAAATGTTTTTCTCTCCCCAGCTCTGTATGTGCTCATGGGTGTGTGCGTGCGTGTATGTGTGTGAGCGTTTACATGCTTTTTGACCCCTCCAGGTGAGGTGATGTACAACTCTGCTTCTGCCTCTCAGCTTTGTAGACAGTCCTCCGTGACCTCTGTCTGGAAGTTCCCCCAGCAGATATGTCATCTCTCTTTGTTCTTTGATGGATTAACCGGCATCCTAAATGAAACATTTAGAAAGCAGACTGGGTAGGACAAGGGCCACTGAGCTTTCAGCTCTAGTTAATATTGTAAGAGACCAGAAACGCCGCTGTGAGAACCGTCTGGTGTTAGCCTTCCCCATTAAGATACTGTACCTGCAAAAAGGCTTTAATTTGCACCTTTCCTTAAAAATTAGATTTTCGTGACGAAGATCCTTCAGTATTTTGGGAGAGGGTATTTTGGGCGCCGCTTCTGCTCTCGTGCATGTGCTAATTTCCTGGATTAATTTAGAGAACATCTGCATAGCGGTCTGCCCGCGCTCCACGCCAGCCTCATACCTGCATTTCCAATAACGGCTCCAGGTTTCCCTTTTCAGGCAGCCTCAGATTGCATCGAATTGAAATGCCAAGCCTCCCAAGGTGCCGGCGTCTAAGTGTATAATTATGTAATTTTCTCTTGATCTTTCAGAGTCTTCCTGCGAGCAATTAATCAGTATGCAGATATGCTCAACAAAAAATTCCTGGATCAAGCCAACTTTGAGCTACAGGTGAGGGGAAAGCCGGGGTCTTTGGTGGAAGGTCTTTCCGAGGGGCCCCAGCTAGCCTTTGGATCTTCAGTGGGCACGCTGAGATTTAATTGGCCACTTATCCAAGGAAGAGCCATTGAATCTGTAGTCGATGCTACTGGAGCCTAGGCGGCAGAGACGTGGGTGGTACAGGGAGGGATGGGATGGGTGGGCAGTTCTGCCTCTCGGGTAGTCTCTGAGGCAGGTGACCAGGGACAAGCTTGGCAGGCAGGCAGCAGCGAGCAGAATTCAGCAAAAACATGTTAAGTACCTCCTGTGGCCCTGACACTGTTAGTCAGTGGGGGTTTGCAGATCAAAAGAGCCTGCCCTCGCAGAACTTACGTTTCATGGGGCTCAGGAACAGGAACATGTCCATTGATAAGCAGGCAAAAAAAGCATATGTCATAAATAAATAAATATTGCATGATATAAAAAGGAATTTGAAATTCAGGGTTTAAAAATGAATACTGAAAAATTTAGATGTTTCTAGGAAATATTTAGTTAAATAAATTAGAGTGTGTAGAGTTAAATAAATTTAACTAAAATAAATTTAGTTAAATAAATTAATTAAAAATAATTTTAAAAAATTAATTTCAGAGGAAAAGAGGATCAGCAAGTAGAGGGAGTACGGGTGGGGAAGGGAACAGCAGAGGCATTCTGTGAGCTCGATCCTATTTTTGAAGAATGGCTGGAAGCTACCTACCTGACACAGAATTGACTCAGTAGGCAAAATGAGACGTGGATTTGGGCACAGTCAGTGCAGAAATTTGTTATAAGTTTTCTTTACTTTTCTTTTCTGAGGCAAAATAAATGCATTTTATTTGAAAAAAGGATGGATGATGAAAAAACATTAAATATTTTATGTAAAGTACTGTCAATCACTGGGGATAAGGAGGGGTACAAGTTGAAAATAGGCAGTATTTTTTTATAACTGTTTCAGTTTTTAAAAAATAATAACCAGCCTGGGTCACTTTGGGGGTCAAAGGTTAGAGGCAACCTCTAGGCTAAGGTATTGGATAAGAAGCTCCAGATCTAAGCCTCCGTTCCCCTGCCTACGGATAGCATTTACAAGGCAATGGCAAATAGCATTATTAGGTAACATTGCCTCTCCTCTCACCATCCCTCCCCTTATCTCACAAGTTTGTATTTTCCATGACTTAAAATCTCACCTTTCAGGGCCTCTCAGGTCCTATAAATATCACCTAATGATCATCAGTTTCCCAGGAAGTTAAAGTGGAAAAACCCAAATTTCTTTCTAAACTTCTTCCAATAAGAGGCTCATCTTTCCTTAAAGCAAAAAATTCTCATCATGCTGGAGGCAAGGGAAAAAATAACAAGAAAGAGGTTGTCAGAGACATTTGTGCCCAGAAAAGAGGGAGGGGACAGAGAGAATCACTTTCCCTGTACACGCTGCCTTTGACTGTTTCTTGTCCGGTGTCGAAGAAGTCCTTAAGGGCTTGAAGGCAGTGTCTGTATCCTCAGGGTGACCTTCGTGGTTCAATGAAATATCCCAGTATATGGCCTTTTAGGAAGTAGACTGTCCCAGGCTATCTCTTCTTGGGCTATCTCTGTCTCTCTTTTCTGAGTTATCCATTCTAGAAAGTGGGTTATCCAAGCTCTCTCTTCTAGGGAGGAGGCTATCCTGAGCTAGTCTTTCTAGGAAATGGGCTATTGTAGAATTTCTGTCTAAATATATCCAGAAGCTGCCCAGGACATAAGGGAGACATTGGCCTACTCTATGAGCTAACTTGAGAACGTAGTCAAAGAAAAATAATTTCTCCCCTCTTAGAATTTTTTTCTATTAATTTTGACTAGAAATGGGAAGGGTGGAGAAAGGGAAAAGCACAAAAATTGGGGAGGGGATGAGGAAGAAGGTACTTATAAAACGCACATTTTTCTTCTTCAACATTTGGTTCTTCAGGTTTGAAGGAACTTACTTACCTAAACCATCATATGTTCAGGTTCAGTTTGTGAGCTGTGGGAGGCTGCAGAGGAAAGCTTTCCCAGCAAATAGCAGCTCCTGACGCCCTTAAACCCCCAACTTTCATGTCCTCAGGTGTGGGAAGGAAAAACTGATGTGGGTCCGAATGATTTCCTTCTGCAGCTCTGGAGCAGAACCTCCCCTTAAGAGGAAATCTCGCTTTTGGGCTGCACTGGCTGCACATGCTTACAGTTATGACATTAAGCAATATGTCCCACAGTTAGTGTCAGAGAGGGAATTTGAACCCATGTTTTCCTGACTCTTTCTTTCATCGAAACAAATTCACTCCTCCCTCTGGAAAGAATTTATATTAATTTATAAAAATATAGATAGATAGATAGATAGATATCTTGATATATTTATATATCTATCGAAAGATATAAATATATCTTTATATAATTGTGGAAGTTAGCATGGTCTTGAAGGCAAGAGCCAGATGCCTGATCCTCCCATTCCTTCTCATGAATTCTCTACTAGAGACATGGTCTTTATGCCTTTAACTCTTGAAAAGCCAGGCCTGGATATTTCCCCTTTTTCTCCCCCCGAATATCAGATGCGACTATATGTGAGATTTGCACTTCCTGCTTTAGTGCTTACAGAATGCCTTAGCCATCCCTTTGGAATGGTGGGACTTCAGACACCATCTGGACTAATCTCTGCCATCTGTGAACGAGGAGACTGTGTCCCCATTAGGGGAAGGCACTTCCCAGGGTCCCAGCGGTAAATAGCAAGCGGTCAGGCTCAGTTTGGAGACAGACCTACTGACTCGAACCCATTGCTGTTCTTACCATCATACACATTTCTTCTTTAATGTTACAGCAATTGATGCTCATGCAGTCATACCAGTATGGGGAGCAGTACAGGGAATTCAGTCTGTTCCACCATCCACCATGGACTGTGCTGTGCCCATGTTCCAGATGAGGAAGTTGCGCTTCAGAGACATCAAGCAATATGTCCCACAGTTAGTGTCGAGAGGGAATTTGAACCCATGTTTCCCTGACTCTTTCACCGAATCAGATTCATTCCTTCTCCTTCCGGAGGGAATTATGTACAGCTCATCCTTTCCTAATGTGGATTTGTCTGTACTGGTGTTGTCTGGTGTGTACCCCACAATGTGACTGTTGTGCTCTTTTGGATTTCAGCTCTGGAACAATTACTTCCACCTGGCTGTGGCTTTTCTTACCCAAGAGTCTTTACAACTGGAGAATTTTTCAAGTGCTAAGAGAACCAAAATCCTCAACAAGTAAGTGCAAGTCCCCCTAAGAACACTGGGCCTGAGTATTACACAGCAGGCGTCTGCTAAGGGTTCCCAGCCATTGGGTACACATGGTGATGCCGTTGTGCTTGAGGTGGGGAGGAGGGGGCCTATGTTCCTTCTCTTGAATCAAGATAGAGAACTGCAAGATTCATTGGACTCAGCTCCCAGGCAATGCATTTAAAGAGTATGGAGGAACAAAATCAGACTTCAGAGGGATAGTTAATTTTACTGTGAATTATTGTGATATCGTCCCACGTAGATGCTTCCTTTGCTTCTGTTCAAATCTGCTTGGGAAGAATGCCTCTGTTTGGAGAATAATTTTGTTAGTGACTAAAAACCGCGCAGGAAGCAGCTTAACTCATTTTCAGTAGAAAAATCTGCTTTAATTGTAGACACTCACATGTGAGATATTCTTCAGACTGTAGGTGTGGAGCGCTGCTTATACTGGCAAATGTGCCACTCCCACCCCACCCCCATCAACTGCCTTTTGCTTACCTTTATTTTATTTTATTTTATTTTAAGAATTTTCCCCATCTTTTCTTTATACGTCACCTGCATTTCTCAACATCTCTCTCTTCCTTCCCTCCCCCAGAGGGTCATCACCTGGGAGCTACAATTTTTAGAGAATAAGTAAACTGTTCAACCAAACTAAGCAATGCATTGGGAAAAGCCCGACACCATATTCAGTGCTACACACACTCAGTCTTGCCCTTCTGCAAAGAAGGCGGCATTAGCATCTCACAGCATTCAGGATTTCTTTGTCATTCTTGCCACTTACATTGTTGTAGCCACTGACTAGATTACTTACCTCACTGCCTCAATTTATATATATATACATATATGTGTATGTATGTGTGTATATGTGTGTATATGTGTGTTTATACACACATACATTTATGTATTGTATATAAATATATACATGTTTATATAACAGTATGATCATACATAATTATATAATAATATATAATAAATATATAACTATATTATATATCTTTATGTATATATATAAATATATACATATTTATATAATATCATCACATATAATTATATAATATATAGTAAATATATATAAATGTTATATATATTTGTGTGTGTGTGTGTGTGTGTGTGTGTGTGTGTGTGTGTGTGAAATCTTCCCCGGATTCCTTGGCATTCAGCACCACGGTGTGTTTTAGCCATTCCCAGCTCAATGGCCAACGTCTACTTTGCTTCCAGTTCTTTGCTGCTGGTAACTTTTCATTGTTGCTGTAGGAGTGTCATGGGACAGGGGACGTAATCCAGAAATGACCATCCCTTGTGCTCAGCAGGGATTCTGGAGTGTTTATTCTATCGCTGTCTCCAGAGTGTTCCAAGGAATTGTCAGTCATCTGTGTCTAGAAGCTCTGGTCCAAGTGGTTCTGGTTCCCGGTCCTTCCTTTTCCCGCTGTGTGTCTGTGTGTCTTAACCAAGCCTCTCAAACTTCTCTGAGCTTTAATCTGATCATCTATCAAATGAGGGGTTGGTCTAGCTGCCCCATGTTTCTTGCATCTCTAGATTGGATTTAGATATTGAGATGTTTAGGTCTTATCACATAGGCAGTTGCTGCTGTGTAAGTGAGGCCGGTGTGTCCCAGAGAGCTGGTACAGACATGGCGGCCTTATATCTCATGGATTAGGACTGGATTGAGAGCGTCCTGCTGAGACTTTTTCCAACTGGTCCTGTATTCTCTGGGGTCCGAGATCCAAACACGGTATAGAGACCAAAGGCCGCTATGAGATGGAGCCCACGCCAGGCAGCTGCTGCCTCCACAACTCCAGTGTCCAAGGAGATCCGGAGGCTCCTGTTTGTGCCCTCCAGCCCTCAGGGCCCCTCTCTCCTCTGGCAGCACAGGAAGCAGCAGCATCGGGATGTTCAGGAAACATTTCCCAAGAACTTCCTTCCCAAACGGTTCCTGAGCAAAAGGGCCACTGAGTATTTTAGGTGTTTTACCTCTTCCTCTCAGAATCCCCTGCACCAAGACCTGGGGCATCCTAGCCCACAGGCTACAGCAGCAACCGAGATCCGAGGTAACATCCGCGTAACAGGAAGGGAAGCATTAAAAACAATTCTACAGCTCGGCTCCCGAGGATACATGAGGGGGATCTTCCCACATGAGCATTTTACTAGGTCCACTTGCAAAAGTAAATGTAGAGTGTGGCCTTGTGAGTGTATGAGAGTCCCAAAATGTCAGAAAACCCTAAGAGAGGGCTCCGTGCTTTGGGAGGATCCTCCTTAGAGGATCCATGGACAAGGTCGCGTGGGCTGGGCCCCTCTGGCACTTGGAGCTCTGATCTCTACAGGCCCCCCCCATATCCATGGTGTCACAAAACCAAAACACGGAAATAAGACTAATCCAGTGTCACAGGAGCTCTCCTTCGTCTGAAGAAGCTGCCTTCTCAACCTGCACTCTGAGACTAATTGAAAAATTAGAGAATTCACTGATCCTCATTATCACACATATACTCTTAATTAACTGCCCAGATGGGTCACGTATGGCAGTAGACAGAGCATCAGAACATACCTGGGTTCACATTCTGCCTATAAAGCTTATTCACTGTGTGACCGGAGAAGCCATTTAACTTCTAGGGCCTTTAGGCAACCCATAGGATGTGTTTTATGTGCATCAGAAGGGAATGTTCCCACCCATCTGAACTCCACGGGTTCTTGCGGTCTGTGAGAAATGAGGATTTGGGATCTGAGGGGCTTGCTGTGCTTGTATATAAAAGGAGGAGCATCCTCTGGACCCTAAGAGTGAGTGGGGACTATGGTGATCTGTAGAGGGAAGGCTTGAGTCACTCTTACCGAAGCCCAATGGAGCAGCAAGAGGAAGGAAGGTCTCCCGGGGCAGCCAGAGGAAGAAGGAAGTCTCCTAGAGCCGAGAAGCAGCAGCCACCAGGAGGAGACTGCATTCCCAGCCCTTCCAAAACCTAACTAGAGCTGAGGCAAAAAAAGAATTGGGAGCTCACAAACAACGGGCACAAGGAGAAAGGGAAGACTGAAGAGGGATCTCAGGCCCGCAGGGACAGTCCTGAACAGAAGATTCAGGCCAGAGCTCCTGGCTGTGCCCAAGAGATCAGGAATCAAGAAAAGTTCCCTAAAAAGGAGTCTGATATTTCCCTGACTTCCCAGCTTCATCTAGTAATAGACACTGTATATACTCTGCCTCCATCCTTTACCTAAACTTTGGTAGAATGTTCCCACCTGGGAACTCATCCTGCAAATCCCTGAACTTCACACCTCCTTGGCCCGGCCTTCCGGGACCACTCCCTTTCTCTGAGTGGAGAGATTAAAAGGTGGAGGGTTCCAAAAACTCCCCTGATCCTTTGCTACCTAGCTACTGTTCAGGACTTCCTAAGAAGTCTCCTCAGAGAAACTCATTACTCCTCTAGATTCCATAATCTGTAAAATTCTCACTTGCTCGGATCATTTTGCACCTTAGCTATTGGGTAACCCAGCCTTCTCCCCAAGCCTCCCTCTGCTTTTCAGCTTCTTCTCATGGATTGTCTCTAGGGCAGGGATTGTCTTGTATCAACAGCACTAAACATAGTACTTGACATATGAGTAGGTGCTTAACAAATGGTTATTTCTGTGTCCTTATGTTTGCCTCAAGTAGAGAAAAGCCAAGGCTTCATTAAGGATAAATAAAAAATTTAAATTATGAGAGAGTCAAACATCTATTTGAATATTAAGTAATTTCCTAACTGGGGGCTCGGAGCTATTATGATTGTATAATAACTTTATCTTCTGATAAAATAAAGAACAAGATAAATATGAATTGTAGAGGAAGAGCTATAGTTAGTGTCCAGAAAGAAAATGGGTAAAATGCAGAAAGAGATGAGCTTCTTTTCTACTTAATGTCCCCTGAATTTGGCAGAATGCTTTGTACTGTGTTTAGCAAATATTTCATTCATTCAGAAAAGGTCAGACCTCAATCTCCCTTCACCCAGAAGAGAAACGGGAGCAAAAGAGACTAAGTACTTGTCTGACAACTCCACACTCCAGTGATCCTTGATGTCATTACATATACAAATAGAGAAAATTTTAGTGGAATGAATCATTTACATCTATTTTTGTATATATAGGTACATACACATATATCTGTGTGTACACACATAGATATACATAAACGTGTGTGTACAATATACAAGTTGTGCAACTTCCCCCAAACTCCATTTCCTTTCCCCTGATGAAGTCCTAGTCCAAAAAAAATGTTATTGCCAGAAGGGATCTCCGTTGTATCCGCTCCATGCTGAGAATAGACAGCACCATCTCTCCAACTGACAGGAAATAGAAACCTGTCTCTCTCGTACTCTGAGGGCTGCACTTTCACATTTCCTGAGGGAAGAAGGGGAAAGAAAGTGTTTTGTTTTCCAAGGCCCATTTTCTGGGCCAGTATCTGCATTTGAATGGAAATAAAGTATGAGTCCCAATGTCTAGTTGGACGTATTAATTCTGATAAGGGCTTGTCAGCCCCAATTTGAGAAGGAGATTTATGGATTAACCATCATGATAATGATTCATAAGGAGCTATACATTTATAGAAGCCCACCTCCTTGCTGAGAAGTTTCATTATTATAGACTTGGAAAAGGTGGCTGCTGTTCAGAGGGCTTGCAGATGCTGGAGTAATGGTTACCCCACAGAGTGGAAGAGGGTGTCGATAGGTTCCCCGAGCGGTGTAATCAGTAGACTTGGTAGTTTAGGAAATTGACTCCTGCGTGTGATGAAGCATTGTGCACTTGAGTACATGGGAGGAAAAACTCAAATCCTGCCTCTCTTTCTTCTTACCTGAAGCAACAATAACAATAATTTTTTTTTAAACAAAGCACTTTTATAACTTTTTAGCATTTGCAAAGGGAGCACAGTAAATAAAGTGCTGGGCCTGGGTTCAGGAAGAAGGCTTAATTTGAAAATGTGTGTGATGTAACAATGAAAGGGATCGATTAATTTTTTAAAAATTTAACATTTAAGAAAGTGATTGAGTCATTTAAATGCTTAGAAATCCAGCTCTCTCCAGCATTTCGGGAGAGGGGGGTCCTTTGCAGGCACACAAAACCATCCCTAAATACTCCCCTGGTTATTCTGCGGACAGCATTGGTCTCCTAATTCCCCCAGCCCTGGACCCCCCACCAGCTCTTCCACAAACAACCCACTGATGCTGTTTTGACCAGAAAGAAAAAAACAAAAACAAATAAAAGATGTTCCCACTGTAATAACTTGGGCGTCTCTTCCATCAGAGGGATGCTGTCCACCCTCCCCACTGAAGCAGCGTCTGGCAGTTGAGTTAAATGATAGAGATGAGAAAGCCAATAAAAGAGGCTGTCATTGGCCCTCAAGGGAGCTGGCACTCAGGAGAAGAGGTTTCCCGGCCGTGGCTTAAGAGTCCAGGCTGAGGGAGGATGTCAGCCCCTTGTGGGGAACAGCTTCCCCATCTCCGCTGTCTGGGAGCTCCTGTTCCTGTGTCACATCGCATTCAGGCGGCCCTTGGAGCCTCCTTGGAGGATGGTCATTCAGCCTCCGGTTCTCAACGAGGGGGAGCAATGGGGGACGTGGGGACGAGGGGAGTGTCCACGCGCCTGGTACCAATGTCCACGTCATTCTGAATAGTGCTGGAGTCAGAGAACACTTGGATTATGTGACCCTGGACAAGACATATGGCCTCTTTGAGCCTCAATTTCTCCAGCAGTAAAATAGGGACAAACCTGTAGTCTTAGTGTTGATGGGAGGGACACCAGTTTACGTAATGTCAGAAATGGGTGGAAACTTCACGTACCCAAGCCCCTCTGACCAGAAGCTTCCCACCTCGGAGAGCAGCCGCCCTCGCCTGCTAGCTGTGAGTGAGGGGAGCTCTATCGCCCACTCACTTTGGGGCAGCTCTTGGTGAGGAGAGTATCTGAGTCTGAGAGTGTAACCTGGAGGATAGAAGGTGGAGGAGGGAGCTTTGGAGAGGGAAGGTCCTTGGGATCTGCCCTGGGAGGATGCCCTTCCCAAGGGGAATGGCAGGAACAGTGTCTTACCTGATTCTCCCTGCCGTTTAAGGCAACCACGTATTACAAAAGACTGGCTCCCTCAGGAGGCAGGGGTGAGCAGCAGAGTCCCAACTCGTGGCCCCCCGGGTCCCCGTGGGGGACCGCTTCTCATCATGGTACAATGGATAGCAAAGCCTCCCCTGCCAGTCTCTCCGACTCCTCTCCACTTTGTATCGAGACACCAGCGTGACTTTTCTCCGGCACAGATGGGCCATGTTGTTCCCAGTCCTCAGCAGTCCCCAGTGGCTTCCTAGTACTTTCACGATCAAGTTTCAGTGCCTCTGGTAGGCATTTAAAGCTCTTCACAATCTGCCCCCTCTTATCTTTCAGCATTCTCATGCATTACCCCACCATACCCGCCATCCATGGTGTCCTGCCGTCTGTTCTTGGCCCAAGGGAGGTACGGCTCCACTGAGCTCTTGGGGTCCCCTAAAATTGCTCTCCTTGGCATTTCCATCATGTCCCAGAAGGACCCATTTTGTGAGATCGCACCTCCTGGCTTCCTGCTTTGGCCCATGTTATTCCTTAGGGCTGGAATACTCCCCCATCTGCAGGCTCTCCTGGACTTTCTCCCCCTCCCCTGCCCCTTCACCCTTTTTCTGTGTGTTGCTTTTCCATTAGAAGCTCAGGGCAGCAGCTGTCTGTCTTTCTTCTTGTGTTTGCGTTGCTGGCATACAGGAAGCACTTAACAGATGCTGTTGACTTCTCCTGGAAGGCCGAGCTCGGGGCCACCATCTCCATCGCGTCTGGTCCTCCGACCCCCACCTCGAATGTGGGGCACCTTCTTGAAATTACTTCCCGTAGCTTTGTATTTATTTACTGTATTTTCCTCGTGGAATGCAAGCCCCCGAGAGGAGATCCTTTCAATGGTAGGAATCAGGTGTGTACAAACGTTTGCAGATCTCAGCGGTGCTTCTGACTTTGTCTTCCCATTATTCCAAGTCAGCATCTTCATATCTTGCTCTTGAAGTGATTCACTTAGGCAGCACCCTCCTTCTGCACCCCCGAGCCCTGTTTCCTGGGTAGCTGAGATCTCCGATGAGAAGCGAGCTAACTTGGCCGTGGTTAATATTCATTTCTCTTTTTGAAAGTTATTCCACTCAATGCAACCTCTCGGTTGGCGGCAGCGCATTGTTGCACGACTGGAAGGATACCGCTATTTTTTCCTCCATCTTTCAGCGAACCATGTTTCTAATCTCTTCTAAAATTCAGAGGATCCTCTCCTCTCCTTCACCTTCTTCCCTTTCCCTTTCCATCTCTAACAGCCTCAAACTCAAAGTCTGGAGCATTAGCCCAGACAGAGCATGTGTTCTGAAACAGCCTCGTTTTCTTCAGGAAGAGCTTATAAAATATTCAGAGAAATCTCCTTGGAGTTCAGGTACCAGACCCGGTACCTCCGAGAATGGTTCACAGACACATGTGGATCCTTCAAAGCCATTTCCTTATTAAAATTCGAGAAAAAATCAGGGCCTTCTGTCAGGAAGATAAAACTATCTCCTTCTTTGTTTCACTCGACTATTAAAATATTGTTTTTACTACTGACAGGTTTTGCTTTCTGGCCTCAGGACTGGTCTTTTAGAGAGGAATATTTGCAAGACCTGATTCCCCAAGTTAAATGTGAGGCCAGTGCAGCATTTCCTGCCTACGGTTGATCAAGATACTTAGATCTGAGTCCACTGAGTCATAATCGATTGAAGAACCCGTGTAAGGATTGCTAGATTGCAGCTTCTTAATAGAATGTACATTCCTTGAAGGCAGGGACCCCATTGTTTTGTCTTCCTCTCTCACCTAGCATGGTAGTTGACACATGGTGGATTCTGGATAAATTAATTGATGGATAATAAGATTTCAGTCATCAGGATCCTTCTCAGGGTCAGGGCCTATTCAAAGATACAGAAAAGAGCTCATTTATGCTTGAATAAAATAATATTAACAACTCACCTAAATGGAGTTTGCCTTATAAGTGCTCTGTGAAGTGGGCAGCATCCATATTCTTGTCCCCTCTTAAGTGTAGGAGGCTCAGGAACATTAAGCAGCTAGCTCAGATTGTACAATGAATAGCCAGCAGAACTAGAACTTCAATGCAGTTATCCATTCTAGGCCATGATATTAGAACAAAATTTCTCATTCGTTTTCACCCCTCAGAAAATGCAGAAAGTTAACGTGGGATTTGGGATGTTGTTCCTCATCCTTCACTGTTGAGAAAGGATTCCTGGTATTGGGCTGGCACAAGGGGCACATTAATCCCCTGTCAACCTCTATTTTGGGATGGGATAAATTGCACCTGCAGCACTTGGAAGATGAACCTGGCAGGCTTGGCCCTAGATCACAACTGAGTTTTCCGGGATCAGTCCTAGGGAGGGAGTCCTAGTCCTCGAGAACGTTCCAAGCCTGGGGAGAGCGTGGCTGCCCATGTGCTGACTCAGAATGAGACAAGCCCAGGGAGAGAAGCGGGCAGTGTTTATTTTCCCTTTCTTTTCCCCTTAGTAAAATCATCAGAGAAGCCTGATCTCTGGTAAAAGCATCAGAGAAGCCTGATCTCTGAAACTTCAGCTTATCCAACCAGTGCAGGCCAGACTTTCTGGTTCTGAGGTTCTAATGAGCCAGTCATCGACAACCAGCTCATTATAATCTTGGCCCTGTGAGGAAGGCAAGTCGGGCGGGGGGGCGTCCCTTGCTGCTTCCCTATGGGGGCCGTGCTCATCCAGGCCTGTGGCTCTGATAAAGCCCAGCCCAGCATGGTGGGTTCTCTCTGACAGCGGGACTGCCTGCATTCTCTGATTAATCCTGGGACGCCAGGAGTAGTTACCCGTGGGAAATGCTGAACTCATTCCTTGGACAAAGGCTGGGGATCGCAGCATGTACTTGTTGATCTTGTGTGTATTTCTGAGTAAGTTCTCATGTGAACCCCTGAGTTTGGCTATTTTCAGGAAACTGCCTTAAACTCTCTTTGCCAATATGCACAAATCAGACTGGCCTCTTATATTCTGGCTCCCTCAGAGTCGGTCAGCTGAACTCACTGAATCATTCACCCAACATTTAGCAGAGGCTCACTGTGTGCTAGGGACTGCTCTGTGTGGTAGGGATACAAAGCCCAAAATGAAATGTCTCCTCAAATTTGACATTTTTTTTTTAGGAGAAACAACATGTCTGTAGCACCTTAAATATAATGTGGATTTAAAATAGAAACAGTGTCATCTCTGAGATGGATTGCTAGCAGTTGGGGGTGGGAAGATGGGTAAGAACTGGTTTCTTGATGGAAAGAGATACTTGAATTGAAGTTTGAAGGAAGCCAGGACCCTACGGGGCAGAGAGTAAGAGGGACATCATTCAAGGCACTAGGCAAAGATAAGAGATGGATGACGTAGTATTGTCTGTGAAGAATAGCAAGTGGTCCCATTTGCCACAAACATGGCATAAATAAACAGTAATCCTGGAAAGGCGGAAGGTGACCAGCTTGTGGAAGTTGACATTTGGCGATAGAGAGCCATGGGAGAGTCTTGAGCAATTAGTGACATGGTCAGATCTGTGCTTTAGGAATACCTTATGACACTGGATGGTTTAGAAAGGGAAGAGCTGGCTGTGGGGAAGCTGCCACAATAGCCCAAGAGAGAAGTGTTGATGCTCTCTTGGGAGCTGCTTGCTGATTTGTAAGCAAGGTGAACTCCCCGCACTTTTGCTGTTGAACTGAAAGCCTTCTTTCTTGATTAGAGAGAATTCAATTATGATGCTACAGACTTGTCTTCTCTGATAAAAATCTCATTTCCAAGAGAGCTAGGCAACTGATTCAAATTGAGTAGAGTAAGCACTATTACCTAATTGATAAATGATCAAAGGATACAAATAGGTGGATGTCAGAGGAAGAAATCCAAGCTAGCGACAACCATTTTATAAAATGCCCTAAAGCACTAAGAATTAGAGAAATGGACATTAAAACATCTCTGAAGTTCCATTTTCTCCCCATCAAATGGGCTAATGTGAGTAAATGGGGGAAAATGACAGCTGCTGGAGGGGGTGGGGGGAAGCAGGCACTGGTGTGCCCACTGGTGGGGGAGCTCTTCCAGCCAGGCTTGGAAGCAGATTGGAACGTCACCCAAAAAGCTATGAAATTGTGCTTACTCTTTGACTCGATGATATCACTATTAGGTCTGTTCCTCCAAACACAGCAAGTAAAGAGGAAAAGGACCCATAGGTACGAACATTTAGAACAGCTCTTTTTGTGATGGGGAAGAATTGGAAATCGAGGGGATGCCCACCAGTTGGGGAACGGAAAAACAAACTACAATATATAAAAGTGATTCAATACTATTGTCCTTTAAGAAATGATGAAGGGTGGGCCAGCTAGTTAGTGCAGTAGATAGAGCACCAGCCTGAAGTCGGGAGGAACCGGGTTCAAATCTGACCTCAGACACTAAACACTTCCTTGGTAAGTCACTTAACCCCAGTTGCTTCAGCAGCAGCAGAAGGAGAAGAAAAGAAATGATGAGGGTGGTTTCTGAGAAACTTGGAAACTTGTATGAACTGATGAGGAACAAAGTAAGAGAACCAGGACAACAGTTCATAGAATAACTACTGCTTTGAAAGAGTTGGGAGCCCTGGTTATTAGCACAGTGACCCACCGTGATTTCAGAGGATTTAGGATAAAACAGAGTGCCCCCCCTTGGTAGAAAGAACATATTTATTTGGTTGTGGAAAATAGGAGAATTTATTTGTAATGGGAACTTTGTTCTTTCTTTACCAGTGGGGAAAGGGAAGTAAGTAGCTGAGAGGATAAGAATATGGAGCTGAAAATAAAAAAATTTTGAATTTAAGGGAAAAAAAGATTGTGAGCATCTTGTGGGCAGTGCCTATTGATGGCATCTTCCCCTTGCATAATTAGCTCATGGCACAGTGCCTGGCACAGAATTGGCACTTAGCTATCTGTTGACTTGTTGATTTGGCACGACAGAAAGAAGACATATTGAGACATTGCTGCAGCTATGAATGGGTCTGATCCTTGTGGAATCAGACAGAAAGAGTGACTGATGGTTCTTATCTTTTGACGCTGTGACCTCACAATTGCTCGTCTGCCCCTAGTGGCTCCCACAGGCAGAAGGAAAGCCCTCATAGATGCAAAATTATCCACGACAACCCTTTGGAGGTAGCAAAAAACTGGAAGTAAAGAGGGTGCCCCTCTATTGAGAATTGGCTGAATATTCCATGTACACAAATTTCATGGCACATTGTGGTGCTAGAAGAAATGGTGACTGAAGAAATCAGAAAAAAATAAAACATTGGGAGACTTGCATGAACTGATACTGAGTGAAATCCTCAGAGGAAGAATATATGTAATGGCACTGACAAAGAAGATGATACCCCATGAGTGTCAGCCTAATTGGAATAACCGTTCTTGGTCCTGGGGAACAGATAATAGAGCAGAGCTGCATAGATGGCAGATGAGGTCCCTCGATCAAATGTTTTTGTTCATTTTGCTCTTTACGGGAAGGCTCGATTCTGGAGGGAGGAGAACGGGGCAGTGATATTCAGAAATAACTGATGATAAATAAATCTTGCCAATAAGGCTCATTAAAAAAAATACCCAAGATTCTTCCTTTGGCTCCAGCCACTGGAGGGACCCCCAGGGAGATGACTTCCTGGGGTCTCCCTGCCATGCAGAAGCGCTGCCCTCCCTCCGACAGTAGGAAGACACAGCCTGGTTCTTTGGCTCCCAGGGCAGCGAAGTAAACAGGCTGAGTTCTTCGGCTCAGCTGCCGGGCTCCGTCGGAATAGGACAAAATTTGCAAATTATTATTTTTAATATAATCAGGGTTTTGTTTCCTGAGGCAACAAGGTGGAGGTGGGAGAGAAGAGCTGCTCACATGCTAATAAAGCTTGGATTTCTGAAGCATCAGATTCTGTTTACTTGTGCAACAAACACCTCTTCCTTTCCTCTGGGAGGAGAATGAGGATTCATTTGCTTTGATCCACAAAACCCCCAGAATTAGGGGGGATTGGCAGCGGTTATTCAGCCATTCCCCTATTGGACAAAGACTGGAGCCCTTCGGGGATGGACTCTGGTGTCTCATATTTGCCCATGGTGCACTCTGGGGTAAGGATGACTAACGGGGGCCTCCCTGGGAGGGGGGGAGCCGTGGGCACAGGCTCCCTGCTCCCAGCGTGGGCAGAAAGTACCCACTCCCCCCACTCCGAGACTGGGAGAGGTAACGGCTCCCTCCCAGCCACAGGAGACCAGAGACTTTCATTCCTCTGGCTTCCACCCCCACATCCCCAGTGAGGAGGGAGTCTGGGATGTAGTTGGTAGGGAAGGGAAGGAGGTGGTCCCCGAGCTAGTGAGTCACTGCAATGTTCCCCACCCCACCCCCACCTTTCCCTCCAGCCCAGAAAAGCCCAGCGTAGCAGGACCCAGGAGGCCCTGTCTCCGGGAGGCAGCTTTCCCGCCCGCTCCCCGGTAACACCAGGCGTGTGATCCACTCTTCTTTTTGTCCCGTTTTCTAGGTACGGAGACATGAGGAGGCAGATTGGCTTCGAAATCAGGGACATGTGGTACAACCTCGGTGAGTAGCCGGGGCCCGTCGGGACACTCGCTGCTCTGTGGCCCCCAGGAATGTGCCAACCCTCTCTTTGCCTCAGTTTTTCTCATCTCTAAAACAAAAAGTTTAGACAGGATGGCTTCTTGCGCTCTAAATGGGGGTCCTGTGACTGCCCCGAAATCCTGCCCCTGAACTTGTCATTCCACCACCAACCAGAGTGTTCCATGACCCCCCCCATCCAAGGGCTGAGGCAACGATCTAGTGTTAAAATAAGGGATGAACTGTGTTTCCCCCTCGTCTGTAAAACAAGGGTGACGGTATCTGAGCCCCCGGCTCACAGGCTCCTGATCCGAAAACTTGAGCGGACTCGAGGTTGGGACCCTTCCATTTCTGGGTCCTCAGAAGGCGGCCGTCTCTTTGGTATGATCCCTGCCCATCTGGGTTCTCTGGGTGGAGGAGGGGCCTTAAAGCAGGTTTAAACTTATTCCATCTGAGGACAGGAGGGAGACGGACTCTCTAACAGCCACAAGAGAAGAGGGGAGGGATGGGTTTGTGGGCTCCCTCCCATGGCGGGGTCTCAGTCCCCTGGGCAACCCCTTGTCTGGGATGGTGGAAGAGGCAAGTCCTTTGTCAGGTTTGTGTCCAACTCAGGGCCTTCTTCAGGATCTCATCCGGGTACAACCTTTTGAGATTCTGCTATTGAGATCGCCGTTAGAAATGGCAGCCGAACCTGAAATGATTTTATAAAAAGGGATCTAGTCCAAGCCCTTTATTTTCATCAAAGGCTAATGTTCGAGTTTCAGTTTGTGGAGAAAAAAAATCAGCTTTTCTGCCCAAGAATAAGCCTTCCAGCGAAGCGGCTGCTGACATAAAGCAGCTTCCTTCCCAGCTGATCCAGGGGAGTGCGTTTTCTGCAGCTCTTCTCTCCTCTCATCCTGTTCTTAGTCAGCTGGGCACGAGCTGACATCTCTAGAGCCCATTAAAGTTTGCCCAACAATTTATACCTGTTAGCTCTGTGGGTTCTCACAGCAAAAGGCAGGGATGGCAAGAATTATCATGGCCATTTGACAAATAAGAAAACTGAGGTTCAGAATTGTTAAGTGATTTGGTATCATAATGAAACAAGAGTCATGGGGCTAGTGCCAGCCAATATTTTCACTTGATTCTCTTCTTTAGCCACTTCTAATCAATCATATTTTGTTGCAACATTTAGCCTCTTTTCTCCCCCCTCCCTCCCTCCTTCCCTTCCTTCCTTCCTTCCTTCCTTCCTTCCTTCCTTCCTTCCCTCCCCCCTCAGCCCTTTGGCTTCCTTTCAGTCCCAACCGGAATCCCACCTGAAGCCTCTTTCCCAACTCCCCTTGATCCTCGGCCTTTCCCTCTCTTACCCATTTCCTCCTGTGTGGAACTTGCTTGTTTGCTGGTTGCCTCTGCTGTTAGATTGAGTTCCTTGAAAATCTGGACTTCACCTCCCTGGTGATTAGCAGTGTCTGGCACATGGCCAGTGCTTCCTCAGCGTTTATTCCCCGATTGCCAGAGGGGGTCAGAGCCACTCACTTGCTGCTCCACCTTCTAGAAGCCCCAGGGCCGGTTTGGGGCAGGGGAGAGGCAGGCAGGCTTTTGGAGTCCCTGGGCAGAGCCAAAGTCTCCAAGGACAGGGATTGTTTCACTTTGTGTCTGCGTCTCTAGTGTCCCGTCTGACCCAAGTTCATGACTAACAGAAGGGTGTTGATTGCTGCATTTCCGGGCCCCCTGGGACTTTGTCCACCTCGGCACAAATAAAGGGCAGCGGGGTCCTTGGTGCCCTGGCCTTCTGACTTTGGCTCAGCACCAGCACCCAGAAACTCCTCCTGTTTCCGGCCTCCCGTGAGTGACCCGCAGCCGGCCCCTTCCCTTGGCTGGGACTCCTTTCATAGGCTACAAACGAGGGTGGGAGGAAAGCTCCCTTGGCTCTTTCCAGCTCCGCGTCTGTGGGATTTTATGATTGATGGGTCATCTCTTCTCCAAACTCCTGAGATGAGTGAGAGGCTCATTAATGTTTAATTTTGTCTTATCTGTCTCCTCCTAAGTAGGGCTGGATTGGCCCATTTGTCATTTGCCTCAAAGGGCAGTTGGTGAAGCCGGCTCAGCGGGCTCTCTACCGGGAAGGGGCGCCTGCCTTTCCAGAGCCCCTGGGGCCAGGCCTTCTCATGGGGGCCAGCAGGACTCCAACATCTCGGCTGGGATTTAGGCTCGTGGCCTCTCAGGCTTGCTCTTCCCCAGGCTGGAGGCCGGGCTCCCAAGGCTCAGCAGAGCTGCCCCCTGGCAGCTGGCTCTGTCTGCCTGCCGTGCCTGCAGAAAGCAATGGCCAGCCATAGTTCCAGCCTCCTGACAGTGTTGTCCGGATACTGTTCAGAGACGCCCCCAGCTCTTTCCTTTGGCACGTTCACCAATCTCCTTTTAAAGTGAAAGCAAATTAACATTCTGAGAATTTCCCCATCACTGAGGGAATATGTGTGTGTGATAGGTGGCTACAGATAGATAGACAGGAAGATAGCGGTAGATAGATAGATAGATAGATGATGGATGGATAGAATAGAATAGACAGATATATGGATAGAATAGATAGATAGATAGATGGAATAGATAGATAGATGGAATAGATAGATAGATAGATAGATAGATAGAGAGATGGATGGATTAGATAGATAGATAGATAGATAGATAGATATAATAAACACCTAACTGCCCTATAAACTAGGCATTCATCCGTCTTCCAATCCAAACCTTAAATTCATCTTCTTCATGAGAAAAAAACAAAAAATTTTGCAAAAAAAATTAATACTGACATAGTATACAAATTTAAATTTTATCAAAATTTATCAAATTTTATCAAATTTTAATTTATTGCTTGTGTAGCTTAACAAGATAGATAGATATAGATCGGTAGATAAATGTATATAAAGTAGATAGAGATAGATATGGATAGATAGGCAGATAGATAAGCAGATAGATAAAGTAGATAAATATAGATAAATAGATAAAGATAGATATAGATAAAGTAGATAAGTATAGATAGGCAGATAGATATAGATAAGTTGATAAATGTAGATAGATAAGGAGAGAGAGATAAAGGTGTGGGGGGGGGGGGAGAGTATATAGACATATAGCCATGTAAAACTAAGGATACCATAGAGTGGTTAAAGTAAGAAGAGGGAGCATATGAGATTAGATCACAACCTCAAGGTTGACAGCCACTACAGTCAGTTCACTAGGTCGCATTCACATAGGTTCAGCCCCCTCAAGAAAGTAAAGGAGAGTATGGATCCAGGACATCTGTGTTTTAGAGGTTCCTTGAGCTATGGAAGCTTTTTGTGGGGAATACCAGAGATCCCAGGAGAATCCCATCACTGGTGTCCATCATAACTGTTCTTTCTGGGTCACCATAGATTAGGGATTGGTTTCAGACGTTAGCTGGAGGGACTCAGAAAAGAGGAGTTTGATTCTATTCATGATGTGGTTCATGGAACCGTTGATACGGTTTCCTGCTGTAACTCACTCGGGCTTTTATGTATCTCATTGCCAAAATCAGAAGCTGGAACATTTTTCCAAGCACTTGGCTCTCTCAACATCAGCTGTGATGCTTCCAAATTAGGATGAAGTCAAGAGATGGAGACTTCGGATTTGCTATCTAAAGGATGTCACTAAAATGGCAAATTTGTCATTTCTCCTTAGTTTCTAATCTGAATTAACCAAACAATAAGGCGCAGAGCCCTGACTCGGACACTAGAAGTATCCCAGCTGCCAACTGGATATTGCTAAATCACAGATCTGGGCCATGATTCTTCTCAAAAGCCATCAGTGACTCCCTGTCACCTCCAGGATAAAATCCAAAATGGTGCAATACTTGGCCCAAGTATCACCTATCCCATGGGGCCTTTCCAGGCTCTCCCAGGTGCCCTTTTTGTTCCCCCAAACTCCTCCATATCTGCTTTGTATTTACTTATTTCTGTCCAAATTTTGACCAGGTAGAGAGGAGGAAGGGGACGAGAACACCTAGCTTCTTTATGTCTTCTAGTACCAGTGGACTCTGCTCGAGGTGACTTAATAAGTCTCTTGAGTTGAATTATGAAGCTAGAGATGCCCAAGATCAAATGGAAATAATTGCATGAAAAGTTCAGAAATTTAGGGATCCCGGTTTTAACTGGGGTTTTAATGAGATCTTGAACAGAGGGGAAGAAAAACGCCACTGGGGTTCAGTTCCATGAAATCATAAACGCTCTCCACTTCAGCGCCCAAACTAACTGACTAAATAAGTGTGGGCAGCTGGTTTGCAAGCTCCCCTGGCCATCGACCCTGGGAAAATGGAAGTGCCGATCTCAAAACCAAGGCAGACGACCCAAATAAGCTTCTGGGGCCTCTGCTCCCAGCCCCAGGGCCTCTACCTGGCTCCTGGAATCACTGCAGAGACTGGCTCTAGAAATTTATGACAGTGGATCTCCAATTCCCTTAACGTGTGCATTTTTTTTTTTAATGGACTTTGGCTGAGGAACAACCTGGTAAACTGATCCACCCGGCAGTGCTGGAAATCAATGACGTGAAGCGGGTAGATTGATCATCTTACAAAGTGGTCACTTCCTGTGTCTGGCTCAGAACCTCCAACAAGTGCTGGAGGGGATTGTTTTTGCCAAGTTTTTTCAGTTGTGGGCCTCTGCTGATAACGTCCCAGGAGAAGCCGGCCGTCGCCTCCCTGGTCTGAGGATTCCACAGCCGTGGCCGGGAGCTTCTGCTAACTTTTAATGGCGGTGCAAAGGCCCTGGCGCCGGGGAGAAATACTGCTTTCCCCCTTCTCGGCCTGTCACGTTTTGAATCTAAAAGGGGAAATCAAAGGCAGCGGCTCTCCTGAAATAAAAAAAAGTGTAGTTATTTACCCGGCTCTGCGGTGATTTATCAGAGCACTGTCTGTTCTGCAGTCAGCAAGAGAGCAGGCTCACCCAGAAGCCGCCTCAATTTACATTTTGTTCATTACAGCACAAGGGAGCCAGTAAAATATATTGGATCGGGCCATAACAAATCCACGAGTAGAAAGATCTTTATCCGCAGAATTATTGCAGAATGGGAGGCCGGGGAGGCCGGGGGTCCTTCCAAATGAAGAATTCCACTCTGATGCAACATACATTAATTAAGCACCTACTGTATGCTATACTGGGAGAAGGGGCGAGGTACAGGGAGTCTTCCAGGCTCTCAGTCTAGCGGGGTTTGGAGAGAGACCACTCTACTTTGGTGTGTCTGGGCTCTGACTCTTAGAGGCTCCTCAGGCTTTGGCTACCTCACGTGGACAGTGGGTCAGTGGACAGTGACCCCTAGAAGCCCCTCCCAGCCGTAGGGACAGGATTCTGAATCAGGACTACGGCCCCTTTTTTGCTTGTACGATCTGGGCCATAGAGTCCGACCAGACCCTGAACAAAAATCCCCCCTCCCCAGCCCCAGCAGGCAGTTTCCGTCTCTTCCCAAGGATCCCATTCTCCCCAGGGACATCGGGCTTGAGTCTCTGCCACCTTGCCCCCTGCTCTGGCTCTGGGGCCAGTGGAGCAAAGCCAGCCTCTCTCACAAGACCTTTCGGACACCTGAAGACACATCAGGCGCTTCCTTCCCCCAGCACCAAGTCTTCTCTTCCTAAGGCCCACAGCCGCTGGGGCTCAGTTTGCTCATCCATACTGTTAGGGGAGTAGAACTAATAAGATCTTAGGGCTCTTCCGGCTCTCTCAGTCTCTGGTCTCTGATGACAAAGCAGTTTGAAGAGGAAGCACCTTCCCCTTTGGGCCGAGGGACTGTGCTGAGGAGACCGTGTCCCTGAGCCAAGCCCAGAAGGTGGAGGCAGGGGGAGGCAGGGGAGGCAAAGGGGACCTTCATGATTGGGACTAGCTCGTGGAGCAGTTTCTCAGTGCCCCCATTACCGGCCAGGGCAGCTTAAGCAAGGAGGGCAAGCTGGCCCTTGGGGATACTGCTCCCCAGCAGGTCCCCTGTGGCGTGGGGACAGGATGGTCACTTAAAGAACCCATGAGTTTCTAGCAACTCGGGGACGAGCACAGGCAGCAGGTAGTGCCCTGGCTCCCCAGCACACTCCCCTAGCCCTGGGGAAGTGAGCCCTCCCCTGTGTGTAGCAGGCCTTTTGGTTCATGTATTATATGGAAGGGAAGGGGCTCCTCAGTTCAGATGTACCAGATCTGCTTCTCCCCGCTTCTGGGTTGCCCCAAAGTGTGCATCCCTCCTCTCAGCCTGAAGCCCCTCTAACCCCTAACAGGGAATTCTGGCAGGGCCCGTTTTCTCAGCCTGTAACAGGAGGGGTGAGGAGGCCGCCTCCGTCCCAGACCCCAGGCCTCCTATTTCCTGCCTGGTCTCTGATCTCTCAGTGGCAGATGGCGAGCACGGCGTCTCAGCCCCGGCTGCTGACCAGAAACTCTCGTCACTCTCACCCTTTCCCTGGAACATCGGCTCTGCCGCAGCCCCCCAGAAAGCGGAGCCCGAGCAAAGGAGCCTTTTTAGAGAGGGCTTTGCCGAGCTTCCAGCCCTGCAGCGATATTGAGCTCAAGGAGGGGGGTATCCAGCCGGGATGAGTCTGGTCACATCTCTCATTGGCCTGAGATACAATATGAATGATTTCTAAAAAGCTGCAAATAGGATTTCAGGTCTAGTCAGGTTTCTTCCACTGAAGGTTACAGTTTTACATTTTCACCTGTGGAAAAATGGAGTCATAGAAGTGTCATCCCTGAAAACCGGCTGGTAGATAATGAGATTTATCTGTCACTTTGGGGTTTGAGGATGGCCAAGTTGGGTTCCTGATTATCCCGAAGGATTGTTTATTACTTAAATCACAAAGAAGAATAAATCCTTTATTTTTGTTATTCTCTCTCAAGTTCCAATATTTCTTGGATAGCTTAATCAACAACTTATAGCTTCATTTAACAACTGCATTTATTATGCTTCGTTCTTTTATATAAAATAACATATAATATATATTCATTATATATAATATATATTAATTATATAAAATTAAATATTTTATATAAATTTATTATTTATTTTATGTTAAATAAAATAAATATAAATCATTTTTTATATAACATAAAATCATTTTTAAATTTAGCTAAGAAATTCCTTCCTCAGCTGGTGCCCTAAGGTTTAAAGAGAAAAAGATGAAAGCCAGACTTTCTCACAACTTGGGTTCTTTGCCGCTACAAGGCTCTCTTCTCTGCTGCCGTGGGTCACTCTGGGGAAATCCTCAGGGATTCCAGCTAGTCTTGTCCAGCCCAATGACAAGTTCTCCTCCAACTCCATTAAAAAACTTTTCTCTACACTTTTTATCTGACATTTTCTGGGATTAAATAAACTTGTCTTGGAGGTAGTGGATTAACTGGTTGGGATGTAAGGAACAACTTCTCCCTTCTGTCCTCTGCTTCCTTCTGTCCTAAGCTTAGTACATCCTAAGCTTCCTTAGATAGAAGCAGGGAACTAGTTCTAGAGACCATCTTATTCAAGAAACCCTAACCCTAGAGGTCCATGTACTTATTTTTAAAAATAGTGTAATCCCTAGAGATTTGGCTTCCTTTGTTCCTATTGATTTTTTTTTTTTTTTTTTGCATTTAAAATTCTTGTTCTAAGAAGACGATCATAAGTTTAATCAGACTGACAGAATCTGGGACACAAAAAAAGGGTAAAATTTTCTAATCCAGTCTGGCCCCTCTCTCACCATTTTACAGATGAACAAACTGAGGTCTGTCTGGCCTCGGGTCTTTTGATTGTAGTCAGTGGCTTTTCTCTGTGATCCAGAAGACCAGGAGCCCCGGGGATGATGCTGTGCAAATGAACCATTAGTCTCATCCTTGGGTCAGCCCTAGGGAAGGCTTTGGGGACCTTGGGGTGAAGAAGCACAGGGTGGGGCATCCTTCAAAATGTCCCAGAAAACAGCCGCGGCATTTAGAAGTAGAGGAAGCGGGCGGCTCATTGGGGCTGTGACTTGTTCAGGAACAGAGACCTGGGATGAGAGGGACGGGACCAAGCATTTATTATCAATGCTGAGTGTTTTACAAAGATATGTTGTAGGGTACTTATCGGGAGGCAGGGGCAATTCCTAGATCTATTTTACAGATGAGAAAACTGAGGCAATCAGGGTCAAACAGCTAGTGTTTGAGGCCGGATTTGGATTCAGGACTAGAATAGGTACAAGGCAGGACCCAAACCCACATTTTCCTAACTCCTGGGCAAGCTCCCTTTCGATTATCCCAGGCTACCTCTTTATCAGGAACTCTAGGGTTCAAATCCTCAGACTGTCTTTAGGTCACTGAGCAAGGCCCTCTCTGAGCTTATCTGTGGCCTTCCTTGCTGAGGCTGGAAAGGTCACCGTCCACCCCTTGGAGGAGGGATTTCCTGCACCAGGACTTCCCCCTTCCAACGAAGCTGTGGGTCCCTGGCCTGAGGCTCTTTACACTTCACTTTGTCTTTGCAAAGGCTTTCCTCAGGTTAGCCAGAAGGAAGGCTTTTGCTTCTCCCATTCATCCTCTTCCTCTTGGAGGCCGGAAACTGAGGTTTGACAGTTGATCCACAGTCACCAACTAGTTATTCACAGAGCCCCGAGTCCCGGCCCTCTTGGGCCCCAGGATGTTCTTCCTGGAGCTCACAGCGAGGAGCCCTCATTAACTCTCGGTCACTTGCCTCTGTGTTCCAAGGTCAGCACAAGATCAAGTTCATCCCGGAGATGGTGGGTCCGATCCTGGAGATGACCCTGATTCCGGAGACGGAGCTCCGCAAAGCGACCATCCCCATCTTCTTCGACATGATGCAGTGCGAGTTCCATTCGACCCGAAGCTTCCAAATGGTGAGAACCAAATATGGTTGGGCCGCGGAGGCCGGGAAAAGGGAGGCCGGGGTGGGCCAGCTTTGTCAGCAGTCCGGATTGGGGGAGGAGCAGGGCAAAGGCCGGGAGGTGGGAAATGGCGCATCAAAGAGAAGGCCCAATGGGACAGCAAGGAGGCTGGGGAAGGAAGGAAGGTAACAGCTGCTACCATTCTGATCTTGTTGTAAGACTTGCGTTGTCCAGACCTTCCCTGTGATCCTCACAAAAACTCTGGGACCATTACTGTCCCCATTTTACACTCGAGGAGACTGAGGCACACAAGAGCTTGAGTGACTTGATATCCCAAAGCTTATAGATAAACCTCTGAGGCCAGATCTGAAGTAAGCACGTATTAAACACCTGCTGTGTACTAGGCACTGTACTAAGTTGCAAGGAAAGGCAAAAGGCAGCTCCTTTCCCTGCAGAGTTCACTCTGAGGCGGGCACACAAGCATGTATGAGCCTGATGGGGACAGGAGAGCTGGGAAAATCAGTCCGGGGAAGGCCCTGGCGCGAAGGGGATCAGGGAAGGCCTTGATGTGAATTAAATCGAACCTAGCGTTAGGTCTGGCAGCCGTGAGGGAAATGACACTGTAAATGAAAACGCCTACATTTTACCCAACTAGGATTTTGAATTTGATCAAACAACTTCCTTGTTGTATAAGGCTAATTGCTGTGCTCCTGCTTATTAATATTCCTCCCAGAATCTGTCATGTCAGCCCATTCCGGAGACTGGAGCTCTCAGAATTTGATGAGTGTGATTATCTCTGATCTTAAGTTAGCAAGACAGAAATTGAGAGGGGGCTGTTGTGATTGAGGCAAAA
This sequence comes from Sarcophilus harrisii, assembly GCF_902635505.1. Classification (NCBI taxonomy): domain Eukaryota; kingdom Metazoa; phylum Chordata; class Mammalia; order Dasyuromorphia; family Dasyuridae; genus Sarcophilus; species Sarcophilus harrisii. Next base: position 654,920,331 of record NC_045427.1, read on the forward strand.
CACAAGCAGTTATTAAGTGCCTACTGTTTGCTTAACGCTGAGAATAGAAAGAAAGGCAAAAACAGTCCTTGCCTTCAGAAGGCTTCTATGCTAGTAGGGGAGGTAGTTGTGAGAATTATTAGAAGATATACACAGGGTATGGGGAAGGTAAACTCAAAGGGAAAGTCCCTGGCGTTGGGGATCGTCGGAATTAAGCCAGGGAAGTGAATAGGTAGGACTGGGAGGAAGAATGTCCCAGGGCCAGGCAGAGAAAAGGCTCAGAGATGGAGAGTTGTGTTCAGGGACTGGCCAATGGTCCCCGGAGCTGCTGCTTGGAATCTGTGAAGGGCAAACTTGTCTAAGAAAATGGGAACAGCAAAAAGGGACCACATGTGAAGGGCTTTGGATGCCAAAGAGAAGATTTTGTGTTTGATCCTGGAGGTGAGTGAGGAAGGGAGAATGAGGAGTAAAGATTTGTACCAGGTCTTCCAATTCAGGTATAATCCAAGATTTCCGTTCTGCATGACTGGGAGGGAGGTGGTGCCCTCATCGGTACATTAAACAGGGGCCGGAGTCAAGATGGTAGAGTGCAGGCTTGTAGGCTTGTAGGGAGGGAAAAGAGGACGGACCCGGAGGGCAGACCTCTCCCTAGGGCACTTGGCCTTTGAAGCCCAGGTCTCCAGATCCAGGTATAAAAGCTCAGGCTCATGATCCATCCTATTCCCAGCTCCCAGTGCTCAGCGGATGCCCGCTCAGAGTTCAGTCAAGAAAAGGCTAGAAAACAAACAACAATAAATGAACATGGCCATAAAGCTTCTCTAATGACTGGGAAGCTGAAGACACAAACTCAGAAAAAGACAGTGACTTGAAGACACAACAAAGACTCAAAGGAAATCAGATTGGGCTCAAGCCAAAAAAGAATTCCTAAAAGAGCTTAAGGAAGAGATAAAAATAAAAGAGCAAAAATAAGATTTTAAAAATCAGAATGGTAGGGGGGAAATAGAAATAAGAAATGAGAATAATGCAAGAAAATTATAAAAAAAATTAAGAGCTTGTAAAAAAGGCACAAAAATACTGAAGAAGTACTTAAAAATTAAAATTGCCAAGTGGAAGCTTATAAATCCATAAGACATCAAGAAGTAGTAAACAGATTCAAAAATAGAAGAAAATATGTAATATCTCCAAGGAGAAAAAATCAATCTGATCTGGAAAATAGATTCAGAAGAGATAAATGAAAAATCATTTACTCCTGAAAGAAAAGGGAAGGGAGAAAGAGACAAAGACATGGTAAGACAGGAAGATACAGAGAGAGGGATGGAGGGAAAGAGAAGTAGGGAGAGAGGGAGAATATGAGAGTGCATCTGGATAGCATATTTGAAGAAATGAAATAACAAAAGAAAATTGCCCAGATATATTAGAACCAAAGAGCAGAGGAGATATTGAGAGAATCTGTTGATCACATTTTGAAAGCAATTCCAAAATGAAAACTCTGAGGAATTTTACTGTCCAAATACATAGCTCCCAGGTCAAGGAGGAAATACTGTGCACAGAAGGAAAAAAAGAATTCAGATTCTCCAGAGACACATGCAGGATCACACAATATTTAGCAACTGCCACTTCTAAGGGGCAAAGGGCTTAGAATCTGATATTCCGGAAGCCACCAAAGAAGAATTATAAACAAGTATAACTTCCCCAGAAAAACTGAGTGAAATTCTACAGGAGAGAAAATGGATATTTAATAAAATAGTGAGCTTTCAAGTATTCTTAATGAAAAGATCATAGCTAAATAGCAAATTTGAGTGCAAACATAAGACTCAAAGGAAGCATACAAAGGTAAACACAAATGAAAAATCCAAAGGGATTTAATAAGATTAAACTGTTTACATTCCTATATGAGATGATACATACAAACCTTAAGAACCTTATCATTGATAGGTCAGTTAAAAGGACTGGAGTCTACTTATAGGTCATCTGTATGTTGGGGTGATCACAGAAGAAGAATGGAAAGGTGAGAACGGGAAATGTACTGGGGAAAAGGGGAAAGGAAAGAAAGATGGGGGGAAATCATATAAAAGGCATATCAGAAAGTTTTCACAATGGAAAGGATTATGGGAAGGGAGAGTGGGCAGTGCTGGATTCTTATTCTCATTTGAACTAATTCAAGGAGAAAAAGATATTCACACACGATAGAGTATACAAATTAATTTTTCTCAATAGGGCAATCAGAGAAGAAAGCACTAAGAGAAAGGGATCATTGGTAAGAGGAAGAGTAGATTAATTAAGAGAAACAATGGGGAGAGAGGAGAGTAAACAAGACAAAAATAAATGAAGAGACTAGGCTACACAGTTGGCAGTCAGAAGGATGAAAGTAACAGGATGAGCTCACTCTTAAAATGAAAGCAGATAACAAAATGAATTAGAAACAAGAATCCAACAGTCTTGTCTGTGGGACACACACTTGAAACAGAAGGACACATATAGTGCTAACATAAGAGATGGGAGCAGAATCTATTATGTTTCAGCTGAGGTAAAAAAAAAAGAAAAAGAAAAAGATATAGTAGCAATCATTTCAGACAAAGCAAAAGTAAAAATAGACCTAATGAAAAGAGATTCAAGAAAACTGCATTTTCCTGAAAGATAGAAAATGAATTAATGTCACAACTGAGCATTATGTATCAAATAACCTTAAGCAACTAAAATCTTCAAGGAAAAGGTACAGGAGAAAATAGACAGTAAAACTATATTAGGCCTCCATTTACTTCTCTTGGAATTTGATGAATCTAGCCATAATGTAAACAAAAAAGCATTAAGAAGATGAATAGAATTTTAGAAAAATTAGATTGGATAGACTTATGAACAATATTTAATAAAATAGAAAGAAATATACCTATTTCGGGTGAACGTAGCATCTTCACAAAAAAAAAATCATATGTTAAGGCATAAAAATTGCAGAAAAGTAGAAGTGTTAAACATGCTCTTTTATGGCCATAATTTTATGAAATTGACTTTCAAATGTCAATTGGAAATTAAATAATCCAATTCTGAACAATAATGTGAATCAAAGAATAAATCATAGAAAAAATAATTTCATTAAAGATAATGACAACAATGAGACAACATACCAAAATTTGTGGGATGCAGCCAAACGGTACTTATGGCAAAATTTTTCTCTCTAATAACTTACATCAGCCATCAGCTGAAGGAAAGAGAGAAAAGAAAGGAAGGAAGGAAGGAAGGAAGAAAGGAAGGAAGGAAGGAAGGAAGGAAGGAAGGAAGGAAGGAAGGAAGGAAGGAAGGAAGGAAGGAAGGAAGGAAGGAAGGAAGGAAAGAGCTGATCAGCAAATTGGGCTTGCAACTCACAAAACCTAGAACAATAAAAATCTCCAATTAATAAAATTTAAAGTTGGATTTACAATTCCTTCTTATTTGAGATCTATGGTCCTACCTGAAAACTCTTCCAGTTTAGCTCAAAAATATAATTGAATACATTCTATATACAAAGCACATGCTGGATGCTAAGAGAGGTATCATCCATATCTTGTTATCAGGAAGCTTAAGCTTTAATTGAAAAGCACAAGGTAAGAATAAGTCTTTGACTCTCCTGAGCAAATTTTTATACCTTTCTTTCCATTTTAGAAGAAAACAAAATTAAGCAATGCCTTCTGCGCCATTTGTGCTGGTAGGAGCAACCCAAAAAATTTCCTTTACGTGTTGTCATCGCATAGGTAATTTCTTCTCATGTGCTAGGACCAAAAAATGGTTCATTTCTCTTATTATCATGACAAACATGTCAACCCATAAGGTTTTTGCCTGTTATATTATAGCTTGGCTTAGGCCCGTAAAATACACAGGCAATAAATATGACTTTTATGTGGCTGGAGAGGATAATTGGAAATAATTTTTTCCCCTAGATTTTGATTAGTTAGGGAGAGGACACCTGAACTGTTTAAAATCACACAGAACAGTACAGAATTCATGACTGGTTGTTGAACCATAGTTGTCTTAACCCAAGAAACGGAGATTTAACACACTAGCCCTTTGCTAAAAGCACCGTGACATTTTCATTCAGCTGAAGTGTGCGGTGTGCTAGGATGTGGTAATGGCCCATTATGGTGGGGAGGACCAAGGCCTTCTGAAGGGCTCCTTCATTTCCTTTGGGCCTTTGGATTTTTAATGGGTCTTCACCTTGGAAACAGACTCGGGATCAGTTCTATTCTTTCTTCTTTAGCTGGCAGCCGTCCTAAGAGAATCTCAGTAGAAATGGCAGTCTTGGCTTTCCATGTCTCCATAACCGGATTTTCCTGGGCCGCGATGGTGGAGCACATTCTCTGGGGGAGGGAGGGGGGGGCAGATGTGTTCTCACCAACTTCTTTCTGAGAATTGTCTTACTCTGCTGGGGATGTGGAGGTCAGGCCTGGGAGGACGACTACCTAGTAAGGCATTTCTTTTTAAGCAATGGAGAGGGCAGAATTTGTTTTTGTTTCCAATCCTTTGTTATTAGTTTTTATTTCACATTATTAATATATTGATAATTATCAATCATTATTACCATTGATTAATTTCCAACCAGCAAGCATTTATTTTCTTTCTGTCCTTATCTTGGGGAGAGGGTACTGTCCCCCCTTCCCCCCCCCCCCCCCCCCCCCCCCCCCCCCCCCCCCCCCCCCCCCCCCCCCCCCCCCCCCCCCCCCCCCCCATTGCTACTGGAGAAAAACAAAAGTAAGCACCTGGTGCTTTGTCAAATGCAAATACACATGGGTCTGGCTGCATTTCTGAGGGTTTTCTACCTGAGAGTCAATGGGCCTCCTTTCTAGGGAAGGGCAATGGCCTTTTGTAAAGCAAGTTACCTTCTTTCTGGCCTGACCTAATAATGCTTATTATCACGGCCTTCACTTTCTAGCATGGGAGCCTTTACCCTGAATGGCGGTCTGCTGGTTAACTAAGCTCCCAGTTATCTAATTTTATTCCTCCATCTGAGAGATTTTGGATTATCTTGACCTTCGCCATCAACATTCAGACTTGCGGGAACAGAGGTTAGAGTTCAGATTTCTTTTGAGCTTTATCTACTGGAGGCTACGTTGAGTCCCTGTTTCCATTTGGGTATCCATATATCTATGAGTCAGAAACTAGCAAAATTGTAATCAATGTCAGTGACTACCATACTGGAAAAAAGGGGTCCCTCTCCAAAGGACTTGAGAAGTTGTAATTCAGTTGTGACTAGTTCTGTCTTTTGGGGTCAAACGTACCTAGCAGGTATCTTCCCTCTTCTATTTGGAAACCTTTTAAATATGTGAAAGTAATAATAATAATAATACTTATTGTTATTACTTTAAGGCTTGCAAAGTATTTTTCACATTATTTAACCCTCACAACAGCCCTCTGAAGTAGGAGCAATTATTCTCAGCATTTCACAGATAAGAAAACTGAGGCAGATTGAGGTAAATTGACCTCAGTCCAGCATCAGAACAATGTTTCCAAGGCTGCGGCTCTCAGAGCCCAGGCCATGAGGAAGGGCTTCGGGACAGGGGAATGCCTCTTGTCGTTGAGCTCCCGAGCTCGTCCCAGGCAAAGGCCCGAGAGGCTGCATTGAGCATCTGGGGAGCAAGAACCTCAGCGAGAAGGAAGATCAAGGCCTTTGTCCCGCATTCATGGGGACAGAGCCCTCAAGGGAACCCTCGGGGGGACACTGATCCCATCAGTCCTTCCAATAACAAGGTGAGAGCCTGAGAGGACCAAAGGGACACGCAAGAGCCCTCCAGGTCACTTACTTATGGCCACTCCCTGGGTCTTGAAGAATGTGACTGAGCTGTTTTAGGGACTGTGAATATAAGCTCCCTGAGGACAAGAAACATATTTAAGCCTGTCTTAGTGTCCTGAGAGCTTAGCAGGGAGCCTGGAAGAAAGCAAATGTAGACTAGGTAAAATAATTGGGAGAACTGTGTTAGGGATGGGGGTGGACACTTTTTATAAGGAGGACCTATCTTAAAGGTCCTACTGTAAGAGATGGGAAGGGAGGGGAAAAGAAGATAGGAAGGGGCTCTGGCAGATTAATCTCTGTGGGTAGTATGATGGAGGGGGGAGGAGTCAGAAGAGGAACCCCCCACCCCTAAAACAGAGGGAGGAACACTCATATGTTCATGTATAGAGAAGCATTGAATTCCTGACTGAGGGTGGGGTGACAGAGGGAAGATCTCCAGAGCCTTTGACAGGTCTCATGCTAAATTTCCCAATTGTCTGTGACTCCTTGCTTTGCTCTCTTGTGGATGGATAATCCTTTCATAAAAGAATATGGCCTGAGATTCTCAGTTGGCATTTTAAAGAAAAAAAAAAAAAAAGCTTCATTTTTTTTCAAGGAAAAGTATAAAAATAAAGGAGAGAATCTTACTTCAAGTAGCCAGATGGGCCACATGCCATTAATAAAAACTGGAGTGGAAAAAGCCACCTCGCAAAAGTAACGTTTTCAATTGTGGAGCCATTTTTGGCGTTCCTCAGGAGAGTCCCTCAAATGTTGGTGATCTCAAGAAGGCGCGTGATCTCGATGCCGGCTGCCTCCCCAAGCTCCAGAAGGATAATCCATCCCTCCACTCCAACCTGCATAACTCATAGCACAATCTAATTATAAAACAATTAAATAGGCTCCATTGATGTTGGCAGACTATATGCTCACTGTCATATGGTGGAAAAGCCTGCTTAATGAATGGGAATTGGCTTCCAACGCTGTCTTATCCCTTACCTTATTTGTTTTTAATGCATTGCCCTTTTTTGTTGGTTAACTTCATTTTAAAAGAATGCTTACTTTTATCCTTGACCTTGGGCTTGCTACTGCCTAGAATTCAGCCCCTATAGGAGAAAGCCATCATTTGTCTCTGCCAGAAGAGATTCTGAGAGATCCTTCATCCTTCTGTCCCCGGACTGTGAGTGGGACTCCCAATAATCCTGGGCTGAGGAGGACCCTGATCTAAGGAGCAGAAGCCACAGCCTCTACCCACTCCCCATTTCTTTCTTCAGCTTTTAAAAATACGCCCTCTCCCAACACTCCTTGCCTTGTGTCAACTTCAGATATTTGGAGCCAGTATTTAAAACAATTTACTCTCCCTCTGTGTCTCTCTCTTCCCTCTCCCCTCTCTCTTTTCCCTTCTCTTTCCCAATCAGCATAGAGACCCTTATTCACAGCCAAGGATTCACAACTCATAATTATTTTAGAATCACTTGCCTACGTAGTAGGGCTGTTATAAGATAACCCTCCCCCCCAAAAAAAATCCCAAAGTACCAGCAAAATGTGAGCTGTTATTATTATTTTTTTTTGATTTAGTCATTTTTTCAGTCATGTTCAACTATTTGGGTTTTTCTTGGCCAGGATAATAGAGTAGTTGGCCAGTTACGTCTCCAGCTCATTTTGCAGTTAAGGAAACTGAGGCAAATGAGGATAATTGTCTTGCCCAGGATCACACAACAAGTAAGAGTCTGAGACCAGATTTGAACTCAGGAAAATGAGTCCATTGATTGGTCTTTTAATGTATTTTATGGATATCTTTTGTTTTTTCATTGGCTTCCTTTATGAACATATCCCAAGTAAAGCTGTTCGATGAAACCAACATGTCAACCACGTATGCGCTGTCCAACACCTCTCATCCCTCACCTCTGCAAGGAAGGGACGGGACATTCTCCTTTTTTGTGACGGTTGATTATTATAATCACAGTGTTCCACTTCCTTTTTCTCTCTTTTTTTTTTTTTTTTAATAGTTCTGTGTTTCTTGGTTTTCAGGGTTCTGCTCCCTCCCCTTTGTCTGTTAAGTCTTCATTCTATTTCTGTTTAACCTCGGGTGTATCCGTGCCTCGGTGAGAATCTAGACATATTGTAATGTGTGTAGGACCTTTCTCCCTTTGCTCCTCCAAGAGGGGATCTCTTGGTCATCTTTTTTAGGATCATTCAAAATGTAAAATGTTGGCACATGTTCTATAAATTACCACGATTTTGCTCTATTTTTTAAAAGGCAGCAGGGGCCCCCGAGTCTAGTATTCTGAATCACCATTTGTTCGCACGGAGCCAGACCCACCCTGCGCCCCGGCAGATGCCCAGCGTGGCTCGGCGAGGATGTTGGCAGGGCCGGAATCTGGTTGGTTCAGTCAGGTTAATTCTAAAAATCGTCTCCACCGCTTACTGGCTGTGCTCCTCCCCTCTGTATGGACTCAGCACCGTGGCTGCCTCTTGGACTTTACCTTAGCACGCTTGTTGTTCTGGGCTTTAGGGCCACTGTCCAGAGCCCGCCATGGATGTCAGCGAGCTGCGTACCTGCTGGAGGGCAGCTAGCCCAGAGGTATCAGTTCTCCGGTCAGAGTGCCAGTGCTTAATTGGGTGTGTAATTACATTTATGGAGAGGGTAGGCGGGAGAAATGGGATTTGTGTAAAAGTTAGTTTATATGAAGCATAAAGATAAAAAAGCAAGCATATATGTGTGTGTGCATATAAAATATAGATAGTGCTTTAAAACTTGCAAAGCATTTTACAAATGTTACCTCATTTGATGATATTATTAGATAAATAAAAGCCAGATGGGCGATAATGAGGGAAGCAGGAAGCCTAAGCTTTGATGCAACAGAGAGTAGAGCACAAAACATGTTCACTGTATATACTTGTCTACACTGAGCCAAGGAGTTAATGCCGGAGTTGCTCTTGTCTCTGCAGACAGACAAATAACAAAAGTGGGACTGGGTTAGACCAAGAGCCTTTACTTTCCTTTGAGGAGGGATCTGAAGGAGAGGCACCACATCCCAAACAGGGACAGAGCCCAAAGCAGGACCCTTCTAGATTCGTTTCCAGAGCAAGGAAAGGAAAGAGTGGGGAGTGAGGGGGAGGGCGTTGAGAGCCAGGTGGCCAATTTCTGTCCTGTCGCCCATTTGGATCATTCTCCAAGCCCATCTTAAGGAAGTTCTGTGTACAGAACCCGTGGCAGGTCCAGGGAAGATTGTATCTTTCCTTAAGGCAAGGCCCCAGTTTGCATAAAGGCTAGCAAGGGCATGAATCAGCAGCTCAGATTCATACTATTCCCTGATAAGTTCATTGGGTGGACAGATACATAAGGTCTTTGGGCAGGAGCCAATAAAAGGAGTCTTCTTCTTGTCCTCCTGTATCACTGATGATAAAAATAAAAATAATGATAATAATAGAATTTTCCTCCTGAATCTCAGCAGAAGTAACTGATTTGCATTGTTCCTTCCTTACTGGACAGAGTCCCCATCCTTCCTTCAGAGCCTTGTAGCTTTCTAAAAATGTAATGATACAAGGAAGGAGGCTCTATAAAGAGAGGACCTGAATTCACCTCTTGTTACCTGGGACATCTCCCTTGGCCACAGTTTCCCCATCTGTGAAAAGAGGAGATTGCCCGCAGGGCTCACTCCCTGGGATGTGATAATTCTGTGCCTTAAGCTTTTCTTTCTTCTCAAATTCAGGCCCATAATTTCATTAGTATAAGGAATTCCCCATATGGAAATCTCTTCCACCAAAGCATAAGAATAAGTTTCTTAAAATGGAAGAGTCTTCAGTCCATCCCTGTGATTCACACATGTGGAAATGGCCCTTGAGAGAGAAGCAGCTTGCCCAGGATCACCTGGGTAGGAAGTGACAAGGCTGGGATTCACACCTTGGGCCCCCGCTACTCGCACTGTCCCTCAGGGCCTCTGGACCATCGGTGGGGACTCACGGTTCCCATGTCTTGCCTCTCATATTGGGGTCCCTTTCACCTTCAATGGTCCTGACACTCTGGTCCTTAGATGCTTTGACCCCTTCCC